>NW_028262358.1:121581628-121884776 GCF_047370975.1 Nipponia nippon | reverse complement strand
GGAAATATCCAACTCTGAATGCACACCCTATATTTTCTATTTAAAATGACACCTTCTATACTTAAATGGCTGGATTAATATACTAAATTATTGTTGTGATAACTCCTGGCATTATTTTTAATAACAATTAAAAATTACCTTTCAAAAAACTTACTTACTGCCTACAGTCTTCTTAGTGAGTGTGATTCTGAACACAGCATTATCAGATGAGATTGGAGATTTCATGTTACTTTCTGCATTTCAAGCCTTAATATTAAACGCTTTTCCTTGCCTAGTATTAGTTTCATATGTTAATATCATTTTTTATTAACATAATACAAATATCACTTGTAGTACTACATCCTTCATTGCTAGCGGCTTTCATATCAAATGTCACAGCAAATTTTATTTTCGCTAATAGATTACGACTTGTACATTGTATTAGTGAAAGTGAACATTATTACAGGATGACACTAAAATTAAAGAACATACTGTACAACCGCACGTAACACTCTGCTAAATTGCCTACTCCTTCTGACCCACTCTCTATCCTATCCCACCCCACAAAATGCTATCAGAAGTTCTGTTAGGTATTTTATTGCTTCTTTGGAGAAAACTTCACCTTTCAAGAACCTCACTATATCCATTGTCAAAATATCACATTATACAATTCACTGGAAGTGAACTTATTGCTAAATACCCATTAGGTTCCCAGGAGATGCCTTACATTAATTGTTTAGTGAAAGCACCCTTAGGCTATCGCTAGGGAAGAACATTAAATGCATAAAAAGAGAAGTTGACAGAGATCCCTGTAGAACAAGATACATCTACCGGCTTAAAACTTCTCCATGAAGAATCCTCCAAGTCTCTGTTCAAAATGGTCATTTTGGAGTTATTTTTCCTTCTGCTTCTGCAAGCACAAATACAATTAATATGAAAGGAAAATCAGTGCTTCATCAGCAGAGAGTCTTTAAAAAGTGGTTATGAAAAGGCAAGCTGGGGGTGGTAAACAAGGAAAAAAAAAGAAAAAGGACATTGTTTTGGACTTGAGATGTCTGTGGGGTTTGTGGAGATAATAACAAGGAAAAAAAAAGTTGGAGAGCAGAGATACTGCAGAACCAATGCTACAGATGAAACAGAAACTAAGAAAAAAGAAAGATGATCAGGAGAGACAGGAGGGAAAATGAAGACAGAAAGGAGACACAGGATGCTCAGATGAGCTGTGTATTCAGAAAAGTTGTAACTAAAATGTTAGCTAGCTATTCGTGAGCAAGAAGTCCAGTTCAGAGAGGAAGGGTAATGATTTTAGCAGCTAGGCACATTGTATTTTCTTATCTGCTGCATCCTTTCTACCATGTCCCCTTAATATTGTTCTTCTCTCTAATAGTGATAGCTGATAGATCTCCTCTTGATTGCATCTAATACCATTTCATCTATTTAACTACACCTTTTATTTAAAACACCTCTGAAAGGAACCTATATTAAACCCTATATTTTTCTCATCGTCTTACGAAAAGATTTTGGGGTTAGGTATTGCTGCCAAAGTACCACAAGAGGGGGCACTAGTTAAACAAGACACAATAATGTAACTTAAATTTTCTCAGGGTTTTTTCTTTTTGCCACTCATAAATACAGAAAAAATATTCTCTTTCCCTGCTTCACTAGAATATGATCCTATTATGTTGTGAATATTTATTCCTATTGGGATAATTAATGGAAGAGTAGCTATCATGAAGGTACATTGTAAAAAGGGACACAGAAGCCTGAGTGTTCTCAAAAGTAATTAGCAAAATAAAATTAAGGTTTTGTTCCCATCTCCCTTAAGAAAAACATTTACCTAAGAGGAAAATCAAATCTTCTTTATTTTGGGCTGAGACTTCATGACTGTTTATAATCAATGTTGGAAAACATGGGGCTCCTGGATATTGAGATGTGCCTATATTTTCAACTGCCAGTGCCTCGCAGCTTGTGTAGTCATTTGTCTTTGTAAAAAGTGTACACAAATGATATTACTCCGAGTTTTATTTTTATTTGGCACTCATTTTGTGCAGGTGCAAATGCCTGCAAGGCTGCAGAAATCAAGCATATGTACTTCGACACATTATACTAGCTGCCTATCTGAGGGTCTTGTATGTCTGTACTAAACATGTAAGCACCTCAGTCTGTTAAGGATTTTTCTCCAAACAGCCCAAGGAGGTAGGAAATATCGTTATGTCTAGTTTTATATTTGGGGAGCTAAGGCAACCAAGGTCTGGAAACTCAAAGACCTTCAGTTCCCACTGAAATCACTGGAGTCCAGGCAATCGCATATATGTGAGTAGCTGAGCCTAGATATTTTGCCCCAAAACACTGGAGATGTCAAGAAACTGAAATGAGGGATCCCCAGTCCTAAACTGGAAGATTAAATTCTTTCCCTGTAAGCAAAATACCTGGCCCTAAACCGTCTCTATTCTCACTTGCGCTAACTTTATCAAAGTGCAGCTCTCCAGGTTCAGGGCTGAGCTACAGGACTCTCACGTTTCCAAATAATTGATGTGCATTCAGTGGTGTTGTTCCCAATACGCAATTTAAGGAGAATCAGAACTCAGTTTTCCAGCTGTTCCAAGGTTTTATGGCTTTTTCTGCACTAAAGTTGCCAAATCTGGCTAAATACAGCACTTCAGACTTAATTAGGTTACTGAAAACTCCCTGGTGCATGTTCCCACCAGTTCACCCATGTTAAAGATCTGGGTAAATGAGGACAATGACACAGGAAAAAGGCCATTCTGTTTTCAGCTATTGCCATGGGCTTTGTCCCCAACCTGCCCCAGTGCAAGAATTACTAACCAATTTCTACCTTGATTTACTGTGGAAGACCAACAGGCTATTGAATGGGAAATCGTCCCTCATGGTGTATCCGATCTCCAGTCATGCTGAGCAACACTGATGAACCCGTTTCAGTGCCTGTACTGGGGAGTCTCATACGTTTCTCATGATTGGATTAAAATAGGTTTGTTTAACTCAGCACAGTTTGCCCAGCAAAAATGGCAAATATCTCTCATGAAGAGGCGCTAAGCTGATGAAAGAGAAAGGAAGACCAGTGGTTTAATTTTTAGCTGAGAACTCGAGCAACGAAGAGTCAGCTCCTTGCACTATCCCAGACCATCCTTGTGATCTCAGCTAGCCTTCTCCAGAATAGCTTAAGGGATTGTTTCACAGGCAGCTTGAGTTGAATTAACTGTTCATTGCAAATGAAAGGATTAGGAGCTGCTTCCTCTCTCACTCACCTTAAGCCAGGCTTTATGTACATGTCACGGCATGACAATGCCAACTCGAGCCTCTCAAGAGGCTGAAAAATAACCTGGCCAAAAAGAAGCCAGTTCTCATTAGATTCGTGAGCTGAATTGTCTTGCTGTGCAATTGGGCAAGCAGCACTGAAAGCTGATGGGAGGAAAGGATTACAATTCTGGGACTGGGGATGAGCATAGGAAAAAACAAGGGAAGGATAGATAGGAAGGTGGCCATGCATCTTTGACAGCAACAAGCCATGAGCCTGTCTCAGCTGCCTGTGAAACACATCTGTGTTAGGCAATCAGAGCACATAAAGGATGGGGAATGGGATGGACCCTGAGAATGGGAACCAACCCTCTGACTAAGGACTGTCATCAGCAGCTGGACAGGAATGTGAAGAGAAAGGTAGCTTTCATCTTCGTGGTGCTCTGGTGGGTTCATGGGCTGGATGATCTGGCTAATCAGAATCATCCACCTGTAACACTTCTGGAGTGAGGGACACTCTCTCACAAGTCTCCTTTGGAGAAGGACATGATGTTTCTATGTAGAAGCCCTGGGTTAAGAGTATTCACTCAGAATATGGGGTACAGCTCTTCTCTCTATGAGGGCACAGGGTATCACCATTCCTACCTTCCCAGTCAATCCCCTAAGCATTAGGCTATATATCGGCATTTCCAGAATGAGGTGATTTGATGAATCAGTTGTCAAGGTGCTGTCAGCTGAAATTTCTAAAAAGGGTTGAGTATATATCAGGACAGGCTACAGGATATATGCATCAGGACAGGCTATGTTGTCCAGTGAGCAACACTTTTTCACAGTGCCAGCAGCTGAGCAAACCAGGGAGCACCATGCTTGAAATGCTATCAGATTCATGGCCTATGGAGGATCCACAAGAAGACCTTTGGAAGAATTCCATATGCATCAGGCTTGGTGTCAACACAGTCCTTTTGACCAGGAGTGGATATGGGCATGCAAAGCAAACTTTGGCATGAGTTAGAAAAAGAGTGTGTTACTATACGATATTTGAATAAAGAAAATTTTTTCTTGTGTTTAGCCTAAATCTACCCTCCTTTAGTTTAAAACCATTACCCCTTGTCCTGTCACAGCATGCCTTGCTCAAAAGACTATCCCCATCTTTCTTGTAGGCCCCCTTTAAGAACTGAAAGGCTGCAATAAGGTCTCCCCGCAGCCTTCTCTTCTCCAGGCTGAACCCCCCCAGCTCTTTCAGCCTTTCCTCATAGCAGAGGTGTTCCAGCCCTCTGACCATTTTTGTGGCCCTCCTCTGGACCCGCTCCAACAGGTCCATGTCCTTCCTGTGCTGAGGACCCCAGAGCTGGACGCAGTACTCCAGGTGGGGTCTCCCCAGAGCAGAGTAGAGGGGCAGAATCCCCTCCCTCGACCTGCTGGCCGCGCTTCTTTAGATGCAGCCCAGGACACAGTTGGCTTTCTGGGCTGCGAGCGCACATTGCCAGCTCATGTCCAGCTTTTCGTCTATCAGTACCCCTAAGTCCTTCTCCTCAGGGCTGCTCTCAATCCCTTCATCCCCCAGCCTGTATTGATACCAGAGATTGCCCCGACCCAGGTGCAGGACCTTGCACTTGTCCTTGTTGAACCCCATGAGGTTCACACAGGCCCACTTCTCCAGCTTGTCCAGGTCCCTCTGGATGCCATCCCATCCTTCAGGTGTGTCAACTGCACCCCTCAGCTTGGTGTCATCTGCAAACTTGCTGAGGGTGCACTCGATCCCGCTGTCTATGTCATTGATGAAGATATTGGACAGCACCAGCCCCAGAACGGACCCCTGAGGGACACCACTCGTCACTGATCTCCGTCTGGATATCGAGCCATTGACCATTACCCTCTGGATGCGACCATCCAGCCAGTTTGCTATCCACCGAACAGTCCACCCATCAAATCCCTATCCTTCCAATTTAGAGAGAAGGATATTGTGGGGGACCTTGTCAAAGGCCTTACAGAAGTCCAGATAAACGACATCTGCAGCTCTTCCCTCGTCCACTGATGTAGTTACTCCATATAGAAGGCCACTAGGTTGGTCAGGCAGGACTTGCGCTTGGTGAAGCCATGCTGGCTGTCTTGAACCACCTTCTTGTCCTCCATGTGCCTTAGCATAGCTTCTAGGATGATCTATTCCATGATCTTCCTAGGCACAGAGGTGAGGCTGACAGGTCGGTAGTTCCCAGGGTCCTCGTTTTTACCCTTTTTAAAAATGGGTGCAATATTTCCTTTTTTCCAGTCCCCAGGGACTTTACCTGACTGCCATGACTTTTCGAATATCATGGAGAGTGGCTTGGCAGCTACATTAGCCAATTCCCTCAGGACTCTGGGATGCATCTCATCTCACCATGCCCAGCAGTGTTCCATTTACTAGCACTGCCGTAATCCCAAAGAGCACTGTAACTTCAGGATGAGATATGTCAGCCTGTACACTCCATATATTAGGCCTATTTTATTGTTCCCTTTTCCTGCACCCTGGTGCCACCATCTCAAGTGTGTGTGGGACAGTGTGATGATTTTTCTTCCAAGACAGGTAAGGCTTGGTACATGAGGCCACAAAGAAAGACTGCATGATGTTGTGGATAAGGTGTTGACTTCTACCAGAGACCTATCATCAAATGATCCTTGATAGAGGACATATGCCTTAGGAGGCAGCTCACTGCTGCAACCCTTTCTCTATCATGTTGCCTGAATATACAATATTCTCAGGTACCTTTGTGTGAATTGATCTGTGGAATATCACACTTCAATATCTGGGAAAACTCACGAGTTTGGAAATGCAGAAGGAAAAGCAAAACTGCAGTAAAAGGAACCATTCTCACTTCCTGAAGTGGAGACAAGAAAATGCTTTAGGGTAGGAAATATGGGGGAAAGGAAAGTGATGATGTTAAAGATGGTCACTGGAGCATTTCCATGTTAGTCATAAATTAGTATGTCTGGGATCAGTCCAAGCTAATCTGGAAATCTGTTGTGCAAGTGTCTATGTGAGAATGAGTCACTTGAGAGTCTCTTTATAGTCCAGAGAAAGAAAGAGGCTCTTCCAGGATGGATCAGAGGAATCACACCTTAAAAGTGTCTACTTCATATATGGAAAACCTGGGTTTAGTCCCTGCTTCTGCTGGAGGGAATTTGGCTAACATCTCCCTGTTTGACCCAGCAGGGGAACCCCAGGTAGGGAGGAGGCAGGAGATGGTGTGACCATATTTTGAACATAATCCAGCCTGATAGATGTGCTTTAAGAACCCCTACTAAAGCAAGATCCTCAAATAAGACAGGTGGGAGAAGGCTTAATTTGTGTATACCAGGAGCCATATAGGTATTGACTTGCTGAGTTCTGTCAGCGTTGAGACACTTTGCGGCAAAATCACAATGAGGCAGTAAGAAAACTTTACAGAATATTTTTGTATTATAAAATACAGAATAATTTGCAGAATATTGGGAAGCTGGTTCAGTTAATCTAAATTTTCCTCATTTTGGGATTTAGGTACCTGAATTTCATGTACATCACCGGCAGAAACTCCCTTCTGCCATATACTTTTCTGCTCTCTCTTCATGTAAGAACCTAACCCCAGGAGTAGCCATCATGTTTGGTCTTCTAGGAGACTACCATTTCTCCAGTTTTAGACAAAATCTACTTAAATTCTAATTTTTGGAGATGTCTGAGAAATGTAATTTGCCTGCTGTTGGTGTCTCACTTTTTTCTCGTAATAAGTAATCTAATGATGACTACATCTGTCCACAAAACAAACAGCCAGAGTTATACATCCTCTCTGGCAGGAGAGGATCCTAAACCAACCACCTTTCCTCCATTTCACAGGACTGCCCTAATCAGCAAACATTCTAAAAGGGGAACCATTGCTGTTTCTGAAGGTTACCACTGAACATTCAAGAATGAAAAGGTCCTCAAGCCATAAGGAGCCCAGGAGCCTGACTCCTAGAAAGGGGACTGAAATGAGGTGATGGACCTTTCTCCCAGAGATATGTCCCTTGACTGTGACCACAACATAATTTTTAATTATGGGATAATTGTTCTGAAGAGTAGAACTGTTGCTATTGGTATATATGTATATTTAGAGAGAATAATCCTTGCCCTGTGAGACACTTATTCTAACTTAGGTATAGGTAGCTGAGCTCCTAACAATAGCCGTGCATCTGCACATGCATTTTGGTGCATGAAGTTCAGTGAATAGGTCTGTATTTTTCCTAATGCACCATGAAAGTCTTACTGACCATGTAGTTCCTGGGCCAGTCTGGTGGTTTAATACTGACTTATTAGTAAATATAAAGCTTGGCTAAGTGAGAAGGTCTTCTTCATCAGCTACAATTCCAGTTGTACTATTTCAGTATGGTCATCTATATACATACACCACACAGAGCATCTGTCAGTTCTTCCTCCTGCCAGGCTACATTTCTACTTCAGTACAAAAAGGTATAAAGGTAGAAGAATAAAAATGGACATTTTTCAGTCTTTTGAAGAGGAGGGAGTTTATGATGCCAAGTCACATTATTGCAATTTCCAGACATGTAATGATAAATGTTTTTGACTCATTCTTCTCTGATGGAATTTCCTCCTCTGGAAAGTGGAGAGCTCACAACATTCTGACAATATTGACTTGACTCTGATTTTCCTGAAGGTTTTTTTTTCATAGAAAGACTGAGCAATGGAAAAGAACTCTACTCTGAATTGTTTTTAAGACTATGGTTTAATGACGAGCACAAATCAATCTAGTCTAAGTCCATGCAAGTAATTAAAGGAGCAATTCCTTCAGGAGCAATTCCTTCAGAAGCAATTCTGGAGCAATTCTCCTGTTCCTTTTCCTTACCCTGAATTGGCAATCATGTGGCTGAGTGATCAGGTGGATCAGAAAGGCACTGGATGAAAACTATGGGTTTTTTTGATCTCTTTTGCATTCAGAAGAACTAATTTCCTGATATCCTGATTCTGATATTTCAGGTGCTCTGTGATGCCACAGAGGAGGCTGTTGAGAGCTGGTCGTTAGCATGTAATCTCCCGTTTGAAAACAGCCTTAGGTTGCCTTAAATTCACTGTGAAAATAAACCCTTTGTTTAGGACAGTGAAGCTTGTTCTAGCTTTGCATGCATCTGACAGAGATACTTCACTGGAATTCAACTCAGCTCTGTGGGTCTATGCTTGAGATCAGGGTTCTCAGGATTTAAACTCTGAAGACTGATCTGGCAAAGAGAAAAGTCAAACTTAGAGCCACATTTACAAAGAACTTTGTAAAATATCCAGCTATTTTCCTTGAAAAAGCATTGTTTACACTTCAGAGGACTCATTTCTCTCAGGTAATGTTTATATTTTGGCATGAACTAATTTTTACTGTTGAACATCCACTTAAAGTGATAGCTGAGAGAACCAGACTGGCAGAGTACCGCAGGGCTGAGACTGATTTCATCTGTGCTAACAGAATGCACCCCAGCCACATGAACGGATGTGGCTTCTTTCATCTAGACAAAACCATAATAGTAGATACTAGGAGTATCTACCAACAGTAGATGCTTCTAGTTTCTATGGGCCACAGCTCCAGGTCTTGTCCTCCAAGAACACCAGTCCCTTGGACAATAGGGTGAGGATTCATCTCACCAAATTCAGACATTTACAGCACAGAAATATAAATCTGTGGTACTCATTATAGTGTCTCTGAGTAATCAGTGAAAAGAAATAAGCTCTCTAGGTTGTAATAGGTTTCATCTTAACTCAGGTGTCTAAAATAGGCCATGGGAATGAAACTAAAGAACCAGACTGCACACTGCTACAGAGTATATTTTCTGCCTTTTATCTGCACTACAGTGGGAGAAAAAAAACCTGGCTCCACCAGTGCTCAGACTGGTAGAAGCTTTTAGGATTCAATCTGCTGCATAAAGAAAAAAAGAGAGGGAGAAAACAGTTGGTTTTATGTGGTATTACATACATTTGGCTCCATTTTCATATTGATTGTATATATAAAAAAGGGGAAAAGTAAATAAACATGAGGAGGATAATGTCCCAAATTGAGTTTTATCACAAGTGCCTCCTGCTGGGATTTGAGAGCAAAACCTTCCCTTGAGGGGACAGAATAATATCATTTTAGTTATGGCCGTATTCTTCATTTGGAACCTCCTCATCAGCATGTCAATGCATGTTATTCACTGCTTGGAGAGACAATAAAATCAAAGGGCCCATCTTTAGAAAGAAACACGCATGTTACCAACATTTACACTACAGAGATCTTGGCCCTTAATAAAACCTACACCCAGTAGCGAAGTTATCAAATGGAGTTGTGCTCATTTTCTTTTATACGCAAAGAAGGGGCACAATATATCTTTACCAGCAGCTGGGAAATTAATGCTACAACTAAAATGACATTCCGCGTCTCAATGAATGATTTCCTGTGGGGTTCGGATAGTGGCTGTGACGAGAAGAGGTGTGATAATGGATCTAAGTCCATAATGCATTTATCCCCAGGTGTACTTGCTCAATCTGTTCCTTGTGCAGCTTTTTTGGGCTTAGTAGGACTTTTAGAGTTTTATTTTGCTGCACTGAGGCAAACGGTTGTGATTCACTTTTAAAAATCTGTGAGGGGGAAGGTTTTTTGTGCTTGTGAGATTGTGTGGAATGAGACTGGGCTTCTTCACCATTGGGTTTTTCAGAAAGGACAGAATTCGAGATTTTTCAACAGTAATGCAAAACAGAGTTGTGCTACTATTTCTTTTTAAGATAGGGAAACTGAGGCACAAAAAAGTAAACCTTCACAGGCAGAGGCAGATTGCTAAAACCCAGCTTCTTTCCTGTGCCATTCCTCTCTTGCAAGGAGAGTAACACTGCAAGAAACACGTCTTCTTTTACAGCTCAAGTGCAACTCATTTCTAAGCATGTTTCATATTAAGGTTTACTTGTATTAATAATTGAAAAAGTGTTAATACAGGATTAATAAATATTATAAGCATGTTACAGTCCCAAGTAACATTTCTCAAAGAGGACAGTAAGAGCTCCAGCAGATCTTTTAGGTAGTAGGTTGTATGTCAGGAATTTACCCCATTATATTATTCAGTAATCTGTATGAAGGAATTAAGCACTTTTGAAAACAGCTCCTTAAAAATGGAATTGTAATGCAGTGGATTTGTCTTCTGTGATGAAGGAGAATATGCAGAAAGGCAGAACAATGTCTTGAAATGAAATAGAGAGAATCTTAATCAAATACATCAGGCTGGAGGAATATTGTGAGTTGATGATTGTAGGAAAAAAAAGCTGTCCCATGGCTGATAATGTCTTTCTTAAAGGGGAAAAAAACCATCTGTTTTGCTTTTCATTTCATTTAAGGAAGATAATGGGGATGCCACTTGATTATTTCTCTCTTCAGTATTATTAGTAAATAATGTTAGTGCCTTATTCTCACAAATGCATACACACTAGATAGCTCTACTGCAAAACTATTACTGTATTCTATTATCAATATTAGTGCTATTGTACATCTGAAAGCTGGGATGTGAAATTTCTGGGCAGAGGGAGCTTAGATTTTTCTGGAAGGCCCTGCACATGAGCACAGCTATCCACTGGCTTGGTTAACTCCCAAGCCCATGTCAAAACCACAGTAATGGGAAAAGAAAATACAAATCCATTGGTGCCCTGTGCAACATCTACCTTTGGGTTTGTATGGTGCTGAGTGCTATACAGCCATGGGTCTGACACATCCAACCTGCAGTCTCAGTGCTGCAGATGCAGAGGTCTAGAGTTGGCGGCATGGAGAAGTCACCCATTTCCCCATCAGGCTGCCTTGGTCCCGACATGAGCTGACTCACTTGGCAGTGAAAACTCCTCTCCTATGTCTCAAAGTCCCCCCATGGTGCATGCACTTCCCCACCTGCCCGCAGGAGGCTTTGTGAAGCTGTTCTGGTGGGGGAGATGCTGAACACCTAAAACCAAAGGCTCCTTCAGGACTTTCTACCTCCCGAAATGCCATGGGATTGCTTGGGAAAATATTGTAAAAAGGCAATATACAGCACTGTTCCCTGCTGCTGTATGTATGGTCTGAACCACTCTGCAGAAGGCTGAGCGACTACAAAAATCCAGGAAAAGGGAACAGCTTCTGCTCCTACCCCCAACCCTGTAGGAAAAAAAAAAAAAGGTTTTTATGGAAAAAAAAAAATCTGCAATTATCCAACACCAGACAACTTTCTGAATCTAGCTCACCTAAGCTATTTTTTTTTCCCCTCCATGAGCAAAATGAATGCTGCAAGCAGTCACAGTGCTAATGGTCTTTTTTCACGTCGCTTCCCCTTGCTCCCCTAACTGAAGGCAGAACTGGAGAGACTTCAGGAGACTCTTCATGCTATCACTTCACAGGCTGGAAGGTGACAGCTTCGCCAGGGACTAATGCAGGCCGACATAATTGAATGTGGCCTGCAGCAAAGCAGCTGCCTGGAGCCACTGTTGATTGTAGCTGTCATCAGGTGGAGCTTGCTGCAGTAAAATACAGTCCGGAGGAATGCGGCTCTCACATGCAGCTCCGTGGTGATAGCTTATTTACTCTTACCCTGCTACAACAGTTTTGTAGTTAATAATTGTCAGTATCACACTGTTGAGTGAGCACAGATGTTCAAGCTCTGAATCATCAATAATTTTCCCGGTAACCTGGTCTCCGAAATTAAACAATGGCCTTAATATTCTCATTTTCTGGGTGTATATTGTGTGTTTCAGCATGTCGTCCTCTTTTTTTTTTTTTTATGGAGAACCTTAAATGATTTTAGAGATATTTCCTACGCCTGTTTATTTAACTGTCACAGGATGTGGGAGAAATATAATCTGCTAAATTAGGCATGAAAAACTGTACACAAGGAGAAGGCTTCCTGATTTCTGCCTTGAAAAAGAAGTGACTTTAATTACAAATTCAGATAAAGAAGCAATCACATCTTCCATTTATACAGCTTTTTTCGTTTCAAAGGATCTCACCACAATGAACAAGCAATAGGTTTAATCTTTCTCCTTTATTTGGAGATTGTGAAGTGTAGAAGGAGTGTGAGAATATTTCATATGAACAAGACTGCAGGATCTCTCTCCTAGATGCACTAAGTAATGTGTATCTCAGACAACACTGATCTTTGCTGCCTAAATCCTGCCTAAACTCTTAGTGGAAACCTATGCAAGCCCCAGGATAAACTTCATCTATTTTTTTAATTCCTACTATTCATAAGGTATTTATAACACATTATAAACTGTGTATACTATATTTAAATTTAGTATACTAAATATAGTATATACAGTACCATGTACCAAATATAATATATATTTAGTATATTCAGGATACCATATTTAAATTTAAATACAAAATACAAACCTTGGTCTGTATTAAAATACATACAGACCGAGGAAGAAGATCCTGTAGCTCTCAAATTATTATGTGGTTGTGCTGATAATATATTACTTGCGTTAAGTTTAAGAAATGTTGTTTTACCTTAAATACCTGTCATTTGCATTTTAAAAATAAATCATATTGGTGTCACTGGCTTTTAGACACCCAGTGCTTCCACATCAGTTGGCAACTAAGGAGGTGCAGAGCTGCAGGTACATCAAAGAACTCAAAGTGAGTTGATTAAAAAAAAAAAGAAGTAGAAGAAGGGGTATTGGAGAAAAGATATGAAAAGAAGAATTGTCAGCCTACGCCTGCTGGATGTTTTTGATTTTGTTGCTTTGCTGTTTGTACCTGCTTGGCTTCCTAGCAGATTAGCTTGCTGGGGATGATGGCAAGGGGGCTGGCTATGTCATCATTGCAATGTCTCGCACATGTTCCTTGCTGGGACACAGGTGCGGTGCGTCACTTTGGATGTTTTCATGAGGTTCTGTCCAGCCTGTAGCACTTGCACCAGCCCAATTGCAGGCTCAAGAGGTCCCAAAAGGCTCTCCAGACTGAAGTTTGACTTGCAGAGAGTGCTTTTCCTGAGCAGCTTTTTGGGTCTTATTCACGTTTTGATTACTTTGGGTTTGCACTCAGTCCATCTGATGGAGATGCCAATAAGATGGCAATTAGACCTGTTATTATAATGATCTTGTTGATTCTAGGTTTCATCCAGGATTACATTACAGGTGATCCTTTGATTTGGCACCAAAGGAACTGGGAGCAACATTTTGTGTTTTTTCTTGATTCTGAACTTCTCTTACACTGCTGCAAATTAAGAATAATTCTAGTATGAAATTGGTGTACAATATGAAATTTATCCATTGTGTTTATACCATCTATGAACCTCCTGAATGAAAGCTGTGGGTCTGACTCTGATTGTCCTTACGGTGGTTTCACAGCGATGTGACTTTAATGACTTCAGCAGAGTTACTGCTGATAGATGCCCTCACGAGTAATCAAAAGCAGAACCGATCGGATTGCTCTGATGCAGGGCTCTTCTACACCAGACAGAAACAAAAGGTGTTTCTTTCCAAACCTCAGCTGCTTAGTCGGTTGTGAAATATTTCTTCCCTTCCTTGACAGAACTGGATCTGCTGTTTATGAAAAGCAAGTATTAATTATACAAGGTTTAGCCACAAACATCTGTTTTTTCTGCTTTTAAATAAACATGTCTCTTCAGCTGGTACTGAGCATTCTAGGAGAAGGGAAAAGATGCACACTGCAAAATATCACTGTGGGTTAACACAAGTGGTCTGATCATCTTGTCAGGGATGACTCCGTACCTTACCCAAAACACGAGCAAGCAATATTCTCATAAGCAGTAAAAAAAATGTATTTTTAGCAGGGGATCATGATGTCGGCTCAGCTGTCTGCTTGTATTTAGATTTTGGGAGCTTGCAAGAGGATTAAAACCACTTGTTTCTTTTCTTTCTTTCTTTCCTTTTTTTCTTCTTCTTTTTTTTTTTTTTTTTTTTTTTTTTTTTAACTTGTCACTGCAATAAAGTTGGCTGTGGCTCTGGGGAGTCCTCTGTAAAGTACAATGCCCTGGGCTATGGGAGATGGAGCCCTCAATAACTGATATGAAAGGTCCTTAATTAAGCACTTAGCATTTCAAGGCAGTTATCACGGCTAGCCCACAGACCGAGCTGGCAGTCCGTCACCACCGATAGGCCACCTAGATGACTAACGTGAGTTGAGTCGAGTCTTTTGTACTTTAGGCGAGGAGCCCCGAGGCACAGGCTGATCTGGTGACCCTCCCAGATACACTTTCTCTGCCGGAAGGAACTGGATATCGGATGTGACAACACTGCAGTCGGGAACGTCGGTTTTTTTCTTTTCCCCCCTGAAGAGCAGGGATTGAGGAGAAAGTTAGAATGACAGTGGCACTTTCTTGGCTCTGTGTGTTGGTATGAATATGACCAAACCAAATGAATGAATAATTATGAATGTATTATGAAAACAGAAGGGAAAATCCTGTTGCTGTGGTGCATTCAATTATTTCACCGATTACATATGGCCATTGGGAAGTTCACTAAGAAAGAGACTGCTCGTCCCCCCAAGTACCACTCTCCTTCCAGTTTTCTGTGTAATCCTCTGGACATGAGAGCATAAATGTTTCAGGGGAAGTTTATCTTTATATTAAGGAGAGGGGGAAGACTTTTGTGGCATTAAAATGGAAAGGGTTAATGGAATGAACTATAGATTAAATTGTAAAGCAATCAAAGAAAACCAAACACTTTATAGCAGACAACCATCTTCTGGTGTTTGGGTCTGTGTCAAGCCATGGATGTGGAAAATTAAAGCCATACTGAGAAGGGAAATGAACCATGTCTAATACATCCCCAGCAATAAAATGTTTTCACTAGGACTGTAAAACTGTGGCTTACATTAGGAAAAAGAAAATCAAACTATATGTCAATTCCACATCATGGGACATGAAGTGTCCACAAAAATTTATATTACTATTTAGAAGTGTTTCATTCTGGTGTTTTATTGTGATTGGATGCGCCCTTCTCAGTATCTTTTGACTGGTATGAAAATGATTTGAACTACTTTTTTAGCATTTATTTTACATCTATTACCTGTTCTATTACTTTTTATTATTTTATTGTGCTTGTGTAGAGGATTTTGCACAGTTTTCATTATAATGTAACATTAAGTCAATTTATTTGTGTATTACACGCTGTATAATTGCACCTTTTTTTGTGGAACAATTTGGATTTCATTATCCAACAAATCAGCAGTGTTACATTTTGAAAAGCTCTTGTTAGAAATCAAGTGCATTTTCCAACTAAGACAACAGAGGTCAAGTTTGCATCAAAAAGGGAGCAGAAGATTTCTTGCCTGAAACACTTACACAGATGAGAAAGGTCATGGTGGAAACAGAAATACTCATTTATTTGAGAAAATATTTAATTACTATGGTCCAGATCAATGGAGATCAATATTTGTAAGAACAGAAATAGTATGGAACAAGGTGGTCTGACATGGAACAAGTTGAAGGGGAACAGATCGCGGCAAAACCAAATGGGTGCAGGGAACATGTCAAATGTAACAGCTATTTTGTTTAATATTCTTCCATATCATTCTGTTCCCTAATTTACAAGTGCCATAAAGAGTATAACTAACATAGGCAAAGCGGAGTGTACATCTGTTTGTGCAGATCTGCTTTGCTATCATTTATCAGGCTTAAACCTTTCATAAGAGGTGACATAACAGCAATTGCATCTCTTTCAAAGGTGAACTGACAGCCCCTCTGAAAAGGAAATGCAAAATAACATTTTAAATAACACACCAAGAATGAGAATAGATGTGAAGTTACAAACCTTTGCCTTTTTTTAATCTGCAAGAATTGCTACCTGGATCCATCAATTCTTCTGTGGTAGTTATTACAGTTTCACTCAGAAAAGCTAAAATTAGCTCATGAGTAAATAAATTAGCAGATTGTACCCTGAAATCCTCATGTTCTGAGGAAACATTTCCACTCCTAGACCTCATATGTCATTCAACTGTCCTGTCGTGACACAGTGGGACCACTAGTTTTCAGAGGGGTATGATTTCATCCCTTCTTTTTCTTTTCTGTTTCACAGAGACTTTTTATTAAAAATACTGGATTTACAGGCAGGGGTTTATGTGTGTGTGTCTGTACAGTGCTGAGCACAACCGATCTACAGGATCACTTGAAGTTCCATGATCAGTGAGCCCTCTAGGACTTCCAGAAATGAGGGAAACAATGGAAATAACCTGCTTTTAGTGCTTTAAATATTGTCAGCTTTTATGTGGAATTGAAATCCCTTGAACTGAAATGGATGCAGAAAATGAGAAATGGAATGGTATTTTACAAATGCAATTTTTTTTTCTCATATTGAAACAATTCTGCTGTTGATGGATTTATTCCTCTAAAATATTGTTCTGACAGACCTTATGCTCTGTAGTGAAATTCCTTAAGGAAGATGTGAGTAAAAGCAAAACAGATTTGGATGCTTTTTCAAATGTAACACTTTTTCAACAAATTGTCAAGTTCACTCTTGAGCTGTAGTTTAAAGTCTTCACCTGCTTCGTGGTAGCAGATGAATCAGAAAAAAAGAAGCTGAGTATTTCAATTACTAATAACACCTTTTAACTCAGTCCTTTAATTCTCTTTTCCATCACAACAGGCTCAGAAGCTCTACTACAGAAAGACGTGTTTACTTCAACCTCCCTCCCCAACCACACATCAGATCACAATGTATTTCAACACCTCTCAAAGGTTAAACAAAAGACTGAGGACTACAGCAGAACAATGCAGAGAGACTGTCCAGTAATATTTTTTTAATTTCTAATGTCTGTAATTCACGCTTTGGACTGTTTTGAGTGTGTGATTGTGCTGTATCCTTGAATACTCTACTATTCAATGCTCCAATATTAAAAGCATCACATATTTAACATCTCAAGTTCTTGAATTGATTTGATCAGCTAAACAGATGTAGTTTTTCACATTTCATGAGACTGATTCTAGGAATGTGATCGTCCCCCTGTACTCGGCACTGGTGAGGCTGCACCTCAAATCCTGTGTTCAGTTTTGGGCCCCTCACTACAAGAAGGACATTGAGGTGCTGGAGTGTGCCCAAAGAAGGGCAACGAAGACGGTGAAGGGTCTAGAGAACAAGTCTTGCAAGGAGCGGCTGAGGGAACTGGGGTTGTTTAGCCTGGAGAAGAGGAGGCTGAGGTGAGACCTTATCGCTCTCTACAGCTACCTGAAAGGAAGCTGTAGTGAGGTGAGTGTCAGTCTCTTCTCCCAAGTAACAAGTGATAGGACAAAAGGAAATGGCCTCAGTTTGCACCAGGGGAAGTTTAGGTTGGATATTAGGAAAAATTTCTTCACTGAAAGGGTAGTCAGGCATTGGAACAGGCTGCCCAGGGAAGTTGTTGAGTCTCCATCTCTGGAAGTATTTGAAAGACATGTAGCTGTGGTGCTTGAGGACATGGTTTAGTGGTGGACTTGGCAGTGTTAGGTTTATGGTTTGGCTTGATGGTCTTAAAGGTCTTTTATAACCTAAATGATTCTATGAAAATGGATTTTTTTGCCCCTTCTTTAATGATTTGCTTTATTTTCAGTGAGTGTTAACATCTTTCATGGGCTGAGATGAGCTCAACAGCATACGCGCACAAGAAATTCGTTCCATACCAAATTCTGGTACAATGTTAATAAATGTTTTTACTTGGGTCTGAAAAAAATATCCAACTCCTGTTTCCAGACAGAGATCATTGAAAACCTTTACTTCTTTCTAGGAGACAGTCACACACAGTAATCAGTGGAGTAATGAACTCCATCACTTCAAAACATATTGTCAGAAACCAAGTGGAGCAGCTGAGTGGGTGATGATCTAATATGAAGTGTTTTGTCTCAGTTCCTCAGTTTCCCACAGACTTATTGAGTGGGTCATTTAAGCCATTGAAAGTCAGACCTTCAAAAGATTTTTAGATATTTAACAATCAATAACCCTGAGGATTTTGGCTTTTTCCTTTCCTTAGCTCAATTTCCACATGTAAAAGGGTAATGGAGCTTTTCTGTGACTGCTGTTGAATAGCCATGATGTTTGAAGTTCAACTGTGATCCTAAAGAATGTGAAGCTTTTTTTTTTTGAGGGCAAGGCCTGTAGAAGTATCACTTCCATTCAGTAGCAAATTGCCTATGTCCATTTAGAGTGATAAAAATGTGCTAGCTATGAGTTCTCAGTAAGATCTCTGCTAAAAGTAAAAAGAGTTCTCAGTAAGATCTCTGCTAAAAGGAAGAAGACAAGCATGGCAGCATACTACAAGCAAAATATAAATGGCTTCAGAATAAATTATTGTTATTATTTTTAACTCATTCAAATTCTGTGACAAAATCTTGTTCCTGTTGAATTTATAGCAAACACTCCCTAAGTCCTATAAAAGGTTTAATTGATTCTGATCAATAGGAACAACCCAGAACTTCAGAAGAGAGGAGCAATTCACCAATAATGCTATAGAAGAGGGGGATCAGAGCCAACATTTTCAGTACAGAGTGGATAGTCTAGCAGCTAAACATCTACATTTCCAGAGTGTTTAACTTTAGGCACTCAGGTTGAAAATATTTACTTTAGTATTAATGGCAAACTATTAAAGCTTTGCAGTCAATGATTTGCTTTTGTGATTGCTTTCCATCATGTAGAGGTGACGTTTAGTAAAGAGCCTGCATGAAAGTATGTAAAAATACTACACCAATATATATAAAGGAATTTCTTGTATATTTTTATCTGACATGGATTTATCTTTTAAAATTTTACTATTATTTCTTATAAGAACTTAATATGCTAATATTATATAGCAAAGCAAGTAGGACTAATTCAATTTGTATCTATAAATTTTTATATTTATAAACTGAATTTGTATTTTACAACAGTTTGGATGACACTTTTGTGTTTTACAACATATTTGATGTCACAATCTCTAATTCTGAAACCATTTTCTTAATTAAAACACAAATGCCATCATGCACAGAACAACCATATGTGACATCAGAAAAAACAAGGACAAGATCAGAATATTGGACTGCAAAGGACCAGATGTTTCATCTCCTGAAGAAATGGTCATCCCTATAATAGGTGTCTCATTTAGAAGAAACCACAATGTCAACTATGCACCCTATCGTACACTGTTGGCCATAAGACGCTTCCTCATACCTTATATCAAGTAGGAGGTATTTGTTATACGGATTGTTGTGCACAATCAAAATTTTCAGCCATAATATGACAAAGTGAACAGGGGAGAGCAAGAACATTACCAAAAGAAAATAACTCTACAATAGCAGGGAATTTGTTCATTAAAATTATGTGATAATCCTAGGAAGCATGACATGTCCTGTGCTAAAAGAAGACACTTTCCTCCTGCCTGCAAATAATATAACATAGAATAAAATAAAATTAAAAATTAAAATTTTCCAGTGTGACCAATGGAAAAAATTGTCTTAGCATTCCAATTATAAGAATAAATTTTAACCTGAACCTCTAAATGGGAGACACAAACTAGGCACACAATAATAAAATAAGAGGAAGTACCCTGCCTAATTCCTGTCTTCAGCACTGCACAGAAATGTGAAAATACCCTAAGCTGACAAAACTCGGCATTTCTCAATTGTTGTCAAAGTACCAATTCTTTCATATACCAGCTCCCGGAAAGTGCAACCTCCTTTATTTTTTAATAATCTTGGTTCATAAAGTATTCCTGTTGATTTCTCCGCACCTTGAGTAAGTATTTATGACCATAAATGCTCAGACTCTTTTATGGGCATTTGTACTAGATGCAGTGGAGTTACCCCAGAGATCTCCCATTATCTTTACCAGTATTTTTTCTTCCATGTTCATCCATTTCTGCTCTATATTTATCTCAGAAAAGCATCTTGAGTCCCAAAGAAGTGTTTGATAATAAGAATTCATAAGCAATGATTTATGCATAAGCAATGACCTATTTACATGCAATTGATTCTGTGGGGAGAAGGAAACTGAACCTAAGATGACAAACTGCATGACACATTGAAGACCCATTTAATTTACATACCTAATCCGGGGATGGATTCTGTACACTGAAATTCAGTTTGTTGCCTCTTTACTATCTATTGCTCCCTTCTAGGAAACAACTGTTATTGAAAAGTCCTTAACTGAGCATTCCTGATCTAGTAAATCAGAAAAACCTTCATTCCTATGACTCCTTCACCCTTTCCCTAGGCAGGGCATCTGCGGTGGAGTAGGATTTTATTGGTATTTATGTGTAAAAAAAAAAAAGTATATGAAAAAATGTTTCCAAGTGAAAACAAGAGTTGTAAGTTAGGCTGGGTGTACTGCACTGTCTTTGGTTAGAAGTTCAGGTGTGCCTGTAGCAGCAACAAAATCAACAAAACCCATTTTTCTTCTGCCCCATATTCCCCAGTTTCTCATGAGTTGGTTACAAGTGTTGCTGAAAGTGAAGAAGAAAAAAGCCCCAAACTGCTATGACTAATGAAATTAACACAGCGAAGGCTCAAATAAAGAAGAAGTAGGTTTTCTTAATGCAAGGTTTTATAATTATAATTATTTTATTTTATTGTTTGCTGGGGAGAGTCAGAGTTTCGAACAGTACTGGCACGTAGCTATTTCCTCTCTTGTGAGAAAGATGGGAGATGACATGTCAGTGCAATTCTTTGTCAGAAATATACATCTGCATGAAGAGAGTAGAGTTAAAAATTTAATCTGCAAAGCTATTTAGAGAGTGGATAGGCCTTGACAGGCCTCCCAAATGTATTAAAAGAACAAGAACAGCAGAGTTATGGAAAAAAAAAGCTGTTGCAAGCAAACAGAATGAAACTAAGCTTTCTTGACAGAATCAGTTTGCCAAATGACTTTAAAATTGCACTATGTCTTGTAGTTTTTTCTTAAATAGATTTTAATTTAAATGTGTAAAGCAGAAGAAACTTGCTTAACTTCAGAGACCTGCACAGCTTTTCCTTAAAAAAAGAAAAGGACCCTCACAGTGATATTTAGTCAGGTCATGAGGCAACGAAGGAAGGATAGATGGTGTTGATGTTGAGCAGTGGGTCAGGACTCGAGAGCTGGCTTCAGTTCCTGCCTATACACAGACTTTCTGTGTGACTATGCAAGTTATTTGATCTTACTGGACTCATTTTTACAAGCATCTAAACAATATTCTGAGATTTGGATTCCTATGTCACTGAAGTGCACATGGAAATGCTACCCTCTTTACCACATGCTTCCCTGCCTGTGAAATGGAGACATGCTACTTTCTTTATTGGTCTTTTCTGCATATATAACAAGCCTTTGAATTAGGGCAGCTAAATTTAGGTGGTAGTCATCTTGCCTAAATAAAATTGACTAAAAGTTAGACATCTATTCTAAATCAGCCTTGACTTTTTCTGCAGTCAAGAGTCAGGCATCTCCAGAGACCAATTCATTCTATCCATTTTAGATATGCCTATTAGAACAGGATGAATCACACTCTGAAAAACCCTTTCTTTCTCCAATGCCTGTAGAAGAAATACTGATGACTGATGTAGACTTACATGGCTAAAACCAGGAATCTTTTACATAGTTAAAGATAATCCTATTGTCCATAACAATAGAGTACTTAGTACAAAGAGGTTTTTCCAAGAGCTATGTTCAAGTAAACAATACAGACCAGTCAGGTCTTAGATCATTGACAACTGGTTCTGCTCCCTTGAAGCCAAACCTGTACCTCCCACATTTACAACCTAGCACTGCAGAAACAGCCTACAATCTACACAGTTCTGGACATCACATGCTTGATATGATTGTATGGAGTTGCTGGCTGGAAGGCAGCCTTCAGGGCTGTCCTGCAGAAGGGTGTTTGCTTTGTGGCATGGACAAAGTAGAGGGCAGCCCCAACAGATGTCATTGAGTTCCTTGGCTCCTCTTCCTGTGCCATATACCTGCCTGACAGCATTACTTGAAGCATAAGATTTCAAGTACTGAGGAAAAAAGCACTTCACAGTTGTAATTAGAGCAACCCTGGCCACACGTAACTACTGACCATGAAAAATCACATCCATATGCTGCTGAATGACCTCAGAAGACCTTCCATAAAACATTTTGTTGATATGAAACTATATCACTTTTAAAGTACTGTGCAGATTGGAAAAAAAAAGTCTGCATGAAATGACACACTCTTCTGCTCAAAAAATTCTCTTTCTCAGGAGACAGTGAGAGAGCAACCTCCTTGTGGTAGGTTCTACTCATTAGTTATTGCCACACCTTGGAAGCCACTGAGAGAATTCAGGGGTGAGGGAGGTATAGAAACCCACAGAGAACAGAATTAAAGTTTGCATAACTTTCTGTGGCATTTAATGGATAATATTTATTTTAATGACAATGAACCTGCAAGCATACGAGTGGACCCAATGAAGTTGATGAGATTTCATTATAAGATTTAATTTTTTTTTTTTTTTGTGTGCAATCAAGGAATGTTACTTTCAGGGCTTTATTTCAGCATAAAGCAATCAGTCATTAAGATTATTTGTAATATATTTGCCCTTTTCTCAGGTTTACCTGAATTCCCAGTTTAAGCCATCAGTATGGGTGGCTTACGTAGTTCACACAATACTGATGGTTCCTGTTCTCTTGTAGGATGATTCCCCCTGTGACAGGGAGGTGTTGTAACAGCATCTAGATTTACAGATTCTAAAGCAAAACTATAATCTAACCTGATCATCTCCATAATGGAAATCAAAGATCTAGAAATGTCCCAATAGGTTTTGAATTAGATATTAAATATTTCATAGAATAATGCACTGCCATTATTTAGATAAGTTGTCTCAATGTTTGTTTAACTATTAAAAGGACAGGTTCTGTTCCTTGTTTACTACTTGTTGGTAGAACCCATTTTGACTCCTGTTCATATTAGGGGTGGCTGTATTTTGAATTCTTGCATGGAGCCAGTTGAAAGAAAAATTTCTGGTCACCTCTGTCTGTGAAAGTGTCTGTGCATGGGAAATGTTTAGTTTTCTCTCCTGGTAAACATCCCATACTTCAAGGAAAATAAAGGAAGCAGTCATCCCAGTGGTTGTCTTAACATGCTGGAAGAGTAGAGTCCTCCAGAGTGAAATAGGAGTTCCACATCCACTAGTGTAGTGGATTAAGATCAGATGACTGGGAAATGGCAGAAATTACTCAGAAGGTGACAGAATTTGTATAGAGTTCTGCTTGTTAGCGTACAACATGACGTGATTGAGTGATTTTAACTTTGAGTAAGCCTCTAAGCTCCGATATCTTTTTTTGTATCTTTTTTCTTTCTATCACCCTTTCTCATTTTCTTCTTTTCTTAAAGAACAGTAAGGAGTTTTTTGCCACTGTGGCTTCCATCAAGTGCCAGTTCAGTCACAGTATTTACAGATTTGTAACCAGTTAAGCTCCGCTACTCAGTGAAGTGCTTGAGGAAAACATTGTCTTTTTATGCTTTACCTCTGTGGATTTTGATTCATGGATTAGAGGGTCATAAGCAGGTCTTGTTGACAGGAGGAATAGGTCTACAAAGAAAGAAAAAAATGAAACCACTTTTTTATTCCCAAACTCATATTTTGCTAATATTGAAATCTTTGATACTGATAAAAAGGATGAGGGAGGAAGGGTGAAGTAGTATATCTATTTTCTTTTCCAGTATCATTCTGATCTTATCTATTTTAAAAAAATATTTACACTATATTAAAATACTGCATTTCAGTCATGCAGACTATTTTAGTGTAATGTAGTAAATACTTGTTTTAATGTTTAATGTTTCATGGTTGTTTTAATGTTTTAATATTACACAATAGTCCAAATGAAATTATTAGAAATGAAATTAATAAAAATATTTTCATTCTTTAGCAATGAACTGTATAATACTCCTTAGTAAGATTTTTACTGTAAAGATTTGCATTTTTGATTCAGATACATCTTCAGCCTGTATTCTGACTTACTGAGAACATCTTTTTTTTCCAAATGCCCAAACTACCTAGAGGATATATTTAGTTTCCTGCACTGCTGTGATACCATAGCAGAGTCAAAATTACAAGAATACATTGTATAAAAATAATACCAAGATCCCCGGAAGAGAAGGGTAGGGGAAAATAAATGGATTACATAAGCGGGGGAGAATGTAGAAGACGGAGTAATTGGGAAGAAAATGTAGAGACGTGCACCTTAACTATAAATGACAGGAATGCAGAGAGTATTGTTTGTGGTTATAGCAATGAAATAGAGATTTAAAGGAAAAGCTGGAGGGATTTTGTATGTGATACGTTTTGGAAAGCACTGGAACTCCTGGATTTGGTGTCTAAATATAATAATCAGAAGACATGGAGACTTTATCTTCAGCATGGTGCTGGGTAAATTTTTAATTTCTTGGAGATCAGGTTTTCTTAGGTAACCTTCAGAAGTACACTTTCTCTCTTAGGCTGGAGTTTAACAGCAGAGGTTGCTAAGAAGTCACTGCTAAATGATTTTTTGCCTCTGGAGGGTGGTTCATCTCATCCTGAAACAAAAAAATCCAAGGTATATCAGATGATTCACAGTTGGAAACACCTATTTGTTTCCTTTAAGCATAAAGGAGCTTTGGGTGATGATACCTGATCTAGACATATGATTCAGTTGAACTGAATTGTGTCCTTTAATTCACCCTGAATTCTGTCCCAGATGTGTACAGCTAAGGCCAAAGACTTCTAGTTATTGTGACCTTATGCCTCTTTTCTTTAAGTTGGAAAATAAAGTAATATTATCTAACCAAGAGAGTCCTTTAAGGATCCTCACGTAAACATGGCAGCACTGTGGCTGTTGGAAGCATGATGTCATGTCAAGAATTTGTATTCCCTTCTAGGAATGAGACTTTTTCTTACTCCCTTCTAGGAATAAGAAGTCAGGTGTTTAAATAAACAACAAAGTTTTAAGAAAAACTTGCTTTGGAATAGATAATCTATTTCATTGTCAAGGACCTATCATTGAAGTTACTTAATAAGAAAAGCAAAAGGGAAATAGCCGAAATATTAATCCACAGAGCATTAATACAAACAAGAATTTTGAGAAAAGGGGCCTGCCTTTGTTTTTAAATGTTTCACAGGCATCAATATGCCAGTCATTATTACTTTGTACATAGGTAGAATGTTGGTTATGGTACTACAGCAACAGAAATAGAAGGGATTTTTAGTTCTTCTCATACCGAACTGCTTACTAATCTACTGGGTCTAGCTGTTGTGCATTCATCCCCTCTTTATTTGTCTTTGTCAAATTTTTCTTTGCTTGGTTTTATCACAAAATCCAGAAATGGAATTACAGCAGTATATGGGAACCAGACAGGCTATTGGGAGCAAAATGTAGTAACTCAAAGTGCAATTTAGCCAGTCTATTTTAATGGAAGTTTTGCAGAAATCTGAAGCAGTGGAAGATGTTAGAAAGTCTTCAGATAATAAATTATTCTTCAAAAAGTAGCATCAGACCTTGATGAGAGTTTGAATAAGTTAATATTTGAAAGTATACCACTAAAACCATGCAAAAATGATGATGACCGATTTTAAGTAGTACCATCGATGGATAAATAGTCTGCCTCCCATTCTTTCCACCCAATCCGGTGACCAAGCTTATGGCTCTCTAAGAGACCTAAAGTTATTATAAATCATTTTTTTTCTGGATGCAACATTTCATGCTTACAGAATGCCTTTGTAAGACTTTGGGATGTAAAATATCCTCAGGCCTTAGCTCCTATTGAAAGTAATAATGTATCCCTTGCATTTAGAAGCCTATGAAGGGCATAATTTTTATTCCCAGTTTTAGCCTTTAGGTGTCAGATTAATAGGGTGTAGAAGATTTAAAAGTAGCATCCTGAGGCCCTGAAAACAGGATTCATCTAACCTAATTTTAGCCATCTAAAATTTAGTGGCTCAGTTTAATAGCCCACACATGCTGTGGTTCCTAGTGCTGTCTGAGACTTAAGAGCTGCAGCTGGAGTCCAAGTGGAATACTTTGGGGTATCCCAAATGGCACTAAATGCACCTGCTTAGCGAGTTGACTACTCAGTGTCTACTTCATATTAATTACCTAGAGTATGATTAGGTTCAAGATTAAAACACCTAAATTTAGGTGTTTGCAATGTAGGTGCTTGCATAGGTACTGCATGTCTAAGCTCCCGTTATTCATAATGGGAATTTGGTCAATATAGTTCAGTTGCCTAAAAATGTTCATCTACTGTCATTTGATATGACCGAGGTTATCCCCCACAATCTTGTTTTTCCTGATTGTGGCTCTCCTGTAGGTCCTGTACTACACCCATGAAGACCACGCAGATGTCTCAGGTACCCTAGGGCAACTCTGATGTGGTTATGCAAGTGAAGCAATCTTCAAGAGGTTCTTGGGAGCTTTTCTGCTGGTGAAATGGAGATGGCTATTGACTAAAAGGGGAACTTAGTCACATAGGGAGTAATTCATGTGACTAGCATAATTTGATATAACACAGGATTTATGGGACATGGGCTTTTCCAGAACTAGACCACAGCTTCTTCATACACAATGATTTCCTGGCCTCTGTTTATGCCTTGTTGAGTGTCCATGACCAGGATTATTTAAAAAGAGTAAACTTGATTTTTTGTTCTTTTTTTTTCAGAGAAGTCTAAATGTATGTTTTCTCCAGTGTTTGCAGACAACAACATGTACTCTTTGTTCTTTGACTGTGTCATAAATGATTGTGTTTTAAATTCTACCTGTAACAAAAGAATTAAGGAGTAACTGAGACAAAGAGAAGGCTTAAGAAAGATGCTAGCTCTCTCTATTTGTTCCGGCACTTCGCTGGGATGGGGAGAGGAAAAAATGTTTAAATTAACCCTTCTAATTTTGCCTGAAGTTCATTAGGGAGTTTTGAGATGACTGCAAAAAAAAGTTTGAACTCCTGCAAGTGTTTAGGGACAGTAAATTTACACACTGCACAGCTGGATCACAGGAAATAAAGGGAAACCACCTGCAGGCTGCTGTGCTTTAAGAAAGTACGCTTGCTGCTGTGTTTTACCAAAAGCCTGATCCTATAAACATGCTGGATTTCCTCATTGGCTTAAGTTTCTTGATAGAAATGAATGAACACCTCTTTGTGATCCTGGAGGAACCTGCACAAGAGCTGGGTGCACAACGAGATCTGATATGTTGAGACTGAAGCCCTTCAGAGTGGTTCCAGATCCTAAGTGTCAAACACCTAAGAAACTTCAATAAATGGAGAGAGGACCTGATAGTGACAGATTTAGATTCAGGTGCCCAAATTTTGTTGTTATCCCACCATAGGCATGTGTGCTTTACTCACAGACCAGGTCACTGTCTAGGCTTATCTACTGTGAAAGTGAAGTAGAATAATAAAACAATTAGAGAAAAAAAGGACCAGATAAGCAATTCAGAGTAAAAAGTGTATTCAGTACAGTAATCTGTGTGTGTGTGGATATGTGTGTGTGTGTGTGTGTGCATGCTCATGGGTTATTCACAAATGGACTTAAATTTTCAGCAAATCTTTGTGCTTTGTTATTTGTGCTGTATGATGGATCAGCTAAGTCATGAGATCCTTACTGAGATCATAGAATCACAGAATCATAGAATCATTAAGGTTGGAAAGGACCCCTGAGATCATCGAGTCCAACCTGTAAGATGAACTGATGTTTGTAGAATGTTTCTGTTTCGTCCAAACATTTTGGTTTTTAGTGTCATGATTAAACACCTCCAGGTTAAAAACCAACATTTTAGCATTTTATTAGCCCAGAGGATAATCTGTGTTGAGAGAATGGATTTGTGTCTTCTGATGTACTATGCAGAAAGTTTTTTAATATCTTATTGATTTTGATAACTGTGACCAAGTTTTCCAGACCAAGAAGTAAACATGAGTTTTTTCAACTCAGGAACTCCTAAATTCAGCTTTCATAGGTGATCCTAAGAAGGAATAACTACAGATACTTAACCATAGATGACTCTCCCTAAAAGACAAAGAGTAAATAATAACAACACACTTTGAGGCAGTGGGAAAGAAAAGACAGACAGAAAATGTTTGACCAACTGGAAATCATAGGTGTTTTTCCTGCCCATTTGATCAGCTCTCCCAAGAACATGACACTGGTCATCAAGCCCAGCTTCTTGCTGTGACAGTCCGTATCATTCATACTTGGCCAAGCTTCCACCTAAAAAGAACAGTAATTTTGTTCTTATTTAATCTCATCTTTTCTCTCTTTGCAAATGCTTTTCCTGAATCTCCTTGGCCTAATAATGAGAATCTGCCAATAAGTTCAGCTCTTGGTCAACTTTCACATTTAGGGTTTAAATCTGATTCAGTCCTAGAAGAATCAATTCACTGAAGTGCAAGGGTACAAGTACTGCTTTATTATATCAGGTACTTACCGCTCCCCTGATGTTCCTTACTACATTGCCTCTGAACACAAGCTAAGGGATTGTATTAAAAACTTTAATGCCCCTAAAATTAGATTCAGAACCTCCACTGATTCATGCAAAAATTGCTAATTACTTTAAGCTTAAAGCCAAGGCCAGAGTTTTCTAAATCTTTCATAATGCACTTAACTATAACATAACCACTCATATCCAGTCATGTGTTGATGTAAATTTATCCACTACCTTTTCTTCTTCCTTTTTTCCTTGGCTTGAGACAGACTATATCCCAAGCCTGTCCAAAATATTAAAGCTAACTCTATGCAACCTTTTTATGTATTTAAACATTTAATAAAAGGTAAGTTATGCCATTTTTAAAAATATTCATTAGTGTATGTCTGTAATTAAAAGAATATTTTGGTTAGAATTTATTTAGTTAGGGGTTGGCGGGGCTTTTTTGTTGTTTTTTTTTGCTATGTTAGCTTTGAGAAAAGAGGTCACCTCTGCAGATAGATTGCAGCAATTCTGATTTGTGGTCAAAACCTACAGAAAAGGAATCCCTATGAAATATTCACTTTGATTCAGCTGCAGTGGGAAAACGTAAAAATAGAGAAAGCTCATGACATGATATATGAAAATAATTCATTCTGCTGTATATGAAAAATGAGGGGATCCGGCAGCATCAATGATTCATCCTCTGCTAATACAAATTCAAAGTAGAGGAAATGCTGGATTTTGTAAAACAACAGTCTGACAAGAGTTAAGCTGCCAACTATTGTTTCAGATCATCTTTTTCTGAAAAATGGGAAGATGATTATTGTGTTTTCACCTGCTGCAGCTTCCTAGCACACTATTAGCCTGCACAAAGGGGTTTCTATCTAGTTTGCACCATTCACAGACATATTAAGATTGCGAACAGCTGGTGAACTGTTTTGTTACTGTTTTCAGTGCATGTCACTCTTTTTTTCAAAGCATATCCTGTCCTATTATGCTGATGAAATTTTCTTCATCAACACATTGGGTCAGCTACTCAGCTGGTGTAAACCAGCATAGCTTCACTGAAGCCAACAGGATGAAGTGGATTTACACCTGCTGGGAATATGGCCCACAGATCCTAAGACAAGCAAATAATTCACAGTGAATTATTTATAGGGTGAGTTTCACATGATTTTCTATTTATGAAAATCTTTGATTTATTCTACATTCTATGCAAAATTGCTTCAGAAGATTTCCTTTGGACTGCAGATATCTCAGTTTTCAGGTGACGGGTACTTTGTTCATAGTAACTTGATGTAAGACTGGGTAAAGACACATGAGTTTCTCAGACTATTGCAGACCACTTGCTCTTGCTCTTGCTGATACAACCATTTTAAAAATAATTTAATATTATTTAGTATTTTATTTTGCTTTCTTGAATTTAAGATCTAGAACCATGGAGGAGGTTCTGTCATACAATCCATTGGTAACGATGATTCCTTGATCGCAGTGGAAGGTCCACTGAAATTTATGATTGTGACCAAATGGAATTATATATGTCCCCAGTAAGGTGGAAGAATGGTGCAGTGGATTGGATCCAGGATCCAGGAGACTAAGGTACATTTGGAATCTCTTCCAGACTTGTAGAGACCCTTCACACCTGCTCAAGCAAGTCAATTTAAGTTCTCTATAACACATTTCCTTATCTCTCCGTAAAATTTTGGAGTAATTCACATATTTTTAGGTTTCCAAAAGCTGGGCATTTAGTGTGAGAAGGCCAAGAGGATTTCTATACACTTCATGGATAGTTTATCCCGCCCACTTTAGACATGTCTTGGAATGGGATGGAGTTGTCTAACTCTTTACATGATGACGTCCTCTTTCAGATGCTCCAGAACATTCATACTGTTACACTGTTTTGGCTGGTAATACAATACATCTTTATTTTTTTGCTGAAATTTAAAAAAAAATATTCTTAATTATGAAGGGTGCAAATAAATTAGCATTTATGTGCTTTTAATGTACTTCCCTTTTTCTTTGAGGACCAAAGACACTGCCACTTTTTAATTTTAGCTTAAAATATTCAATATTGCTCTAGAGCTAGCCCTTTGTTTTGAGATGTTGCTTCTTCTGTCCCAGTGACAATCCATTCCAGTTTAGTTGGGATGAAGCAACTTGACAGTGAATGGTATTCTCAAGACCTTTTCCAGAAAGCAAAACTAGATGTAAGGTTGGATTCAGTTCCCTAAAATGAGGTGTCTAGTGCTATTTCAAGTGCCCTAGAGCATCTGACGTAGCCCCATGCAAATGGCAAATATTACACAGAATCCACAGAAGACTCCGGACAGTAGCTGAAGGTCAGACACACTATCTTAGGGTGCCATAAATTGAAGTAGAAACCTGTCTTTAGGCAAATGAATCAAGCTGCTGTAGAGCACCATGCAATCCTCTTAATGTCTAACAGCACTTTAGACTCTGTGAAGCATTTTACTTGATCTCCAGCTGCTGGTCTAGAAAGGTGTTAATCTCTTACATATCCTTTGGCTTCATGCAGACTTCTTGGATACTCTAGGGTATCTTTTTCAGAATTAAACATCAACATTTAAATGATGACCCTGTTTACACATCAGTATTCAGCTTCAGATGAAGACAACTAAGTTTAGATATGTTCATACAGGTACCTAGATGTGCCCTACACACCTAAGTTCCTGTTATAGTCGATAAATAATTGGTGAATAGGGGTCTGTACATAGATGCATCTAGTGTCATTTGAAATACCCACTAGTTTTCCAGCTCCTGCTCCAGAATGAGAATCACATAGTGTTGGCATCACACTTGCCAGATCCATGTAAATGCCTCAGATACTCTAATGTATTTCAGATGATAGTAAATTCTTATATTTAAGCAAACTGACAGCTAAAATGTTCTCCCTTGACTCTACTGACTAGGTTTCCATTAACTATAACAGAAACTTAGACAGCTAGCATACCTATAGCATATGCTTAAATAGACACCTAAATTCAGTTGCCTTAATCTGAAACTGAATTCTATTCCATGGAGAAATATATAGTGAGAGGTCAATCTGAAAGGCTCAGGAAGAGCATCTATGCTCTGCGCTTTATCCTAGAGGAAAGTCCATTGATCCAGGATTTGCATGGCGATATCATCAACCTGCTCTCTTTGGACAAGATTGGGGAAGTTTGAGACATTTATTTATGTGCCATTCTTTGCGTGGGATTAATCTCATCCAACCTGAGATGTACAGCACACCAGTCTACATCTGAGATGGATGTCTGAATGCCATTTATAATCAAGAGAGAGAAAGATACACTTAACGTACTTACATTTTAACTTTCAACATTAGATGAAACTTTTTTCACCGCTATTTTCTCATTTTAAATGACCAAGAGAAGCTGTTTCTTCAGCTGATATATACTGGTTTATCACCAGTTACTCCTATAATGCTGTACTGATTCCAATAATCTTACATATGTGAATTTCTTCTGAGTTTCAGGATGAAAAGTACCAATAATCAAAATAAATTTTTTAGGATTGTTTCAGCATAAGATTTTTAGGGTCATTCACAGCTCCATTTTCAAGATAAGATTCAGAATTTGCTTTGTCCTGGGACCAAAAACACAAATACATGACTTTGAGAAAAACATTAAAAAATGTCACTGTAACATTACCATATTTTTAGACTGTTGGAGTCACGCCTCCATGTTGAATATACATAACTCAAGATATTCATTAGTTCTCCCTGCACAAGGGAGTTTTGAATCCAAAATCCATCCTCTGCTGTCCCTTATTCCATTGGAGCAGCATCATTACATATCACCAGTATAAGAAGTGATACATTTTTATTTTAATATAATGTGATGTCTGCAAGGAGCTTTTATTGTGGGAAGTGAGTTCAGAAGGTAATAACTGTTGTATGCATGGCATGCCAATCTGATCAATAGATTGCTGTAGCATGTGTGGCCAGCTCTGCCCAGCCCCACCATTTGCAACCTAATTAGCAGCTGCTCAGAGATGGGAAACAGGTGCAGATCCGGGCCCAGGCCAGGGAAGTCTGCCTATAATTAACAAGGAAAAAAGGGTCAGATATTGGGAAGAATATCAAATCTTGGTCCACTGGGGCTATCATGCTGGCCTCAAAGGCATAGTCACCTGAGATCTTAGGCATGCTAATGTAAATTATGCAAGCTTTCAAACAACATGGCTGCATAATCAGTTGGCAAGGAAGAAATAACTGGCTGTTTTTGTGTAGTTTAGTCTGAGTGGTTAAAAAAAAAGAAAGGATTTCAGTGTTCTCCCTGTGTTGCTTTTTTGTTTTGCAAATAACAGTGGTTTGGTGTTGAATAAACAGAAGAGACAATGCCTGACTTCTCTACTGGTAGTAGTAAAATGCAGGCACATTATTTAGCTCTGAGATTTTATTTAATCATGGAACTGAGTGAACACTTATATATGCAGAAAAATTGATTCTGAATTAACAAGAATAACCCTGATTAACACTTACATGGGCACCTCATAAGCTGGAAGCTGAAGCCTTCCTAATATCATCACTATTTTCTAGCTATATTTGTATAACTTATGAAGAACCAAATTACATCTTTTGGATATTAAAAAGAAAATGTTTGATGACTGGTTGATTCTGGCTGTGGTGATGGTACCCAGGGCATCAACTGGGGTTCCAGATCTCATTGGGCTAAACAGAATATTTACATGAGAGAAAAAAAGAAGGCTTTTTACATCAGAGGAAAAAGGTAGGAAACTACCCCAAGGTAGTTAAAATGTATTGATGACTTGACAGAACTTTCTGGATGCCAACAGGTACTTCAAAGGAAGGATTGTTTCCCCATGAGGTAAGGCATAATCTTTCAGTTTGCCTTTTGAAGTTTATCTGATTAACTTCAGTTCTGTAGCAGAATAGAGGCCAATCACATATTTTTATACTAACAACCCCATTATAATACATATCTAATTGAGATGTTATTAATATGTCAATATATACAGACACATACACAAACTTGGGACCACCTTTAAAACAATAGGATATGAGGAAACCAAACTAAAAAGAAAAGGGAGAAGGAAGGCAAAGGACTTCTTAGTCTCTTCCATTGTAAAACTTCTGCACAGGTCTTCTTTAAAAGTATATTTTTAGGAAAAGAGCAGCCAGAGAGTAATGTTTGTACCTTTTTTTCACTAACCTTTGCAGAATAGATCTTTTCCTGCCTCCTAACATCTTATTTCTTCACCTAAAAATATATTTCTTTTATGTAATTTCTCAAAACCACCATGACAACTGAATTGAAATGTCTAGTCAAGAGGGAGGACCCTTTTCTGACAAAATCTTTTTTTTTGAGGGAAATAATACCCCACTGAAAGCAGAAGTATTTTGTAACTGGAAAGGCTGTCAAATCATTCTAGCTATTTGGATTTTTTTGGTGACACCTGTTTTGTAATTCAAAGTTCCAGTTCCCAAACATTTTCCAGATTCTGATTTCTTGCTCTGCTTTAACGTGGGAAATATTTCTAAGAATTATCATTATTCAGCATTATGTAGCATTATTAGGCAGAATGTAACAACAGAAATAATGAAAATAGTATAAGTTTTTGAAGAGGAAGCATGCTCCTGTGCTTACAAGGCTGACTAGACCCGAATGGTTCTCAAAGCAAACGTGTTTCCAGGATCTCGAGGTCACTGTGTGAAATGACCTCCTGGGAAGTGTAGGAGATGACTAGCTGACCTGCCTGTGCCATAGGCAGCCAGTGAGAGGAACCATAAAAGCAGCTGGAAGTCAAAGAGCCTCTGAAGATAAGCAACATATCTACGTCCGCACAATAAGTATTCCTACAGAGACTGGAAATCTACTCATGCTGTGTAAGGAAAGCTGGAGCAAGAGCCCTGGAGGGACCTGGGAGTTTATTACTCTGAATTTTTATGTATGTGATTATCTGTAAAAGTGACGACTCTGTAAAAAGTGGCTTATCCCAGAGATTTGGAGCATGTATGGCCAAGCAGATCTGCTTTGCCAAAGGGGTACCACTGGATATCAAGGTGCACATCCTGCCCTTCTGGTTTCTGTGTCAAAGACTTCAGTGAAATTGATATGTTTCTTCAAAATTTTTTAGTTCTGGTGAATCTGGTAGAAAACTATTTCACTTGGAAATTAACTGACTGTACTGAGTCTAGGCAAAAGAAACAGGGAAAGGACAGGGGAAAGAGAATATTATTAGCTTCGATCAACAGATGGAGAATTGAATGACAGTGGATTTAAAACACTTACCCAAGATCATGTGAGAAATTGAGGCTGAGCTGGAAACGTATGCCAGCGCTCTATCTAGTATATTTTTCCCTTCCACTAAAGGCAAAATCCATGTAGCTCTAGCTTAAAAGTAAAAAATAAAAACCAAAATATTACTGGTTTTTGACTCAATCACATTGTGACCATAAAAGAGGCAAGCTTTCTACATCCTTTAAGAAGCTAAACCCCAGATATTAGAGTTTAGGAGGAAAAAAAAAAAAGACAACATTTTATTCACATTTTATTTGTTTATTTTTCTTATTCTAAGAAGAAATCTAGGAATAAATTTGCAGAACTGCCTCATTTTTACATTCTGGTCTTATGATTACACACATAGGCCCAGAAAACAGCGTGGAAGAACTGACCAGATTTTTAGTGATCATTTGCCCAATCTTCTCTGTGGCGTTACAGAGTATTGAAGGTTAGTGACGCTGTTTAAGAAGCCCAAATACATCCATATTTATTTTTTCTTAAAACAAAACTCTTCTTCTTTATTTCTCTCTTTTTCTTGCCCTCATAGCAGCAACGGCAAGAGCTATGTTGTACCTATCAGTGGCCCAGACTGCAGTATAATATACAATGTCTGACAAAGCCCCACAAAGTAGAATACAAATAACTCCATATCATACTGGAAAAGGAAAGCAATGTGAAATTTCTTCAGTATTAATAACTTCAGCTTCCTGAGTCTTCTGAGGGAAATGATTTCAAGAAAAGAGAGAGAACTTTATATCTGGAGATAATTTGGAGATGGGAAGTATAACTGACATTTGAATTTGACAGCCTGAATTCCCAAGACAGGGTTTTTGATTATTCTTGTTCAGAAATTTCAGTGCTGATTCTAGAACGACACCCTTTATACCTAACATACAAAGTAAAGGAAATATTTATATATATTCTGCATATGTGAAGTTACATATACACACACGCACACCTTTTCAAATCCCAAGTGACTTGAACTGATTAATTAATCATTACAGTACCCCTGGGACAGGAATATTATCTCCAATTTAGAAGCAACGAAATGGATGAAAACAGTTCAAGTGATTTATTCAAAGAGTAAGAAGCCAGCAGAGCAAAGGAACTAATTATGACTCATTTTTAACTCCTGGTGCGATCTACTTATTCCTGTAGGTTATTGAACACAATATTGGAACGCTGCATGCAAACACCCTTGAACTTAGTGATACTTCACATTGAACTGACCTCTAACTCTATAAGGGCTTATATAAAAAATCCTGGCTGTACTATCACATTTTATAGCACAAACTCAACTAAAGAATAAACAATTTCAGCATTTACCATTGGTTTATAACTATACATTTCAGTGTCCCAGTAGGTATGTAACATGTAGATAATTATTTGTTGATCTAATGAAAGATATCACCACCCCTTACTAGCCTTATTTAATTTCTATCCTTAGAGCATCATAGCTAAACTAACCATACTCTTGTAATGTAAAGCAGGAAATATAATCAGAGTCATTGGAGTTATGATGATCAAAGGAGATAAAGGAAATCTTGACATTTCTAATGTGATTAAGCTAAAGGTACCTTTTTAAAATAAACCTCTATTGCTACAGAATATAGCTCATGTTTCTTAGGAACAGAGATTTTCATGAGAGTGTCTGGCTTATGGAAGAGCTGCTTTCTTCTCTGAAAGTGTATTCCTACGGTTCCTTTTATTTCTTTCCCTGCTACTGTCATTAACCCTGTCTAGTCACCATTACAAGCACCAGACAAGGCAATCCAATGCCGAGGCACTAAATTATTGCCAACCCATTTGTACCATCTGCTGCACAAGTGTCTGTTGATGGAAGGGGTGATGGGGCACCTGGTGACCATGATGTCAAAACAACATTTGTAGAGGAGGCAGGGAAGAGCAAAAGGACTGCATAAACAAAGCATTGGGGCAGGCAAGAAACTGAGATTAGCAGAGACTCCAAAGCAAGCAAAACTGATGTTCTTCTGCTTGGCTACTTTGAGAATCCCAGCTGCATACATTGCGATGGCCTTCTCAGAAGTGGGAGCAAAGTTAAATTTTGCTGCTTATGGGTTACAGAAGTGAGGCAGTAGCATTGCTGCTACAGGAAATTACAGAGGAAAAGAGGGGAAAAGATAAAGAAATAAGGAAGGAAGGTGTGGGGAAACAGGCTTGCTCAGCATCTGGCTAGAGGAGTAGGGAAGGAAGGGAGAATTGACTACTGCTGCTGGAAGCGTTGTCCGCTCCCTCCTTCAGAGGCAGATTGTGTTTCTAAGGCTTGGTGTAGAAATAGCTGGCAATGCAATTAAGGATGTTTTTCCATCATCTGTATGTATCCTGTTTTCTTCTTTTGCTTATATAAAGTAATGTAACACCACCTATACTTTTTTTTTTTCATAAACCACTAATGGAATAAACGACAAAATGTTCACCCTAAATTCTGTCCAATTTTACCCTTACTAAATATCCTCTCCCTGTACTTTTGCCTGTGCAATAGACCATGCTAAGCTCTTAAACATCCTCCCACCTCTAGAAAAGCCAGGGTTTTTTATTTACCAGATGTTATGACTGAGTTAATCTGTATTTATAGGTATCTGCAACCATTCTCAGTGTAACTGTTAGTTACCTGCTCAATTTTTTTCTTCAGAAAACTTCAGATCTCTCATATCATGTTCTTCCAGCATTCATGACTGACATCACTGAAAGTAACTGATTTTTCGATGACTTTTAAAGATATTTAAAAATAATTTTGTATAAACTCCATATGGGGTGCACTTTCTTTTTCTGTTTCTCTTTCTCTGGTGCATGCTTTCTCACTTAGTCTCCCTCTGAAGTGACGTGGATTTATAGCACAAACTTTAAGTTGATTTGATTTGGTGAGGTTCATTGCCGGAGGCAATGTTATGCAGTAGCTGAAAATCTTACAAAATTTCAGATGGTGAACATTGTTTAGTGGCCTTTAATGCCTTTTTGTGTTTGTTGCATCCGCGAATTCCAAGATGTAAGTTTTACATTCTCTAATTGGCTTCCTAAAAATTCTTATTTTTCTTCTCCTTCTTGTTCCTTTGCAAGTAACATTCTGAACACAAGCAACAAATACAGATGTATTACTTATTAAAAGTGTGATTGTTTTTGTTATTTTCAGGTCTGCTCTGCATGTTCAGTTTTCATAATAATTTGCATCTATATGTCTAAAATACTGCACAAGAATTGACTAGCACAAATCCTCACACTTTTTGTTAGAAAACAAAAAGCCTAATATGAAGTGAGGTGTCTTACAAGGTATTCATCCCTCCAATGGGAAGCAGCGTTTCTCAGGACCACTAGTCCAGTAGTTGGAGAATTCAAGGTTTGCAATTTCCGTGCGACAGGGTATCAGGTTTCTTTTGCCCATCATGGTATTGTAAAAATCTCTGCAAATGTGTTCTCTATTATGGTATTTTAATCTTTTAAAAGAATTCTGTGGATCTCTATACTTCTTGGACCAGCTTCAGAAGTCTTTCAGGAACAGCTGCAACTCTTGCCTCCAATTTAATTGAATCTTTCTCATCTTTTCTACCTTTCCCCATTATTACATTTTCTGTATCTCTAAGGATCTCTTTTACTTCCCTCTAGAACCATTTGCTATCTTTATTGACATACATTGTCCAGCTGAAGACTATCAGTACAGTGAAATTATTTGACTTGGTTTAGAAATCTTCTTTATAGCTCCCAGCCTGACAGTTAACTTTTTGAAACAGAATGAAAGGGACAAGTTACTGTTCCCATAGTAGGTAGGTATTTTTTTGCAGAAGTGCTGACTACTCAAACATCTTCCATTCTGTGACAGTGCAATTAATTTTTACCACGTAACTGTAGAACTTTGAGCTTGGGCTTATTGAATGAAATCTGTGATGATAATTTCAACTTCTAATCCTTTCCACTGGCACACTTGCAGCCCTCTCAGCTGGAGTCACTTGCAAAAATTAATAACGCTACTCTCCATTTTATAGTTGAAATCCCTAATAACAACATTAAACCATACCTGATTCACTTCAGCTCCCTATCCTATCATGTTCTAGATTTTATGCTAGTGGAGCTAGTTCTTGTCCATCAGGTATCTGTGCTGCTCCACATATCACAGTACAGCCTGTCTCAGCTCTGATTGTGTTGGTGGGAAACTCAAAGGAGAATGTAGCAGTGAGTCATACTCTTTCAGGTAGGTTAAAAAGGATGTGCATGATCTGAACGAACCCTTTGTTCTCTACTATGTCTTCTAAAGCTTCTTTACTACATGTACACAACTGGCACTTACCATTACTTGGACCAGGAGTCTGAGAATACTTCTGGGATATAACCTAAAAGGTTTTACATTAAGGGAGTATTGCAAAACGATCCTCTATTACATTTTGCCCTGAGCTGACCTTAGCACATTTCATTGGTAGGATTATGAAGTTGGAGAGAAATGATATCAACTGAGTATTTCGCAGAGGAAAATTCACTTTCTCTGGTTAAATTTTCTTTTGCTTACTTATTATAAGAATCCAGAATCTGCAAAAATAAAAGCTCACGAACCATTATTGAATGAATTTATCATTAGAGATGGAGCCATGCTACAATAAAAAAAGGGCAAAGGTTCATGTCAGAATTGAAAAGCTGTTATGAATCAGTGGTAATTAAATTAATAGGTTGATAAGGATTGGGATTGACATTTCAGTGTGGTTGAGAGTTTTAACTCATTCTTTGCCTTTGTCAGGCTGGGTTTAGAGTTTTGGGGTTACGGGTGTGGAATGGATAGTTCTTTGTTCCAAGTGCATTTGCAACACCTTGCAAAAACTGTTTTTGTTTTTGGTTTGGTTTTTTTTTTTTTTTTTAATAAGGGAACAAAAATGTGTTTGTGAGAGCTTGGAAGAGGAATGCGATTTTGAAAGCCTACTTTTCTGTGCTATTTGACTGTGTTGTTCTAGCTTCAGACTGTCCTAAGCTTCTAGTTTCTGTGTTCTACAAAGAGTTATTTCTTTATTTTCTCAAATTCTTCTGTTGAGAAGTTAACACAAAACAAACAGAAGTTTTAGTTGATCTCATAATAAAGTTTTTTTTTCTCATAATCAGAAGATGCAATTTTACAATGTCTCTAAGTATATCTAGACCCAGGCCTGAGGTAGAAGAAAATACCTGAATAAGTGATAGAACATTTTCAGGTACTGATTTACTGCCTTGGGAGAGAGTCCGTAATGTTCCATAGCAGAAAAAAATTGACAGCCTTATTTTATGAAGCAAAACAAGTATGACATTTTCTGTGATAACGAAGAGCTATTAAGTCTTTTCCTATATCTTTTGGATAAGACATAAAATTAAGATTCTGACCATACCTGCCATTATACCTTCAATAGCACTGTTTATCTAGCTGTGAACCTCTCCACCTGCCTTCCTGGTGTGGTTTTCAGCCCTTCAGTGCTGGAGTTCATTTAACTATCCCAGCATCTGCACTCCATTGAAATATGTGTGACTCTAATTTGCCTACACAATGACCTATTTTAGTTTCTTCTGGAAAAACGAATTTTTTTTTCTCAAGCTGAGACATGGTGTGTTTCAGCTCTGTTTGGCAAACAGAGGTTGTTTTCCATCCAAGAGGGAGTTGCAAATGTAATCCGAGATTTACATACACTGCACAGTAAGCTTGGCCTTCCACTTTTATGGTAAAGTACCAATTAGCCACTGACTAGGAAAAGAATATGAGCTCCAAATAATTTTCTGCAAAATCAGAAAACTTTATACTAGTGCTTGAAAATGTCTGAGAGGTAATTCAAATATTAGTGTATGTCTAGGTCATTCCTATAACATCTAAGAGGGACAAAAGTAATTCATCTGGCATGAAATTTATAAAATAATAACTGTCTTTATATCCGTGACAAATCTTTGTTGATTTCAGAGCATCTGGGTAACTTTGTCATATAGGCAGTCGCTCATGTAATCTGGAATATTGTCTTATTTTCATAATAGCAAAGTTTGCCTTAGGGTTTACTGTTAATCATGTCCAAATATTAACTGACATCCGTTCTTGGGTGTGAGCAAAACTCCCCCCCAGGGCACCTCCTCTGTGGAAAATTTAGCGTTTCCATTTAGAAAGTGAAAAGGATGAAATGCTCTAAGAATTAGGGCAGTTGTATACAAGGGAAAAAACAGCTCACATTAGCCGGGGGAAGTCAGGGAAAGACCAGTTGGCTCCTGGGAGTCAGCTGAGGGAGAATTCATCAGTTTTGGCAGAGTTTGAGTGAAAGACGGGAGAAAGGAAAAAAAAGTAAGGAGCTGCCATCTTCCCCTGGGGTCATACTGGTGTAAATCTTAGTGGACTGTAATGTGAGCAGATGACCCAATCTTTGATCAGTATTACATTAATTTTGCACTCTTGGTGATCTATGTAGTCTTAGTGGAGTTATTGCAGACTTACAGCAGAGGGAATGAGGATAGAACTAAACCTAGTGAGAAAACTCCTTTTGCTAGGAGAATAATTTGGGTGAGCATGTCCATATGGGATCTTAACACAAAAAAAACCCCAAGACTCACTGAACTTTTGGGGAAACTTTAAAATCGCATGAAAATGAACAATGACCATCTGAACAATTTTTCTTTCATTTATGGGAGAATTGAACTATTTAAAATGACAATCCTGTGGAATGAGATTATTACAATGTACATGCACAAAGAATGCACATTGAGACAGCCACATAGAGGTAACTTGAAGTCTTTGCACAGAGAGATTTCACTCCCACTGCTTCTTCATTCCATTGTACGTACACATTGAAAAAAAATCACCTTAAAGTGCTCATTTCTTTCCATCAAATATTAAAGAGTGATACTCACCAATACTTTTAAACAGTCTTCTATGTAGATACCTATTTCAGAGTCCTGTTCTCAGGGGACCATCTATGCTCCCCCAGCCATGAGTATTTACTTTCCTAAATGCTAAAATGTCTCAACAGAGTGGGATAACACACATTTTAAAGGTCTTATAATCACCAAATTTGAGTGGTTTGTTACCACAAGACATGCTTCTGATGCAATAGGCAATCCCCTATCCAATTTCAAATCTTAACTACTAATGAAATACAGGCCTTCTGAAGAATCCTTTAATTCTAAAAAAAAAAGGTCATTCATTCTCTCTCCTTATAAAAAGTTCAGTAATGAAATGGCTTGGAAGCTACAGTAGTAATCACTTGAATTAGCTGGGTTTTTTCGTGTCAAAAGAGGTGTGTGATTTAAAGAAACTAAGCTAGGCTGATATAATGAATTTTCAAGAAGTTCAGTGCAATACTAATACTGCAATAGAAGTTGTACTTTCAAGCAACATCTACTACACCATCCTCTTACAGTCTTTGCACCAAGTTCCTTGTGTCTGACATGACCGTATTACTAATCTAAAAATGTCTAATAAAGGAGACTGTCAAAGAGATTAAGGTCCCTATTGCAGCAGTATACGTATATAAAGACATAGCTGTAGAGAATCACTGCTCCAAGGAGGTTGCAGCCTAGCTTTCAGAAAAAATCTGAATTTTTCAGAGATTTTTTCTCACTAAATGTACAGGTACATAATGAGTTAAAAATGATGTGGCTCACTGAAAGCTGTAGTAAAAACTAGAATGCATTCACTCACGTGGTGTAAGATGCTCTGGATAAACATATGTTACTCTATGTTTCCTGCTTGAAAACTTTGCTGTACAAGCCCATTTTACTTTGAGGCACAGATGGGTAGCAACTTGCTTACTTTTCCATACTTGGCCATCAAATGAGCCAGGAATAGAATGAGCATTGCCATTTCCAGCTCTCACTTGAAATTTCCCCTCCTTATATTTCCCAATGGTAATTACAGTAAGTTTGAGAGAGTCTTTTTTTCTCAAAGGTATATTGACAATTATCTGAGATTGTCTTTTTTTTTCTTTGCTGACTGTAATGTTCTTGTTCAAATCATCCATTACTATTAGATTACATCTGGTACACTGTGTCCGGTTCTGGCCCCTGCAATATAAGAAAGACATTGATAAAGTGCAGTGACTTCAGTTGGAGGGCCACCAAGATAATCAGCACTGGAGCACTTGCCCCATAAGGAGAGGCTGGGGGAATGGGCTTGTTTAGCTGGGAAAAGAGATGATTATGGGTAGCTGGGGGAATGGGAAGAGCTAACAACAGTAAGTATGGGGAGGGTATCAAGGAGACAGAGCCAGGCTCCTCAAAGTGATGTATGACAGGAGGACGAGAGGCAAAGGACATAAGCTAAAACAGAGATGTTCAGACAAGATGTAAGGAGAAACTTCCACCATGAGGACAGTCAAACAATGTAAGAGGTTGCTCAAAGTGGTTGTGCAGTCTCCCTCCTCAGAGGTTTTGAACAACTACCTAGAGCAAGCCCTGAGCTACAGCTGTCCCTGCTTAGAGCAGGAGGTTTGACTAGAGACTTCCTGAGGCCCTTCCAACCTGCATTAGCCTATGATCCTATACAGCTGTGCATTTATTTTATGATTCTGCAACCTCATTACAGATATATTTTGTATCCTGCTGGGTTGTTTGTACATACATTTTTTCTTCTTTCTCAAAGAATTCCTTGCCTTGCATTTATGCAAAGCTCCTTTTCTCTCACATTAAAAATTGCTGATGTTTCTAATGTTTTCTTGTATTATATTGATAAGTTCTCACCATGACCCATGGCTAAGAAGTCGTTCCTAGATGACACTTACTTTAGTCTCTTTTGCAATCTTTGCTGAATTGCTTTCTTGCTCTTGTAAAATGTATTCAACATCACAGATACACGACAGATAAGTGAATGTTCTGGCAGATTCCAACCTCAGGAAAATAAACCATTTTAAGTCTAAATTTGTATCAAGCTATCCCTCCCTGTATGTACATATTTTGACACCTTCGTCAACACAATTTCACTGTGCTTTTATGGAGTATCTATATATTTCTTGAAACCCCTTAAAGTAGACAAGCAAAATTCAGGCACTTCTCCCAGTTTATTGAGTTTTCACAGCTCCATTTATAGTTTAGTTACTTCAGAGGGTTCTGGAACAAAAGATGGAGATGGGAACTGAGGGCTTTGAAAAGTTGAAAGAGAAGCAAATGTACTTTTGTTTGCAGATATGAATGTAAGTATATGTGCATGAATGTTTCTGTAACACAGTCTCCTTCTTCTCTTTAACAGACCTTAGAATTTTTTATATTGTCAAGTTTTGTACTGTAAACCCAAGTTTGGCTTGAGTTACAGCAATTCTGATTGAGAGATTGTCAGTTCTACTCCTTGGAGTTTGACTGAACAAACAAGTCATCACTTCTATAAAATATGCTAGGGACTTTGGCCAGAACTATTGATCTGCTGGAGGGTAGGAAGGCTCTACAGAGGGATCTGGACAGGCTGGATCGATGGGCTGGGGCCAACTGTATGAGGTTAAACAAGGCTAACTGCTGGGTCCTGCACTTGGGTCACAACCACCCCATGCAATGCTACAGGCTTGGGGGAGAGTGGCTGGAGAGCTGCTGGGTGAAAAAGGACCCAGGGGTGCTGGTCGACAGCCAGCTGGCTGAATATGAGTCGGCCCAGGTGGCCAAGAAAGCCAATAGCACCCTGGGTTGTATCAGGAATAGTGTGGCCAGCAGGACTAGGGAAGTGATCGTTCCCTTTTACTCGGCACTGGTGAGGCTGCACCTCAAATCCTGTGTTCAGTTTTGGGCCCCCCACTACAAGAAGGACATTGAGGTGCTGGAGCGTGTCCAAAGAAGGGCAACTAAGATGGTGAAAGGTCTAGAGAACAAGACATATAAGGAGCAGCTGAGGGAACTGGTGTTGTTTAACCTGGAGAAGAGCAGGCTGAGGTGAGACCTTATTGCTCTCTACAACTACCTGAAAGGAAGCTGTAGTGAGGTGGGGGTTGGTCTCTTCTCCCAAGTAACAAGTGATAGGACGAGAGGAAACAGCCTCAAGCTGTGCCAGGGGAAGTTTAGGTTGGATATTAGGAAAAATTTCTTCACTGAAAGGGCAGTCAGGCACCGGCACAGGCTGCCCAGGGAAGTCATTGAGTCCCTGTCCCTGGAGGTATTTGAAAGACGTGTAGCTGTGGTGCTTGAGGACATGGTTTAGTGGTGGGCTTGGCAGTGTTAGGTTAACTGTTGGACTTGATGATCTTAAAGGTCTTTTCCAACCTAAGGATTTCTATGATTCCATGACTCAAATTATGATTGGAGTAGGCAAAAGGTGATGTCCCAATGCATAATTACTCAAATCATTTTACCAAGGTATACTCGAAATTGTACTGACTGGTACTGATATCCTTTCAACAGAAAACTGCATTTTTTACAGCTTTTCCATGCCAAGGAGACATTCAGTGAAGCATTTATGGCTGAGATCCATTGCTGCCTAGAACACCAAAAGAATATAAAGAAATAAGGAATTTCACATAGGAATTCAGGAGGCACCACAAGTACATCTATTGGTTCTACTAGTATTGGTGAACTAAATAGCCAGTTACAGTTTTCTGTCCCATAGGCCAAATGACTGGATATGTCCATATATTAAATTCTTTTAGCCTTTAAAGTATAATAGTAACACTCAAAATTCCTGTTGGGAATGGTCCCTGTCCTGTGTTGATTCAGAAACTGTGCTTAAATATTGCATAGCATTATGCTAATTTACCTCAGTAAAAAATGTCTCAGGCATTATACTAATAAGGTAACTCAATAAAGTACCAGTGCCTGTATCCAGGATCTGGTGGTGTTCAAATTACCAAAACTGACAAAATTCAGGTGCCTGAGATCCAAGCAAAAACTGGGAAAAGCTGTCTTAATGGTAGGGCTAATGAAGAATACTATTCCTCTTGTATCTGTGTTTGTAAAAGCTCATAAATTTATTTTGCTAGTCCCTTGTTTGATCACTGGGGTGTATATCAGAAAATCATGGCTGGAAGCAAATTGATATGAAATTAGACAGGCTTCCACTACCACTGTAACATATTTCTGAAGATAATGAGGACTTAGGAACGAAGTCCCTTAAGTGATTGCCATTTATGTGTGCTAATTCACTGTACATTTTAAAAATTTGAACAGAAGGAAAAAAAGGAATTTTTGAAAAAATCAAGCTTTTTAGAAACAAAAGCAGAAAATTAGGAAAAACTGGAAGAATAAAACCTGATGATTCTTCAAATTCCATAGTATACAGTCCCCTCAAACTATCTTTAAAAAACTTGTTTTTTAAACATGTATCATTTTTTTCATTTAGTTTTGGGATTTTTTACTAGTGCCAGAAACTTTGTTTGCAATATAAAATATTAAATTTTGTCACAGGGGTTGAGTCAATCATTTTGCTAGTTAGCTTGTTTGGAAGGAACAATAACCTCTTTTTTAGAAACTATAGAGTTTTTCCTGAGTCACTTTGCGTCCCTGTCTTGCATTTCTTGTGTGTGGGCAGAGTCCTCTCCTAATGTTATATAACAAGGATCTTCCCAGGCACAGAAAATTTCAGGAGCCTATAGAAATTTCAGTCTTGGATGGTACAAAATAAATGAAACATCGCACAGTTTTTGAGAAGGGGGAATTTTTATTGATCTGGTTTGTTTTACATGTCATCCTTCTCTGATAAATTGTTGCAGACTATCAGCAGCTTATGCTGTAGGAGTCTCAGCATAGGCTGGTTATAATCATGTTTATTAAATGCCACGACGGGGGAATAAGCCAGCTTCAAGATGTCACGTCATATGCGTCTATTGATTGCTACACACGTCTAAGTTAAAACTAGAGGATAATGAAGAATCCAACAGCAGAGCCATGATAAGCAATGATCCATGGGTAAGTAAGTCAATTATTTGCTAACCTGCGGTGCATTTCCTCCACTTCATGTCTCTGCTCCTTTTTCCTGTTCTTTCACACATATAGGTTGGGACATGCATGAAAATTTGAGTGCCTACTGAGGCCAAAAAACAAACCTTTGCAAATAATGATAATTGGAGTAAGAAAACTTTGTCTGAGCATCTTTATACCGAAGGCGACCTTGACTGTTGACACTATAAGAAAGAATAGGTGGTGGGAACAATAGAAGTGTTTCTCTGGCAAAGTAACAAGCCACAGTTCTTGTTAGTGTAGGACCAAAAACTGTTGCCTTTATGAAAACAAATAGCAAAGCAGTTGGGATGGAGTGCAACAGAATTTATTATGTGGATAAGGACGCCACGTAGGAAAAGTGGAGACTAAAGCAATAACAATAATAATCACATGTCACAGTGAAAACTATAAGAAAAAAACAGCGGAGAACTGTGCGTAGAGGTACTGTATGAATTAATGCAGGCTTTCAAAATGCTGTATGGATTTTAAAAAGGGGTTGAGATAAGAATAATTAGCAGTAAAAGGGGAATAGGAAAAAAAATCATTATAAATCTACTTTTTCAAACCTGGGGCAGATATTTTCAAAGGTGCTGAAATTAATGTGATCTCAGTAGCTAAATCCTCTAGCTAGTTTTGAACGTTTTCACATAGATGCTTACTATTGCGCTACTAGATCCATAATTCGGCCCTTAAATCAAAGAAAACTAGTTTTCAGGGAAGTTGACCTCTTCTTAAAGTTATACAGAGTAAAGTGCTTTTGAAGACCAGGACACTTTGATTTAGGTCTTGGGTACACAGCTTGGGTATTTTGACCTCCAGAGGCATCTTGAACAAGTGTCACAGGGTTACAACCTTCATGTCCACTCAATGTTGCTAAATGAAAAGAAGGTACCGCAAAGGCCTCTCTGTAGAAGACGCAGCCTGGTACAGTAAGAATATTGAGAGCCAAGTTATGGTCTTACTGGCTTGATGTGAAATAGTTGCAGGAAGGACAACTGATTCCTTGCACAGTTCTGCTCAGATGTTTTTCTCCATGTCAGTCCAGGAGGGAAGGTGCATATAAGCGGAACAAGAGCCAGTCATGAGGCTGAACTTGCAGATAGGTAATTGGCCCACAATTCAAATGATTTGGTTCATTTCTTCATGCCAAGATTCTTGGGTCAAGGCTGTCCTAGAATATCTCCTTTCCTTACTTCAAATCAGGGCAAGGAGCACTGCTGAAAACTGATGGGCTATTCTGCCACCCTGGGGAGGAATCCACGATGTGACCCCATTTGAGGGTTCAATTTCTTGGTTGTGCAGAAAATAATAATAATAAAAAAGTAATCCTCTACTCTAAATGGTTGTCATCCTCAGAGGGCTTCCTTTTTCTATCTCAGTTACTGCAAGGCAGATAAAATATTGGTTTTAGTTCCCATGGCAGACAAGGAGCCCTTAGACACCTCTTTAGTTCTAGCCTGGTCTAGACAAGTCTCTTCCACAGTCATGTTTACAAAACAAAGTCCAAGGAGATCTATAAGAAGCTCAGCTCAGCTACTGAGGTGACTAAGCATTGTAAATATATATAGGTTGGTTCTGTGCTTATTTAACTGATATAATTCAAAATCTCAAGACACACATTTTACAACTGTTGATGCTTGTGTGATTTTCAGGTAGTGACAATACACTGCTGGAACCAGGGAGAGGATTAACATAATCTTTAAGCTGCCCCAAAGCCATTTACCAGTTTTTGTTCCTAGTACAATTGCAATGGGTTTGTGTAATGATCTCATGCATTAAACCTTCCATTTCTCTCTCCCTTTCATACCCCTTCTTCCTTTCTTCTTTACACCCCTCTCTTTTGCCAAGAGCTGTTGTTTTCCCCCTTTCCCCTCATTGTTTTTTTTTCCTTGACTCTCGTTTTTTTAGCCACCATCCTTCACTGAGCTCACATAGCTACTGATTTCGCACTGCGATAGTTAGTCAATAGGAGGAACAACTGTCATCCTTTGTGGCTTTGACGCTGCATCCTAAGGTTAGGAGGGCTGAGCTGGAAAAGAAATTGTTTATGTTACATCATTGTTCATTATCTGAACAGGCTAATACTGCTGCTCTTCCTAGATATGAGTGATTCTCTAGCTTAGACAAGTATAAAATATATAATGTGGCTCAACTCCATAACACATGAGAAAAGTGATGGAGTAAGAGCTGGGAACCTGCCTATCAGAAACCAGTGGAAAGTAGAATTCAATTTCAATATTTTTTGCTTTAATGGCTTCACACATAGACCTTTAAGGGCTTCAGGAAGCATTGTTACTGTCCCCTCTGACCTCTTGCATTACACAGGCTGCTGAAGTGAGCAAATAGATCTCTGCAGCAGGCCCATAACTTGGGTTGAGCTTGTACGAGATCATAACAGTGTTGGTACTGGGTCAGAGCATCAGTACTGTGTCTGTGCACTCCAGCCTCTTCTCTGACAATGTTTCATAACAAAATATAAAAAATAATAGAGCAAGTTTATTCCACACCTTTTGGGAAGACATTTAAGCCAGTGTTGATTTTAGCTCAAGAAAGAATAACTCTTCAGTGTTTCTTCATAATCAGTGGAGAGAAACACATCGGCTCTTCCAGCAGGCTAGTCAGGGCACTCAGAGTTTGGCCCTTGGCGTGAATCTTAACCCTAAGGGAACATTTTTCTTCCTGTTACTGACTGATCCTGTTTGAATGACACCGTCTGTGTCATAATGACAGAGAATTCATTTGCAAATGGATCCTTTTTTATTCTTTTTTAAGTAGCTGTTTTTTAAGGGAAGAGCTGAAACATTTTTCAATGAGAGCATAATTTTCAAATTAAAATATTAATGTTGTCTATAACAATGACATAACAGCAAGAAAAACTATTCAAAGAGTGAACATTATCCCTTAGAATTACTCATTAAACAGCAACATCCCCATGCCTGTTAATAGGGGCAAGCTCGTGGTTCCTAGCAGATAATCATTACAACAGACTTCAAGTAGATAAAGCAACATCGGTGCATTCACATGCTTATAGCCAAGTGTTTGGGTAAGAATTTGAGGTTCAATATCATGGTTGTTGGAATTCCTTAAGGAACCCACAAATGAATGATCTGTCCAGGCAATGGAAAACACAGAACAAATTCATGAGCAGAAGACTATGATAGAGACACCTTTGGACACCCTTGTGCACCCAGTTGCTAGTATAGACAATACATTACACGTCTTCAGCTCCAATTTTTTAATGACATGAAAGTAAATTATACATACATAGAATAGAATAGAATAGAATAGAATAGAATAGAATAGAATAGAGTAGAATAGAAGAATAGACGAATAGACGAATAGAAGAATAGAAGAATAGAAGAATAGAAGAATAGAAGAATAGAAGAATAGAAGAATAGAATATTTTGGTTGGAAAGAACTACAATGATCATCTAGTCCAACTGCCTGACTGATTCAGGGCTGACCAAAAGTTAGAGCATGTTAAGGGCATTGTCCAAATGTCTCTTAAACACGACAGGCTTGGGGCATTGACCACATCATTAATTTTCAAATATAAAAAGTCAAAGGAGTGTTATTTTCCCCCATTATCCATCCATCTTTTATATTCACCTTCCTACAATTAGCCAAATATGCAAAATAGAGGTCCTGACCCATTCTGACTGTAGTAAAATTGTCTGGACCCTTTATTATTAATAAGGGAGTGTAATTCTAGGATCACACTCAAATTCCAGTGCAGGTAATTGCATTTTGCATGTTTTAATGTCCCTCAGCTCCTTCAGCTGCCTTCAGTTCCTGTTCAAATTGTTGCAGTGTATTGTCAAATCTGTTTAATAGCTGACACGTTTCATGTCTGAAGTGGCTCCATTTTCTATCCGACGAGGAGGTGAGTTCATAGTTTGTACTGCTGACATACCTGACAAACGGGAGGGGCTCTGCTGAGGGTTTGCACTGACACTTGGTTAGTTAATATTTATAAACTTTACTTGAAATGTGCTAGGAAAAGATGACAAATTATTGCTGTTAGAACAACAGTGTCATCCATCTATTTTCATAAGCTCTTCCTTTCAATAATTAGCACTAAGTGCTCAGAAAACAAAACAAAACAAAAAGCCCTCTTGACCAAAAGAAAAAAAATAGTATCTGAAAGGTACTAGAAGAAAACCCTTCATACCTGATTTATCTTGTGTGTGTGCCTGTTTAGCTCTATTAGGTTTTTGTTTGAATTGCATAAAACTGTTGAAACAAAATAATTTATTAGCTCAGTTTTATTTGCGAGGAAGGTTCAGTTGCCCTTTATATTATTGTTATATCTCAAGACAATGTTTCTTTACTTATGAGCAGATGTTTGAAATCCTCCAGGAGATTTTTATAAGACTATGGAAATGAACTTGGCATGGGTACCGGTCTCCCAGGTGGAGCGGGTGAACACAAGCCTTCTTAGAAGTCTCAGATCAAGGCTAGTCAGAAAGAGCAACAGAGCCCAGCCACCAAAAGCCTAGTGCTTTGGTGACTGACAGGTACAGGCTCTTTCTGAAGCATAAAAAGGAATGCTAAATGATCTCACTGACAGAATAAATCTTCTATTTGTTTGGTCTGGACCAGATGTGCTACAGGCTGATGTGGAAATGTCTGCTGATGCCAATCTCAGTTTAAATCACAATTTGGCAGCAGGTTTTTTTTTTTTTTCCCCCTCAGCACTCTCCCCCCACCCTCTTTTTTTTTTTTTTTTTTTTTTTAAAGTTGCAAACCCATTCTGTGCTCCTAAAAAAGTTTCAGCAATGACCACAATTTATTGGAAATGGCCTCACTTGCCTTCCCTAGGACTGTGAGGAGCAGCCTTTCAGGCTTTGCTGCTTGCATACCAGACAAGCCACTGTAAAGTCAGGAGAAACTCCTCAAGGTGCCATGCATTGAGGCCTCTGCCCCTTCCTAATACCATCTGTCCACATTTCATTATGCAGACTTGGATGCCTTTCTAAAACATGGTCCAGCAGAAATGGTTGAGATAGTTTTAGGTCAGGTAGTTTGACAGATCCCCATGGGTTGGTATAGGCATCCTTGTTTTTCAGAGTATATAAAAAAAATCTGGTTTAAACATTTTAAAACATTGAAGCACTTTAAAACCTTTAATATCTTTGCACCGAATGAGAGCTCCCTGCCATGCGTGGTGTCATCTTCTGCAAGAAGAAGACAAACATTTTTTAATTGAAAAACTGACATTTGTTTTGCCACAGAACATGCAGTCAAAATACTCCAATTTTCCCCTAGAAATTACATTTTCCTAGAGGTATATTGGAGGGCATTAAACCTTCAGCCAAGGAAGAAAAAAAAAAAAAGAAAAAAAAAAAGAGTGGAGCATCACTGTTATGATTAAATATTATCTATTGTGTGATAAATAATAACACAAGAAACCTCTAGTTTCATTGGAGGTCTTGACAAGATTAAACAAGTTTGACATACCTGAGCAGGAAGTCTCTGGCTCAGAGAAATTACGGTTTCCTATTAGAACTGAAAACATGGAGAAATCGACACAAACGGAGGAACTGGGTGATCAGTTAAGGCATTGAAAGGAAAGAGCTTATGCAGTCAAGCTTTGCTGTTTGTAAAACTCGATAGTTTTTGGAACTTATCTTCACACACTAATTTATCATCCAACACTTTCAGTTATTTCAGAAACCCAGGTACATATTAATGCAGAAGTGTTGCCTATGTGATGAGTGATGGAACTATTAAAAAAAAAATTATCACGTACTTGTGACCTCCTCACAAACCTTTTGCTCATGGATCTGTTTCCACAGGACTCAATCTCAAGCTTCAGCCCTCTGGTGCCTTTGTTCTTCTTTTAATTCAGCCAGCTACAAAAAACTCTTCTCCTTCTTCCTGAAAGGTAAAGTTTGCTCCAAAGGTAAGATTCAATCCTTCAACAAATGAAAGACTTTCTGTGTCAGATATGTAACACCTTTCAAATGCCTTAGAGTCACTGGAGGGTTAGAAATGGGAATTTTACCTCACTTTGTGGGATAAATTTTCTGTTTCACAGTGGGATCCAACATCTAATTCTGGAGTTATAAATAATAGACTTCTTTTTTGTTATAATATGAAGATTTGAATGTTACTGTGGTCTTTAAGTTCTTTAGTAAACCAGGTGAGAGAGCATGCAGTACATGACTCAGAGTACTGAATAATAAATTAGCACGTCAAGGGGAGTTCCAAAGGCATGTGGGAAGATCACTTGTCCCCATTTAAATCATCTCTGAAACTGAATCTGGAAGTGGTCCGGAACCCAAACAGGAAAATAAGTTTCCTTAAGGCATGCTGACATCTTTGCTTCAACCCCCAAATTAAAAAGGCAGTGAGGTTCAAAGAGAAAGGGAAGGTTTTCCTAGCTTAAGTTGGTTTCCTGAATCAAGAAAGAGCTGAAAGGCTGTCGGAGGTATTCTGTAGTTGCTTCCTGCATCTCATTTCAGCTTCTGATCCTCTAGGTCAAGAAAAGAACTGCATTTGGAAAGCAAGGTATGACAGAGGTTTAAAAATAGCAAAGGAATCATTACTAGTTTGGCAGACATTAACACTGATCAAATCTGCTAGTACATCTGATGATGATGGATTCCATGTATGTGCAGCCACAGTTAAATTCTACATCCAAGAAAAAGAATATTTGCATTGCTTTAATTCCAAAGCAAATTTATTTCAGATGATGAGTCTGAGCTGGTGGTGTTAAGAATTATCATCAGAGTTCGCAAACTTTGTCAACATATGTATGGAAGAATTTCTAAATTGTTCTTTTTTTGTCAAGAAAAAAAGCTACTGCATTTCATGGCAGAGCAGACATGTACACCAACTGTTCAAGCATCCAAGGAGTTTGTTGCTCCCTGCCAGTGTATTACAGAAGAGTGCATAACCAAGTCTTCGAATTATATTTTCATTGGCAGAAAAAGGTGGGCAGCATTCCCAGGTAAATCAAGTTTTTCTTTCTCAATGGTCAAGTCACTTGCACTGCAGTCAAATGAAGCCAGTTCTTCAATCAAAATGTGATACAAGAGGAATATTTTGGGACACCTAACTAAAAAAAGTAAAACCGAGGCCAGTGCACCAGGGATGGAGGATGCAAGGCTAGCAGGGACAGCATCCACCTTTCTTACACTGTGTGTTAGTCATACAAAGAGAGGATCTGAAACTTCTGTGGGATGTATAGGGTACCTCTAGCTGGTGAACATAATGCCAACAATAAGGGTCTCGACTGAGCAGCTGCAGTCAACATGCAATTCTGAGAAGAAGCCCATTTACATATATATTTTAGGAGCACCCAGTAGCCTAAAAAGTTTTCAGTGTGCCAGGATGGAAGCACAGTCCTAACAACCATTTCAGAACAAATTCAGGGTCCCCTGGCAGTAAAGTATCAACTGAATTTTGGAACCCCAAGTATGAGCCCAAACAACATTCCTGGGAGGAATGAATGAGACAAGCGCCCTCCTGAGCTGGCCTTCTTAATCCTGCCACGGTGAGACAAAAGTGGTGACAATTGTTTCTCAGAGTTTTTGTCATCTGTATAAGCAGCCACTGGCTTTATACAGAAATGTTTTCCTCATCAGGATCAGGAAAAATCACATTATTTCTGTGCAGAGGAGAATTAAAGATCCCTGGCTGTGCAGCTCATACTTTCTAAACTGCTCGTGCCTGTCTCTTCTGGCAAAGGAAAAAAGTGTCAGTAAATCCATACCCACTCCCTTCACCTCCATGTTGCTGCCACTATCAGACTTCTGTCCTAGGTTGTGACATGGAGATGGCTCCGGACCATCCTATTCTTAGTCCCCCATTTCTACAAAAACTCTCCAGCAAAACAGCAGTGACCACAGTCCATCACCTCTTACATACAGTCAGGTGAGCTATTTCTGTGAGCACTGCAGTCCCCTAGTAGTTACACACTGGTCAAACTCCAAAGCTCATTTTGCTTATCTGTTGATAAGCAACTTCATCAACCAAGGAGTAAACATCCATTAGAAATATTTGTTAGCTCTTACTGTTCTTCTCAAAACAGACATTGGAGACAAAGTTACGGGTGGCTTCCTTGTTCACATGGACCCTCAGATGCGGAATCCAAAAATCATCAATTCTTTATTCTCTTCTTTTCTGCACCTACAGGAGACACTAGGCCAGGTCATGAGGCACGGGCATGCTACCAGTAGTGATCTGTACATCTTCATACTTGATGTAACAGAGGGAAACAGAGGTGATCTTGTGAAATTACCTAGACCTTACCCATAGACTTCTTCAAAGGCATCTGCACTCTGGCTGCTGAAGCAGTCTATTGTTTTGTGGTTCTGTTAGATGTATCCTTGCTCCAGGAAAACCTGACAGCAACAATAGCAAAAAATACGAGTGAATATCAAGTATATACTGTAATGCATATTTCATCAGAGCTCAGCAGCTCTTTCTCTGACTCAAAATAAATACACTTCTTTCACCGTGACTCCCAAAATATAAACAAAACACAAAGCCTTTCCAAAAAACAATCATCAAAACTGTGAGTCCATCTTCTCAGGAGTGCTGCAACTTTAGTGTACTGTTTACTTCACTGGAAGTCCCCAATTATATTAGCAGTTAATAGAGAACTGCTACTTTAAATATCTAGTTTCATTTATCTGAATACTGAGATAAATTTTTTTCTCAAATTAATGTGGTGAATACATGCTTTCTGTTCTTATTTAAGATGTCAAAGTGTCAGATTGTTTCTTTACAGGTCAAACAAGAGACGTGTTTACAAAAAATAAAATAAAATTGTTCAGTCATAGCTGCAGTTAATCATTTCAGAAATGATACAACAAGGTAGAATTACTATTGTATTATGGTATAACATGACATAATTATGACAGGCCTTGACATGTGCTGGGCATGATTGTCATGCAACAGTGTTGCTGAACCTTCACAAAATCAGTCTTAATGCAAGCAATACAAAATACAATTTAAGCCGGACAAATTCAGGCTGAACAAAAGACTGATGTATTTTGATAGTGAGAGGAATTAACCTTTGCAGCAAGGATTTTGATAGATATTCTGTCTCAGGCAAATTTAGATGAAGATTTTAAATTTTTATTTTATTTTTCTAAAAGAGGAGAGTTAGTTTAAGCACAGAGTTATTCTATACTACCCAAACTAGATGAACAGCAGTAACCTTCTCTAATTGACAGAAAATCTACTGCTAATGCTTCTACAACAAAACTGTCAAGTGTATTTCTTAAAGGAAGATAGTTGTTATCAGTCCTCCTTTAGAATAATTAACCATTGTTTTACAGTTGCTATCTGCATGTGATTTAAAGAAGCCTGCTTTTCAGTGAGTGATGACACAGTCATGACATCTCATCCAAATTCAACTGTCTAATTATTAAATGTATTGTCTTCTCTATCCATTTCTGTGGCTAGCAAATTATTTTATAAGATATAAACAGCATGGAAACTATGGAGGGCCATTTAACCACCTGTTTTTAAAACTAGATGACCCCTCAAAAATGGATTTTAATTAGCTGACTGGCTTTGAATTGATAAGCCCTCAGACATTCCATAACTGTATCTCATGAGCTTTCTGAAATAAAATTAATTAAAAATAACACTTTAACAAATTTTATTCAGGTTTGGCAGGAGTTTTTTCAGTGCTGTGATATTACCGCATGAACAATCATACAGATATAGTGTCTTTTTCTCCCTCATAGTTAATCCAGAAACTTTCAGGCTAAGTGCATTTTCCAATTCTATGGTATTAGAGGAAAAGTATAAGGCTTTATAGCCAAAGGGGCTATAAGTCAGAGTTATTTGAAGGATTAATATGCCAGAGGCCATCATCTTTCAATATTGCAAAATGAGTTAATGGCTTTCATTGCATAGAGTATAAAACCACAAGGGATCCCACTAAATTTTGACCTTCTGTCTATCATTGGGCACTCAGTGTTACCCAATATCATACCCCAGATTTGAGTTAGTCAAAGCATTTAAACTTCAGGGTTTGTCAGTTGCGTGTCATTGGCAGAGAAAAAAAGAAGCCAAGGTGTGACCAAAGCCTAAGGTTGCAAAGCATGGAAATCAATTGGATGTGCTTTTCCCACGTACATTTGAAGACAAATTGCACCCTAATTGCACCCTAGCAGTGAAAGGCAACCTACTACACCCACAAAATCCAGATCTTTGCCCAGCGAACCTCAGTAGAAAATTCTTTCCTGAATCCAGTGAGTGATCTGACTGTGAAAGAACACGAATTGTCTGTATCACCTTTGAGTACTGAGCAACATCATCACTGATGCCTCTGAGGAAGACTGAGAAAAAGAAACCAGCCAACCCCAAATATATCTGGTTAATGGTGTACTCAGGAAAAAAAAAACTCCTTGAGCCCTTCAGGCAACTGAGGCATGACATAGAATTGTTATCTTTCTTAATGAAAGCATTTTGAATATGTCAGGGACATTTTATCCATTTAGCAGGATATGAGTCTGGCTGTGAAAAGAGAAGCCTGAAAGTAGACATGAATAGGGTATGAACTATCTTTACCACTCTTCTCCAAGATCCTTCCAGGTCATTGCTGAGTTTCAGTTTGCAGAACACTGTGGGTAAAAACCGTGCTTATACCCACAGGGCCAAGTTTGTTTCAGACAGAAGCTTTGCTTTTCAGAGGTTAGCAAAGAAAAAAGGAGAAATAGGCCATACATTGGTGGCCAGGCTTCTTTTCAGAAAGATCTCAATGTCAGGTCCTGAGGGCACTGATAGGTCTTAATGGCCCAGAACAGCCTCACCTGGGACCCCCACCCACCTTTTGCCCATGGACCTAGCGGCCTCATTTAAACTCAGGCCTGTGGTTGAGCTGCTTGAGCTAAATTGTAGGTATGCTGGTCTCCAGTCCTGCCTCCTGGATGGACTTTGGACTTATACTGTAGCCTTCTCTTCAGCCCTGTCTCTTGCCTTGTCTCATTTTGTTCCTGATTGGGTCCCTGGAGGGGCCGTGGACCTGGTTCATCCCCTTGCTGTGTCTGGGGCTGTTCACAGATCTCAGTTCCAGCACACAGCACTACCTGACATGTTCAGAATTACGCCCTTTGAGTGGGGATACTATCTGTGCTGGGGTCATGCTTAGCTCCTGGCTTGTCCTTCCTTGTGGAACAGCTGGAACTTGCTAGTTAGTTGAGTATTAGTCCACAGTCTGTTCTTTCAGTGACCAAGGACCTGAGCTACCTGATCTAATTTGGCTCTTCTCTGATGAGGGGACTGGACCAGGTGAGTTGCTGCAAAGATTGTTTCCAACCTATCTTATCTTATGGCTCTAGTAAAATCCTTTAAAAAATATTTAGCTCCAGAAACTGCACAAGTGAACAGCACAAATGAACAGCTGATGTCTGAAATCAAAACAGAGTTGCAACTCTCCCTGTCCTATTTCTTCTCTTTGCCTTTATTAGCAGGGGCTGGTCTCTCAAAATGGAATTATTTCTCAGGAGCTCATCTGTTCCTTCTGTGCCAAGAACAAAGGAAAAGAAATATTTAAAATGTGTGATGTGAACAGGATCATTGCAAAGTAAGATGTTTTTCAAAGTTTCCCAGGAGGTATCACTAGTTTTTTAGATCCATCTGGAATTCAGTCATTGTTACTTGCCAGCTGCTGCTGGGACCTTCCAGTTGTTTCTCCTCTTCTGGACACAACATGTAGTGGGAGCAGTTATTGCTGCTGATATAACTCTGAAGGACAGGTGCATAAGCTGGGAATACAGGCAGCATTTTTGTTTTGCATTTTGAACCGGACCAAATTTATTTTGTACTGTCTTGGCTGCTTACAGCTGAGGTTATTGGAGGGTACAACTTCTGAAAGCCCATGCAGAATATAACCTCTCTGCTACTGCCAACAAGAGAATCTCTTCACTGCACAATCCTGAGTTTTATTTAATCTGTTACAGGCATTACCAAGAGCTCAGTTTTGGAGGACATATATGATTAAATTTTTATTTTATTCCATGGAAGACAACCTGTAAAGGCCTGCAAATCCGTCTCCAAAACTAGCACATATAATTTGCAGAAGAATTAATAAGAACCTATGGACTCTAGGTATTAGTCCTTACTGTACTGCAAATTGCTTCACCCCGATGTAAAACCATGAAAAATCAAACAAAACTAGTTCTACTCACCCATTTAAACACCACAAAGTATTTTGCTGCCTTTTACAGTATCTCATTTTTTGTTACTGGCAGGCTCTGAATCCCTCACTGTCAACAGAGAAGAGCTGCATCTATAACCTACTGCAGGTGCTGAACTTAAGCACTACAATGACTCCCTACTGGCTATGATCGATTGTATTCCTGAACAGTAGATAGTTTGACTAACACATCACACTCCAACAAAGGTGCCTTACTCTTTCTTAAGGTTCCTGGAAAGTGGTCTGAATAGCATTTCACAGATGTTTGAGGAGTTTTGTGAACAGTGTTCAGCTTCGTTGCCTTAGACACCTGCAAGCTTAAGGTAAAAGAAAAAAAATCCAGCTTAAAGCAACTGCTTGGGAAACAACTGTTAAGACGCTTGTCCTTGACAGGGCTGGAAAGTTAGTAGCTATACATTTTTAGAAGAAAAATAAATGAACACCTTAGTGTATTTTCCTGGGTGTCTTAGGGCTAGTCCTGTTTTGCACCCCATGTTGATGCCTTGGAGGTTTGGCCTTTTAGTATCACACAAATCTAAAAGAAATGTGATAATACTGAGCATGACAACATGCTGCTAAAAACAAGCTGCCAAGCAGCTTTAAAAAGCTGCCAGACTACCTGTCAATAAGCGTGCATTGTTTGGTGAAGTGGATCCCAGCTGCAAATTCTAGGAGATGAGAGGGCATTGAACACCCCACAAAGTTTCTCTTAGTCCCTGCACAGGCAGGATCTTAGGGCAGCAAGGATGCAAACAGACTGATGGCATCAAAAGAAATGTCTCAGTAATGTTATTGGCCTTTCTGGTTCATATTCAACCAGGCAGCATTTCAAAACATCTACTATGTCAAATAATGAATCAAGACATTAGTAATAGGATGAAGCCTTTTGCCCCCAGGTTATTGGTCTGAACCTAGACAGGTAACAAATTTTGAGATGGAGGCCTATTACGTAGTTGTCATTTGGCCAGAATTAAAGCATGTTCAGATCCAGGGGTTCAATCTATGACATTCCTAAATCAAATATTGACGTCAGGGGTTGCCAAAGATGTACATCACGGTGTGATTAAAAACCAGGTTCGTATTCCCAAAGTAGTTTGCATATTGCTAGGAGTACCATTGCATCAAAGCAGTGTTGTACAGGTTAACCACCCAAATATTTAATTCTGGGTAGATTTTTCAGACTGTGTTTTCTTTTCTACTGCCAGGATTATAATATTATTGCTCTCTGTCCTAGTAGACATTGTTAGCTCAATTAGATCTACAGTGTATAGTTTACTGCAATGCAGGCAAATGCAATTAGTCTTTTTCCATACTCATGTCAGTCATAAACCTCATATAATTCAGTGAAAAAAACATATCCACTGTATTCACAAACAGAGTAACATATTTATCAGGGTGAATAACAGAATGGAACTGGGCAGAACTGAATAAGCTTACAAAGGAAATCCTACAAATGTCAACCATCTCCCAGTCAGGCAACAGTACAGAAAACTGAAGGAAGTTTAAATAATATGGTTTTCATATCTTAAATAGGAACAAAGACAGAATGGCCATAAAGCATTTGAAAATCTTAGTAGTTTCTACATATAAATAAATATGTTCAAAATATTTTCAGTGAGTTGACAGAATTCGCATCCGATTGATATCAAAAAGATTCACTTTCCTTTTTTTAACAGTACAAAGAAAAGAAACATTTAACCCAAAGCATATTGGGCCTGTAAGTTTTTGGTGAAGATGTGAGAATTTGAGATTTGTCTAAATCATTTGGAATCAAATGGAAAAACATATGTCCCCGTGTAACAGACAGAGGCATACTTCAGAAGCTATTCCAAGGGCAAGGTCTGGCATGACAATGGCTTGGTCTTCCTCACTGAGAGGAAGACACAAACAAGAAAACAAATAACAGAAATGATTCAAGTGATAAATGCTGTGGATAAAAATCTGAATAAGAGAATGTGTGCAGATCATAAGTATTTTGAGATATAAAAAATGAGTGAACTGAGCAGAAATGTTATGCATCCTGGAGTTACTTCGTCTTTTACTCATAATTTTTGGTGCCTTAATTGCTCTGTTACATTTTGTCCCATTGGTATGATTTGACCATTTGGGGAGAAGAAGCTAAGTAGAGGGATGTTTCCGAAACAATGTGAATTTGTTTCTGTATTTGTCATGGGATGAACAGACACTTGAGGTGACGAGCCACATATTACAGGGACATACTTGTGAATCCACATCTCAGCACACAGGAGCGAGGAGAGACCTCAGAGAGTGCTGAGACAGTAATGGTCAAGTGGGCAGCAAATATACAGAGCAAACTTCCCTGCAGCTTGAACTTCTTTAAATTCTGGTCCTATTGATCTGAATCAGATTAGCTCCATAATGTTTGAAAGAGAGGAAAAAGGGAAACCCAAAGGCCAAGTAAAGACAAACGCTATGAAAACTCAGTCATAACACAGTAGAGAACTAAAAATAGCAAAACTGAGACCAGAACAAAAGTTTGAAATTTGAATTTAAAAAAATTAAAGCTGTAAATAGTTCTGAGTGTTAGGAATTATATTTTGAATTATTTTAGATCAGTGGCCAGGATTCTTTGGGAGGATGTGGGAGAACCAGAAAAAAACTGTGTCTGGGCCCTGTTTTTAACTTACAAAGATAGATGAGTTACAGAGTACTAGCTGGAACCAAAACTACACCAGAAACTGTGATATCAGTTAAGCAGTAGGAGTGATCAAGCAGTAGAGGCACAGCCAGATTTTATTAATCCTTGCCTTTGCCTGCCACTGTTCTCTTCTGTATAAGTATCAACTACAGAAATTTTACAAATTGCCTTGCAGTGCTTGGTCATTGGCTAATAAAATTAAAGAGCAATCATTGCTAGGACCTTTTTCTGGAATGAAACTGGCCTACTTAGGGATGGCTGATGATGTTGCTGTCCCAAGCTGTTCTCCCTACCCATACTGCCAAAATGCTGAGCTTTTGTGGGTTACAGCATAATATTTGAGAAGAAATCATCACATTTTGTAGGAAAATGGAACAAAACGTGAATTACTGTGTGGATCAACATCAGGCACTATGGCTGGTACAAATAACAGGGAATCTTGATAGTCATCATGAAACAGGGCTTTTCCACCTACCTAGTATTCTCTCTCAGCTCTTGCTATGACAGCCCTGTATGAACCGAGTGGTATCATTTTCAATAACATACTTTCCACTGGAGTTTGAGAGAGTAGGAGGAAAACAGTGAGTAGGAAAGAGAAATGAGGATTACAAGGCATGATGTTACCCAGCTGCAACGTCATACTGAAGAGTCATCTGGACGTGGTGGACTTTTTGTTTTCTGAACACTCGTCTGCGAGCTGACGCCTGAACCTCTGTCTAAACACAACACACGGCAAATGGTGAAGCGGAGAAGTGACAGCTCAGTATGAAGTCTCAGTGCTCAGATTTTTCATTTTCTATTCAAATCACTGTTTACAAGCTTCCTGAGCAACAGTTCCAGGACGCAAAATTGCATTCAGTGTCCTCCCTCTCATTTGGCTTGGCAGAATAAAGGTCATGAGTGAGTCTGTCAGACTGAACACCACGTCTTTTGCTCGCTGTGACAAATAAAGAGCTAATCTGATGCTGTAGGCTCTGTCACCTCTATCAAACCTCATTTTGTCTTCAGTTTGTTGGCAGTTTCAAATGGTTGCTTTTCAAAAGGTTCTCTCCTGAATATGTGAATTTGGGGCTTTACATCTTTTTCTCATGAGATGTTGACATGCCACTTAGAGCACGGACTAATGATTGAATATCCTTTTCGAATATATCATGCTTTGCACTAGTCTGGTTTGGATAGGGCTTTTCACGTATGCACTTGTTTAAAAATACTCAGTTCAACGTGAACGGTATAATCTAAAATGGGCTGCAGGGTTTTTTGTTGGATTTTTTTTCTTCTTTGTAACGCAAAGAATGTGAAATTAAAAGAGTCAGCTTTAACTTTAGTGTTGCAACACAGTTCCTTTTAACTTGCCTCAGTCCCGTGAGTACCCTGTCACCTTAATTTCTGTTTAGAGTAAGACAGGTTTGTAGCACTCTTCTCAGTAATTCATCTCTGAAATAATGTTGACTTGGGGCCTTGTGTCTATCTTGAAGTATAATAGTGCCATTTACTGTTAAAAGTGGCATCAAGAGATCCTTTCTTTTGTCACATTTGCAGCGTCTCTGTAGAACTAGATATTTTTCTAAAGGTTATCAGACTGGGCCCTGATCCTGCTAGTGATTTCTGCAAGTGAAACATTTTGAATCTGCGGTCTTTTAGATCATGACTCTTATAGGAAAGGGGATGTTGTTTACAGCAGCTGTGGCTTAAGATACCTAATAAAACCAGTGCTTATTTGGGAAATTGGACTTTCCCCTTTGGATTTATTTGGTTTCTCTGTCTTCAGATTGTTAGGGTTTTTTTATCTTTTATTTTTTATTTTATTTTAGTTTAGTTTAGTGTATTTAACATTTTTTAACTGAGGTGTTTTAATTTCTGTGACTGATACTTCCTTGATCAAGTTAACACCAGTGTCATCCTCTAAATCACAATGTTACCAGTTATATTTCCATTGCAAATTTGATTACAACAACTCTGTTGTCTAAAACAGGATATTGTATAAGTCAAACGAGGACTGACATCTTTATGACATCTCAATTTGATAAACTATTTCAGCTTTTAGCTGCAACATTTTCCAGATTTAATCTGGGCTATGCGCGCCTCACTCCCCCACTAAATTCCTATGCTTTAATGTACAGGTGAATCCAAGAGGACTCCCCTTCTTCAGTGGCTCCTGAACATTTTCACTGAGGAAAACCACCATGGGAAATAAATAGCACTAAAAATGCTGGATCTTCACTCTTTCCCATATCACATGCAGACATTCTCAGTGTTAAAACATATCTTTCTCATTACTAGTACACAGCTGACAGTTCACAGTTGAGTTTGCTGCAGGAACATTGTTTTATTTCTGTGCATCTTTGTTGTAATTACCAACATTCAGAATCAAAAGTTTCAGACTTTACAAAACTAGGCATCTCCTGTCATTTAACTTCTGTCTCAGAATTTGTATAGAAACTGCATTTTTTCTGTCAAGGTTTCTGTCATACAATGAGAGCCGTTGTTTCAGGTTTCCTAGTTGTTTGTTGGCTTGAACTAGAGAGACAGCTTTTTCTTCTAGGTTTCCCCACCCTTTCTTTCAAGGATTTCCTGAGATACAAAAGGATAATTTTTTTCTGCTTTACATTTGATTTCTTGCTCTGAAATAGTCCCTGAGAAACTCAGTAAGTTTGCCATAAAGGATATTACCTACCTTGCTCTTATAGAAGGGGAAGGAGATAATGTATGCACTTTAGAAGCCTCAGTGTTATTTCTAAACATAATAAAAGAACTTCCCTTTACTTTTGTGTCTGTTTTTCCCTCTGGAGAGATGGAACCTGTGTCATCTAGCATAACACGCAGGTAGGAGGCAACGTCCCTTTTACTTCTCCTCTTTCTTCTTTGCTGGGTGCTTATCACATCTTCCTTCCTTCTTTAGCTTTCCTCTGGTCTTTCTGCTTATTCAGCCCTTTCCAGTTCACCCTATTCACCCTAAAATGAAACTAGATAAACAATGTTGCTACCTTTAGTTTGCAGACAGCCTCATGCTTGTTTGCCATTCCTTTCTGTCCCACCTTTTTTGACAGTTCAGATTGCAATAATTTGAACCACAACTGTCTCCTCCTTTGCCATAATGGAAATCTGCTCTTGAATGATCATTGTTGGTACTGTATAATAATGAGTACGGTTATATATGCATACGCACAGACATACGCAACACAGGGAAATAAGTTAGACTTTGTATAACCAAATACGGCTCTGATCATTAATAACATTCTTGCACCTGTTTGGATCTGTATTTATTTCAGACTATTTAATTCTCATTTACACTATGGATATTTCATATCACTCTGTCCCTGTGAACATAAATTATTTTCAGGTACCAATTGCTACACTGCAGTTGTTGAAAAATAATAGAAATTGCTCAGCTATGCTTCCAGCATGGGATGAAATGAGTATAGTGTAAATGGCAAGCATGGCCATTTATTTTTCTTTATAGCCAAGCTGGCTCACTCATCCTTAGTTTAAGTGATAGTTCAAGCTGTGAAAGAGTTGTTATCACACTCATCATTTTTATTACATAGGAAATGGTCCCTTTGGTTAATTGGATTTGGAAAATTTGCTGAGCATTCAGGTGAACCTCCATGAATCCTAGTAATATTGTGATACCCCACAAATCTCTGTCAGCTGTCCACATTCTAACTAAGCCTTCAATTTTCTGGAGTTTTGAGCCCAGAATTGCAAAAAGAACCCCTCCATGAAGTCCATTTGGACTTGATTACTGTAATATATTTTACAGAGAGAATGCTGAGGTACTGTAGACCCTGTCACAAATACATGTTCATAAAATACATAACGAGATTGATTTACTTTTCAGATTAACACACTAAATGTCCTTTCCTTAATACTCTGTAACTGAGTGAAAGAAGAGAGGTCTTGTAGATGTCTCAGCTGTGCATCTAATAATCAGCTTTCAGTAGATTTATCCAAGACCTGCCACCCTCACTGTGGGACAGTGTTTCTGATTCTGTCCCTTTGAATCCTCTTTGCCATTTAGAAACAAAAGTGGCGGGGGGCAGGGGAAAGAAAAAAAAAAGAAAAGAAAGAACCACTCAAGAACCTGATTTTCCCATTTGTCCTCCTAAGGTTTGGTCTAAAAGCCTTCAGCAGCATTAGGATACTTTCAATTAACTTCAGTGGGTTTTGGATGAAGACTTCAGGGAACAGTGTTTCACAAAACAGCAGACTTACTTAAGTCTTTCTTTCCCTCTTTCTCACAATAATGAAAAATAGTGCTAGCAAATTATAAAAATCTTCTATGACTTTCACAACTATTCTCACTTCAGAAACTGGGGAAAAGAAGCTGTAGTCTCCTAATGAGGCAAATAAAAACAAAAGAACCATAGGTAAGTTAAATTGCTCTCTCCATTTTAACATACCTAATTATTAGTGTATGACTGAGATCTATATCCTATAAAAATGACATCCTCCACAATACAAGAGGGATAGTTTAAGCTACCTTAAATCACTCAACCTGCAATACATCTGAAATGTTAATTAAGCAAGTTTTTTATCCTCACCTCTGCTCTGCTGGCTTTAGTGAAAGCTTGTCTGCCAGGGAAAACTCTCTACAGGTACCGCCAATTCTGTTTGAAGTTGGTGATCTGGGTTTGGCTCATAACATTCACAGTAGATTTACCTGAAAGATCAATAAAAGCATGTTCAAAGCAAGATTGGCTTCATAGAGCCTAGGATTTTATTAATTTATATAAACTTCCTAAAACTTTTGCTATAAAGAAAAAGGGAAAAGCTTGAAAATATTCACATTGTACAGCAGGGTAATGAAAATGGTATAGCAAAGTTCTGGAATTAGTTTCTCTTTTCCAAAAAAAACCCCTCAAAATAGCGCACATATCAAAATGACAAGATGCTACAAAGATGAGATTTTCAAATATAGCTGGAACTTTCAGATGTTTCAAGTTGTGACATCTCAACAGGTCCTTATTTTCAGGGGATTGTAAGCACCCTATCTTGGAAATTTGTCTTTAAAAATGTCTCATACAAAGCACCCCAAAATACCCTTCCCAATATGCCTCCCTCAGCAATTTTTATCATGGCAAGTCCTTGATTGAAAACTGTGTCTTCTGTCATTGATGTCATGAGACAGATCATTGTAACAGAAGAAATCTAAAGGCAATTCTCATTCCCTACTGCTAAATGAAATAGTATCCCTCAGTGCAGCACATGCTGATTTCTTCTTTTTTTTTTTTTTTTCCACGGTGTATAGTTTAGTAGAATATAAAATCAGAATTTAAAAACCAATCAAGCATCCGGTAAGACTTTGATCTTTAAAATGCTGGAATTATCTTTAATCAGAGGAGATTTATAAGTAGTACTTGAATTAAAGGTGGAATTACTGTCTGGCTTTGTTCGTTTAAGTTTGTCTGCTCTTCCCACTAACAAAAATTTTGTCTCAAATATCTCTTATATTCTTTGAGAGGGATTTGTAATAGGCAGTCTTCAACTTCAGAATTGGGTTAATCTTCTAGATCTTTAGTGGCAGCACTATAAGTAGATCTGTGAGCTTGGAGACCCTTATCAGTGAAAGAGCATTTGAAGCTCTGGGAATGTGTGTTCCCAAGCCCATGATGAACTGCCTCAAAGAGCAGAAGAAATTAGAGTAAGTCTGGATGGAGAAATCCTTGTTTTTCATGTATGCTCCTAGGGAAAAGCAGGTTATTTTCTTTTGAAATCCTGCTTCTTTAGGTTTACTTATTTGTTCTCACACACTTAATGATTCTTATAATGGAGGATGGGTGGGTTTTTTTCATTGGAATAAATGGGTACGTATGTTGAAATGCTCAAAATGGGTTAAAAGTTTCATAGAAAATGATACTTCCTCTGCAGGTCTGATGAGCAATGTGAAGCTTGTGACAGAGAGGTCCCATCCAGGAGAGGAAAAAGGGTGTGCCAAAGCCCATGGACTCATGCATAACCAGACCCTTCAGCTACAGCTGAGCTCTCTGTTACCTTCTTTCTCTTGCTACCCAGTCCAGAATTGTCACTTCAGAAAGGAGATATTCAGTCAGAAAGGAGTTGTTTCTATCAACAAAGCAAGAAACTCTTCTTTTTTGTGTGGTCAGCTTCACTACCCAGCCATCCCCACACTAAAAATGTGGTCGGAAATGTTTTGATGTCTCTTGTCAGATTTTGAAATAATAACATTTCCTACCTGCTGTATGAGAAATGTAATATAATTTAACCAAAAAGACCAAAAAAATCTCAAAATGATGAAGTGACACATGTAAATAGAGCCTCTCTGCCCCTGCTCCTTCTCAAGGTTTGTCACAGAGTTTCTTCATTCCCCACAGCCTTATCAGTTTAATATTTTTTATTGTGGTATTTGCTGGCATTGTTCCCATACCACTGGTAGTCTCTGAGCTCAAACCTAACAGAACAAAGGTTGGAAATAATGTTTTCCTCCTTTTTATTGATATCACCATGACATGAAAGGCCAATAAAGACAAACTGAAGTTGCCTGCATGGCTGAGTAGGTGGAGAACTGTCTTCCATGCACTTCATTGCCATTATAAATACTGTACCATGTCACCTTCCTCCCATTCCATCCCAAAAGCAAAAAAAGTAAGTGGCTGTGTGGGGTGAAGCTGTACAAAGGAGAACTGCTTTAAAGGAATTTTCAGGAAAAACAATTAGTCTATGGAGGGGAAGGTGTGATGTGGAGAAGGGAACATTTAGAGAGGAGGTTACTTTTTCTTCTAATTTTTTTTTTTCCTTTTTTGAGTTTCCAAAGAAAGTGCCAGGTGTTTGTTCACTTTCCAACCCCTGTGAACCAAGCATTGAGCCTAATCCACTGAGCCCTTTGCTAACTGAACTCTGCCAGATTTATCCTGCTTTACTTTGCACATACTATCTGGATACCTTGAATGCTTTAGATGATTATGGTTATAATTCTTTGTGAGGCTTTACTGCACCATACCAGGGCACTTATAATGATAAGACCTTAAATATAAATTTGAAAAAAGAAAAGGAAAGGAAAAGAAGAAAAGAAAAAAAAAAACCCAAAAGCCCTCATCTGTGAATAAAAGCTTTTATAAGCAGCATAGCATTGCATTCTGCCTGAGTGTTCCTTCTGACAGTGTAACACTGGAAAAATAAGTATTCCCAGTGCCCCTTTGCAAGGAAAGGTCTAGCTGAGGCACAGTGAACAGTAGTTTAACATTTCTTGGTTTTCCTTTTATTTATGGGTAACTGGGATTGCTGCTCTTGTAGCTGCGAAGTAGGGCAAAGTAACCCACAGATGCAATTTCCACAAAGAGAGACCCAGGAAGAACACTCTTAATAGACATCCAAAGAGAAGGGACAGCTAAAACTCCCTTAAGAAAACACAGAGACACATTATGACTGAGTTCTGATAAAGGTGTAAGTCAGTCAAACTCCTATTTCTGTACAAGAAAAGAAGTAAAATCACTATGAGGTTCCCGTGCCCGCTCCTTGGGATGAGCAGGAATCTTTATAACTTATTTGAATACACTATTTGACTCTTAATATACCTATTGATAGTACAGCATGCTGAAAGATGGGGCTGAGAATACAAGGATGTCAATATAGGAAAAGGAAGGTGAGGACAAACGAACGACATTTTTCAGTTCACTGTTTTCTGGGGTCAGGAAAGGGGAACAGGCTAGAGGGAACATTTACCAACTACCAACCATGTGATGGGGCAGAGATCACTTGAGAGGGCATATTTTCTGCACTGAGTTTTACAGTTTAGAATAAGGGTTGATGCCATGGTTTATCTCTAATTCTCCTGCCATGATGTTGGCATGTATATGTTGTATATTTCTCTACATGTTGGCTTGAGAAAAGGGACAAGAAAATATTACATATACCATTTCTAAAATTTTGGACACAACAGGGTATTAGAGATGATGTCTGTGGGCTAGAATATATTTCGGGGCTCTCGTATCCACTCTGGGATCTCTGGTAACACTGTCTTCTCTCCCTTTTCTGCATATTGCTTAACTGAGACTCATGTTTCTACAGTGACTTCCTCAGTTCCCTGTACATATAAACAGCTCTTTCTGGACTGATTCTTCTGTCCAGTTTTTACTTCCCAAGCCCTATTTATCTACCACTCCCTCCCACCAGGAGGAACAGGGAAAGAGGGTTGGGTACCATCCTGCAATCATCCTGACTTGTCTAAATGCTCCCAGCCATCGTTTTGGTCCTTGTTAGCTAGTATCCATGCAGGCAGTTTCTGAACACTGTTCAAGGGTTAACACAATATAGGAGCCATTTCCAAGTGGCAGGTGGGATGCAGCCACTCTGTTTTCAGGAGGAAGAGTGTCTAAGCATATGGATGCAAGCTGTCTCCTCCCAGCTGGTCTCAAGGACAGAGAATGAGCCCTGGCCTTTTTTGTTTAGTAATATACAGAAGGGGAGAATTCTAGCAGCAAACAATAACTTGGGGAGCAGATGTGGTTTCTTAACGTTTATCTCATTGTTACAGTTTCTAATTATGTGTTTACAATTACAATTATGTATGCTTACAGTTCACTGTATTCCTTTCTTGAAATGAAAATAAATTACTCATTCTACATAGAGAATATTCACAGGGGAATTTTCAGATACTTCGTTATCTGTGATTATGTTTCTGTGGCTGTGCATTACTGTCTTCTTAAATGTATACGTTTCTCACAAGCATGTTAGCCCTTAATCTCTTTGTATCTTTTTTTATCGTACTTACATGTATCACAATTTATTATTGAATGAATGCCTCATAGTTTTTTAGCCTTTTCTAGTAAGTTAATTTCTTTTCTTAATTTTCACACTTTCATGTGATCCTCCCACCCTTATATAAATCTTCCTGTGTAACAAAATAGTTGACATAAGTAAAACTGCTATGCATAATTGATGTGTTCTCTGTTTAACAAATAAGGTATCTGTCATATAGGGGGCAAGATTTCCAGTTCTTAAGCAGACTGGATGAGTGTTAACAGTATTTTTAGATTCTGTGCAGAAGAATAGGAAAGGTAAATCTGTTAGTCTTGATAAGAAGTTATTTCTTGGAAAGTAAATTCTTGTTGAAGATATATCTGAATGATCCTTTAAAAAAAATAAAAATCTGCTATACAGCACACTTTCAGAATTGTCGGACTTGATCCACTGTTCGTTTCACAGTAGCAAAAAATGCCAGTGGAAAAAAAAAAAAAGAGAAAGTTTTTCTGCTGTTAATGAGACAGAGGTGACTGTAAACAATAGATGCCTTATAGCTATTCTCAAGCAGGAATCAAAGCTGTAATTAAATATAAAACACTGTCAATGATAGGCTCTTTAATGTAACATATCTCAGTTGCTTTTCCTCTATCAGATATCTTCACTTAGACAAAAGATGAGAGTGACTGAAAACAAGAGAAGAAAGACTTGTGCTGAAGACTGATTTCTTTTTGCTCATGGCACACCAGTGATGTAGCTTCAGTAGCAAATATTCTTGACTAGAGTTGGTACAGAGCTAATTACATAATTTTGGTGGCATCTGCCGTACTAAATGGTGCCATGTGAAGACAGTTTGTTCGTAGATGAACATAGGTTTCAGCTGAACCCCAAGAAAAGGCAGATCCAAGCAGCCTTTGCAACTGCTATCTGCTCTGTTCAGACCTTGGGCTGTCTTCTCCCCAAGCTCAAGGTAGGCAAGGAATAAGAGAGGAAATAACTTGTGGAAAACTGGTGAAGAGCTGAAGCTTCTTTACCTTTATATTTTCAAGTTGTTTTATAACATGCATGTGTGGGTGCTGGATGGATGGCAGCATTCCCTCAAAACCACAGGTCCAAAGTATGTTGCTTCATGAATACCCACAAATGAGAACAAAGTTAAAGGGAGTACTGGAAGTCAGAAGCAACTCTCATGCAACACCTGAGATAATCAAAAGGATACACAACTTCTGCACAGTCCTTGATCAGCTGTGTGATGCCTCAAGCCAGAATCCAGCCTGTATACGTAAACAAAGAGGAAGCCCTGAGCAAGTACTAGGAAACAGGCCAGAAGATTTGGTGTAAAGAACCACAGTTCTTACATGGTGCAGGTTAATTCTCTTCTTGCATAATTTTCTACTTGCAAATCAAAAGAAAGTACTTCAGAATCTGAGGCATTACCCTCTTATAAGGCTATAAGATAAAGTAAAAATCTACACCACTGAAGTAAGTGTAGGTATATAAATACAGTATAACTAATACATCAGATTTGGGGTAGCATAGCAGCTAAAACCAAGGTATTTCCATATATTACAGAAACAATCTTTCATCTATATTACAAGAGGAAATAGAGTCAGAAGGAAAAACATTCTGTTCCTAGTTAACTCAGAATAACTCTACTACAGAATATGACCCTGGAGAAGCTCCTCCACAGAAGATATTCACCAACTACTTCTATTTTCAAGAGCAGCGGAAATAAATAAACTTGGTTTCTTACAGTTCAAAGTGATGAGTTTGGACTTTCTGATGTCTAATAAACTGCACCCACTGCTGGGGTATGTAGTGCCCCTTCTCTGCAGATTTGCTAATAATCCCATTGAGTTTGTTTTGCAGCTGTCTCTCAATGGAATCACAAAAACAGGTTTTTCTCCTTTACTGAGCTAGCCAGTGACATTTCTGGGAATTTGGTGTCATTTAAAGAGTTGTCAGTCTCTCAAATTATGTTGACAATGACAAATATGTTAAAAAGTCATTAGGGAGAAACTGAGAGACATGTGAAAGCATACACACATGCACAGTCTCAGCTAAACTGCATAAGCCACAGATCCTTATAAGAACCAGGCTTGGGGTATTGGTGACTTAAGGCCCAGAAACTGCTTCAGGGCAGAAAGAACAGCACACAGATCTCCTGTTTCATTGCACCCAGGGGCAGAAATGCCCCTGAGCGACAGCGGTCTATGAAGGACCCAGACTGGAGCAGAGGAAAATTTATAAGAAAATAGGAAAAATAGGAAAATTAATAACTCTGCTACAAGCATGACTCCAACCTCCTGCACCACCCAGCACATGATGAGAAGAATTGGGACAGGCTAAGTGTAACACACATCAAAAAAAGGGAGGTATGAAACTAGGAAGAGGGGACAAGAGGTGTTGACTGAAGCTCAGCCTGAGTAAGGGGGAGAGAAGATGTTTCCCCAAGTTTTTCTTCAGTAATATAAAGTTTGTGTTAATTGGCAGTAAGTTAAATTAAATAAAATTCCCCATGTTGAGACTGTTTGGCCTGACCTTTTTCCGCTATCCACCTCCTAAGTGGCAGTGTTGCAATTTCACAAAGCCATCCCTTTCCTGCCCCAGTTACAATTGCTAGGTGTTTGCTAGCTGGCAGACTAGCAATGCCTGAGTAAATACTTCTCTTTGAAAACAATGATGGGCAGCTTTTTATAGTTAACACTGATGCTAAATAAAACAGGACAGAGAGTGATCCCACATACTCAACTGCTTATCACCTCTCCTGCTTTACTGCTGGCATGTTTTCTGTTATAGTTGTGGTTTGTACCAATAAGAAATCTTCCAGACAGAGCCTAAGCATGGCTTGGGGATAGCACATCGCATTCTATACCTCATGGGGCATGTGGACCAAAATGCTTCAGGTTTGACTTCCATCCTTACATGGCACTCTAATACATCACAGTAGGCTTTGCAACCTCAAAGATTGCTGCATGGCTTTCTGTTGCACACAAGAAGTATTTCTTAGTTTCATGGCAAGAAAACACCATGCCAGTGGTGAACACTATTGACTGAGAAAAGAAAAATTCATACAGAAGATAACTGTATGTCTTGGAGCCATAGGCACCACACACAAAGCCCCACAGAGATCCAGAGGCAAGTGCAAGTTAGTGTGAACATTGCCAACTTTGGCTTCAGGTCCAAGGAAAAGAGGGACTCTAGATGGGACCAGCTTTGCCACCCCAGAAAATGATTTTTTTCGCCTTATTCCTCGGGGTAGTTATGTAGTCCCTTTCATCACAACATGGGAGATGATACCTCACAAGCATTCATGTATGTGACCTTACAGCTTTTCTTATGTTAACAATTCAGGTAAGGAGCTGGCACTTAGAGCTTTGTCTTGAACTCATGCCAAATCAGCTCTTACTTCTACTTGATCATTTTGATGGCCAGAGGTTATATTAATGTCTTATTCCTTGGCATGCTATGGTCTACAGAACTTAGCAGGTCTCAGTAATCTTGATTTGACAGGCTGCTCATACTCAGTCCACTGACTTGCAACCTCTTAACTGATACGTAGGGTGAGTGGCTATTCTAAAACTCAAGTGCTTGGAGAATTTGAGTTCTAGACAGCATAGACAGTATCTCCAAGATTATCTTACATACTGCTTAGTGGAGAAGAGACTGGATATTATGATATCAATTCAATTCCTTTAGCACAGGCTTATAGAGTAATTTGCAATGCTGTACAGTGTCTTACCTAACCTTTAGATGCTCCTCCAGAACAAAGCAGGTTTTATGCATCTCCTGTGTCATACCTGGCAGCTCCGAGCAGAAGTCATCAATGTTCCAACGCAATTCAAAAGGCACAATTTGTCTGTGTTTAGACAACCAATATCAGCCAGAGTCTATTATAATAATGAGAGTTTTGACCCTCAGTGTGCTTTCAGACAGCTAAGTTTGGAGCTGAGTCTCACTTAGTTTTCCTGAACCTTAGATCAATAATCTACGGTAGCCATTTTTAAGTCTAGCAACTATTTTTAATTGTATAATAATAAAAATAATATTTGGCATAGTGTTTTGCCTACTAAATTCCCTCCACAGAGTTATGGTCTAACTTTTTTAGCTCTACATTTCTTTCTTCTTCTTCTCAAAGCTAAAGGACTGACTTGAACAACAGTCAAGGCCTTCAGATTCCTCAAGGACCCTTCAGTCTCAAACTTCACAAAAGCAAATCAACTGCTTTAGCTAACAAAAATGCTGCTCCACAGTCAGAATCAACCTGATAATATTTTCCCCCTGCACAATGGCACCGGTCACCTTCTTCCTAATTAATTACCACCCCAGTAGACTTGTACCAATGTGTTTTGAAAAGTTCTCAACAACAGTCTCTTCTGTGAAGTAGCTTAAAACATGCACATTGCACTCTGTTTTGATTGATTTATGAACCTCATTGCAGTGTACATAATAATGTGCTAAATGTTACATATGCCCTTAGTGGGTAATTTCAGGAAATTATTAAAATGTGCTTCTTTTAAAAGGTTTGGTAATGTAAGTCAAAGAGACACTTAACAGACCCAATGCTGATTAGTGTGGGTGACCACAGTATACTGGAGTCTTTGATATTTCTTGGCTTTTTCTTGGTTTCCCGGAGGCCCTTTGGACAAAGCAAGAAAGATGGCTGAGACACCCTTGGCCTTCTGGGAAACTCAGTGACATTTAAAGACTGCTGGGGCCTATTCTGCTAATATCTAAACTAATTAAAATCAAATCATAATTGTAGCAGCTTGTTCACCAGAATTCTAATAAGCCTCAGAGCAGTACATGCTGCATGCTGCTGTGCTAAAGGCTGTCTTAGCTATGTGAGAAGTGTTTTACTACACAGCGAATTGTTCTCGGCGATTTTTCTCGATCTTACAACCAGCTCCTTATATAAGAAATGTCACTTCAAATGTAGGATGAAGACTTGCTTCAACATGTCCCTTTCCATATACACTGAACACATTTTGCTGTATCATGTAATGGGATATTTGTCAGGGTGTGGCAGGCTTGCATACACCAACTGTGTTCTTATTAGGACTGAGTGTGATACCCTGCACTGAACTTCCACCTTGTACAGCCCCAAAGCTATTTCTGGAATTATATTTGACACCTGAGCAGGTAAACCAGTTGACAAATAAGAACATTTGCCAAACTGCCATGAGTTAGGTTCCCTTTTTCTTAGTTCACTCCCTGCATGGTCATGGTTAGTTCCTTCAAAAATGTAGGAACTATCTGGGAAATCAAAATTAAAGAGAGCATATGATTGTATAAACCCCCCACTTTGAATAAAGGATGCAGTTAATTTTCTCTCAATTAAAATCTGTTAGCCCCAGAAATGGTACAAAGAAAGGTGCTCAAAGATGATCAGAGGTAGAGAAAACCTTCAGTTTGCCTTGGTTAGGACTCCTCACCGTGGACAAAGTGACTGAGAGGGGATGCAATAAATAAATTGATAGGATGGTGAAGGTGAACAAAGAATGTTTACTCATTGCTATAATAAATGAAGGAAGGGACACATAAGGAGATTATCAGGCAGCAAGTTTAAAACAAGTAAATAATACCTTTTTCACACTGCACACTGCACACTGAGGAACTCACTACCATAGGCTGTTGTAAACCTGTTCAAAGAGGAATGAGGTAAATTAATGGTACTTCAGTTGAAAACCTGAGTTAAAAATTATTCTACACCAATAATGGCTGGAGGATGCAAGAATGTACCATGGGAAAGTTCACTCATATTTTCTTTCTTATACTCCTTGGCAAACATCTCCAATTGGACACTGCTCAAGATTGGTAGGTGGATGTTTTCCCAATCTCAGACGTTCGTGCTTACTTTCTTAAGAAATCAGTGACACGTTAGGGTGTCTAAGTCCTATTCATTTCAACAGAATAAGTAAATATACTAAAAGTTTAATCAGCTAAATTCTTTGAGTACAAAACAAAGTAAATTACAAAAATGAAAAAAACGGACCACACCCTAAAGTATGCAAATACTGCAGAGCCAAGACTAATGAACACCAGGGATCTCACAAAGTAAAAATTTCATCACTCATTACACACCTCTTCCTGAAGGCAATGAGAACTTCATTACAGACTTCATTGGAAGCAGAGGAAGATCTACAATGAAGTTTTGTTTAATAAGTCTCTAGTTCCATTAAAATTATTATCTCTCCCATCTGCATTCATATCAGACTGTGCGAAGGTTGGTAAGGGTAAGTGTACAATTAAAGGTAATTAACCCAGCAGGAAATCTGTTCTCAGGTAACTATTAACATGATGGGGGGTTGGGGATATAATGGACAGGAGAAGATAGGTTTCATATATTCCATCAGAGCTTTCAAACGAGTGCAGCAAGGGCCTAATTCTGCTTCCTTGGAGTCAATATACAGGAGTGTCTTCACTCATGTCGAGACAGAAGATCATGGACAATATGTTAGCGCATCTCAGTGCAATATTGTAAATGATAGGGTCATACGGCTGAGCTGAATGAGAGCTATGTCTGATGAAGTACATGCTGCTGATGAAGTCTATGTCTGTCAACTTAGCTCTGAGTCTGGCAGGTCTCTTTTTTAACATCTGTGTGTTCAGTGTCACTATGACTGTACAGTGAAATACCTGTGTCAGATCAATAAGACACTCTAACTGCTAGGGAAAACAGCATGAGAATATAACAAGTATTAAAGCATATAGGAAAGGCTTATTAATATTTAGCAAAACTAATCTGTTTCTCACTAGCCAAAACATGCACATCCAGCCCTTTTGGGAAGGCAGCTTTGAAGATTCACTAAGTTGAAATGAGGTTTTCTGCACTATATGTAACTATTCATATTCTCTGTGGGCTAAATCTTATTCCATAATTTTGAAGCCAACCTTTGAGATTTGGGAGATCATTAGAGGGTTTGTGTATGTTTTCTTCATTCTGTTTTTCCAGATAGACCAAATGTAGTCACTTTATAGATGGGAATGTGATTTAAATAATATGACTATGCTAACATTACATTTTGAATTTATCTTTATTAAGGCTGCATTTTAATTTCATTCCATGTATCCTCATTAAGCAACTGTTTGCTCCCTCAGGCATTTTTTCAAGCTAACTTTTAATCTACCTATTGGTACTCAAAGCTGTAAAAGTTAAAGCCTATTTGAATTTTTATTTGGAAATCTGCTAGATTTTTTCCCCTTTATAGAACTGCAGGCATTCTGCTTTTGCTGGAGATGGTCTACTTTCCCTATATAATCTGATAAATATTAAATAACACAGATTCATATTAACCTTTTGTATACAAAGCCCTGATCTCCAGAAAACTATGTATCAACTACAAAAGCATTTTATTTTACATTACTATTGCAGAAGCTCTGTCTAATCATCTGTCTGAAATCCTGTCACTGTATCATTCAGATGTTGGATAGCCATTGAAATTAGCAGCGAGTGGGCCTAAAGGACATATGTTTTCCTTGTTTCTATTGATTCTGACTTCTGAATTTTGCACACATTACTTTAGGTAATTTACAGGTGATGTAAGAAAGTTCGGCGAAAGAGAAAGTCATTGATGAGGAGCTGCTTTACATCATAATGTCACATAATGTGATTTCTCTGGACATACAACAATGGCAGTATCTGCATCACATACAAAAAATTTGTTTTTTTAATATGGCACTCTCAAAGAACAAGTTTCTCTTGTGCTGTATACAATGCCTACAAACTTTAGACATTGTCATTTGACTAAAAGGATGGGAAAGACAGACACATCTTGGGGAGGTAATAAAAGCATCCAGCATTGGTAAAGATTGCAAAGCAAGTTAATGGTGTCCTGGGAGATGGATTTGGATTTCATGCCTTCTCTTCTAGTGCCCTCATCTTCTATCCTTTGTGTTTGATTAGCTGCAGCAGCCGTTATAGAAACAAGAGTCCTGTGGCTGTGTTGGCATCACACAAGTCAGGACATACATATGGCAATGTGCAGTAACAGCAGGTGAGCTACGGCTCTCCTGTTCTCTCCCTTTCCTTCCTCCTCCATTGCCTGCATTTCTCCCCTTGCAACCCAGTTCAAGTCACTGTATATTTACTTAGAGAAACAAAATTGTTGGTCATTGGTTTGATATAATCCTCCATTCCCAGAACTTACATAGTCTACAGTGACTGACTGCTCTCAAACTAAGGCATTGTTTAGAAATATTTCTCTAGCTCAGCATTTCTTGTTTTGAAAAGCTGGGTGCTACCTTCAGCAAAAAAATAAATAAAACCTCCAAAGTAGGTCAGGAATCAGAACCAAAAAGGCTGCTCAAGGCAGACTCAGATCTGTAGGTATTTGCAATTTTAACTCACTGGTTGTTCAAAATATAACTAAAGCTTATGAGCACACAGCACAAACAATAGCAAGCAAAAAATGTTTGTATTATAGGTGTCTGCATGTGTCTTAATTATGACCTGCTTGGTGACATATAAATAAAAATGTGTAGAACTATAGTTAGATATAAATAGCTATAAATTGCACAAACATATCTAGGTATTTTTTTTTCTTTGAGGTACTTACTGATTTAACTTTTAATTTCATATACCCTTTCAATTATGACTGGATTTCCCTGTAAGTGACACTCAGAGTTCACTGCTGCAAATGATTCTTCTGAATAAAAATAATTCTGCTGAGACCAGTGAGGTAACCTGTGCATTTATGGACTCGTGCACTGAGACACACTGCAGGCACTTAGCAGGAGGAACAGTAGAGAAGGAAAACTTTCAGAAAAGGAAAATGCCTGTGTTGATGCTATTCCAAATGGTAGCTGCCTTTTTAATTTACCGCACCATCTTTAACAGTAAATATTACTTCTCCATTGCTGGGTGTTTCCAAACTTTATTCCTCAGCCTTGTAATAAACAAGCCAATCTCAACAGTAAAAATAGTTTAAGTACTACTGGTTGGAAGTCACTAGTGGAAGATGCAGCAAGGTGACAACTTGCCTTTTTGCTAAAAGATCTCTCCTTGGGCTAGGTGGGGACGTGTTTCCCCAGAGGCCATCCCAGACTCCATTTCATAGTTTATTGAACATCATAGGTGCAGGTGTGGTTCCTATGTTGCACATAAGAACATTTGCAGGTGTGGAGAAGGGAAGAAATCTAGTACAGCAAAGATAGCACTTCAAGTGTGATCCCTTCCAGCCAAACGTTTTTCTTCCCAGTTGGTCCAGTGAGTCCTCGTATTTTGGGCCAAGTTGAGCTCTTTCAAGGGAGAAGAGATTGTATCTCCCCTATGAACATGCTCAAAAAGATAATTGCTTTCTTAGACTGACTTCTCATCAGGCTCAGTAAAGAGTGGAAAACACCAGAATGAGTGTGGCCGAGACAGTAAAAACATGAGCATGAGAAAACAATGCACATTACAACCTCCCTTCCAGTTCCATGCAAGCTGTGGTTTGTATGAACTATACACCAAGTGCAAGGATCACAAGTGATTCGGAAAATGAATGATTGATATACTTAATAAATGCAATCAAGTAACAGAAGCAGATTCAGAAAAATGTCCCCATCTGACCTTGAAGACGCATGGGTTTAAAGCTAAGGTAGCTGGCAAATTATTTCAACTGACCTGTACTCTGCAGGAAGGTAAGCATTTGCCCTGACTCCCTGTTGGGCTGGCAGTTTACATATCCAACATAATTACTTCTATTAGAAGTAATTGACTTCTAATGGAAAATTTCTATTGACTTCTGCTAGACAAGGTCCCTGAGATCCTGTGCAATGCTGCCAAAGTGTTGCCTGCAATATCCAAGCTGAAGACAAGACCTTATGGACTAACAGTGGGAACCTAATGGGTGACCTCTTAATTCATCCTGTTTTGGCTTCTTGACAGATCTCCACAAATGCATGTAATTGCTGGAACTAGAGTCAGAAACTTCCACTATATTCAGGCTTGAATCTTGAGCTGGAATTCATGGGATTTTTTAAAATTCCTTTTAAAACCACATATATTGTTGGTTTATAAGTACATGTAGTTTGTGTGTGCAATTATTATTTTTTCTTTGCATAATTCTGATCCTGCTTCTAAGATGCTGACGTGAAAAATGAAAAGAAAATGTGACCTCTGATTTTAACAGTTCAAACTTATTGAGCTGGCCTTGTCAAATGAAGACCAGTTGCAGAAACACTGCTGACCTCACAATTTATCCCAAACTGCTACTGAATAAAAACTAGATTCTTCATTCTCTGAGCTAAAAGATCCTTTATCTATAGGTAGTTGCAAGTTTATACACCTCTTTGAATCAGTCAATGGCTGTGGACAGGTTACTTATGGGTTACAAATCACACCTTGAGCCACGTTCAACCTCCTTCAGCTATCTATATTTCAACTCAAAAGGGGCAAGAATGGAAATAGAAGTTGGGTCAGATGCTTTTGACTAACTTCCCTTCAATGTTTGCTCTTGATTAAAAATCCAAGTCATGCCATGAAAAAGTGATCCTAATTTGAGGGTAAATTTCCAAAAACACAGGGTTGCTTTTATAAGCGGAAAATAATTTTCACACAAAATGTTTCTTCCTTCTTTCCTTCCTTCCAGAAACACAAAATTAATTAATTCTGTCCTGATTTATACCATATGAGGGCTCAGCCCTGTTTCTTCGTAATGTCCATGTGGGTTTGTTACATGCAAATGGGTGATGGACTTCAGCCTCTTTTGGTGTGTTTATGTTTTTAACATATTAAATATTTATTCTTATTCAGACCTTGTTCAGAAGATTATCCAACTGATTACTCCCCAGTATTCTTAGCACTGCACTGACTTGAATTCTGCTTTCAGAGGTCTCAGTCATTTTATCTTACCAAAAAGCTGAGGAAATACACCTACTTTCAATGCTGTAAGCGTTAGAAGGTCTTTGATGAAGGAAGAAATTCTGGTGTTGCTTTGATGGCTTACGTTCTACTGGTGTAGCACATTGGTAGTGAGCTAATGCTGAGATGGGTTGTCACTGCTGACTGTGATTAACAGCAGGTTCATCAATTCCTGAAATAAGGGTGTCTGCAATTCCACCAGCTTGATGTTCCTTGACAGCTACCAGGTAAATCTCTAAATGTGCTGCTAATTGCATAAAACACAAGAAGGATCAGGAATACGTGACATCGTTGTATGAAGTCCAACATGGAGAACTATAATTTGGTTGTTAACAGAAGGTTATATTAGGAACTCAGTAGTGAAGTATACTGATGAAAAAAAATATAAAAAAGAAATAAAACAGGTGAAAAATTGCTTCTAGCATGATATTTTCAATTCTACTATATTGGAGGAAGCCTTAACCAAGACAAGCTTGTAGCATTTAACAAAAAAATTATTCAAACTCTAGCTCTGCAGTTTCTGCCATGTTGAATAATGTCATTCTTTCATGTAGCAAATTTGCTTGTATCCCACACAAATTTGGCAGCCCTATCATTCTCCCAATCATATACAATTACTTAAATCAAAAATGTTGAATCAGAGTATAGAAGTTAGCTACAAAGCTCAAATTATCCCTTTGGAACATGCTTTCTGATATTTTAAGTTTTCTGCTGTAAATATTTTTGAATATCTCATATTACAGTGGAGTTGTGAGAACTGCAGTTAGTATTACCAAAAGGTCTTATGAATTTAATTCAGTTTCACAGATTTATTTTGTGCAGCAAGAAAAAAAAGTGTTTGGAAAAAACAATGATACATTTCAAGTCATCATCTTCAAAAGGAAAATTCCAGATTTTTCACTTGGAATGACTCTGTTTTAAACAAAAACTGCTTAACATTTTAGTTTTGATATGGTACATTTTTAAGGTATCAGGTAACCAAAATATCTATGATTTTGTTGGAGGAGGAGAAAGCTTCTAATTTCCCTTCCCTCCAATTATGGCTGAAAATGTAATAAGAATAGACTTACAAAATTTGAAGACCTTCTTGTATATAATCAGGCCAGAAACTTACTTGCTCTCCTATCTTGCCCTTTTGTGTTGTTAGATTGCTTCTCACTGCAAACCCTTTAAAGGCTGATACATGCAAACCTACAAAGTCCTGAATACTTCCAGCTTGCTTTAACCTTTTGAATCTTAATTCTTAAATAATTCTAATCTTGAAAATGATCGAGACATATTGTGATAACATCTCTTAATGACTGCCGTACGCAAGGATCCAGCTGGAATAATGTAAAACCACAACTACAGGTTGCTGACTCCTCTCCCCTACTGCCAAATTTGCTTTACCACACCAAGAAGAACAACGTTAGTAAAGGAACCAGCAGGCTGGGCAAAGAAAGGAGGTTTTGTTCAAGCCTCCCACTGATACTGAGTTTCACAGGTAATAAGCAAGTAATAAGCCTTAGTCCTTTGGCCTAAGGACAAAAATAAACTTTTTATTTGGCTCTCAGCAAAGGAGACTCTACTCCTACAACACAGGACTTCAGCAAACTTTCCCTGAAGCTAATGAAATTTCATTCAACTCAGGACTGTTAAAAGTGGTTCTAGGAGATGGTATAACTCAGGTCCCTCATATTGGCTTTCTTTCCAAAGTCCTGTCAGCAGCCAAAGAGTCATTTGGCCATATATCAGGAAATTTGTAAAAAGATCTAGATGTATTTGATGTTCACTTTATACACCATGAGGAAAAAAAAAATAAAAGAATTCCTGTTCTGTTTTTTTCTTTGCAGATTTTTCTGTAATCACATGAATAAACCTGAATGGGCACATGCCTATGTACCTTCTTTAACCAAAGGATAGAACAGGAACCATCTTTAAAGAGTCCCATAACTGGACTGTATTGTGTAGCTAAAAAAAAATATAAAAAATTAGAGAAGTCTTAAATTAAAAATATTTGCCTCCAGAAGTCTGAAGGCATTTCACATCTGAATATACAACAGTCAGCTTCAGGAGGCAATTCTCTTCCCCTACCAGAAAACTTTGTTGCCTCACAGAGAAAAATAAAAAAAACCCCACAAAATACTGAGAAATGCAAACAAAAAATGTAATTTTATTTTTCATACAAAAAATGTCATTTCCTCCTACTTTTTTCTTTGATTTCTTATCCTCAATACTATAGTTGTTCCTTTGCATTCTGTGACATTAAGTAAAGAAGTGTTCGTGGAATCTTCTTTTCCAACTTCACTTTTCTTTCTCTAAATGTGACTCTCAATAAAGAAACCCCACAAACCGATTAACTATTCTAAACCCACTTGATCATACTCCAAAGACCAAGTGGTGCGCCAACAACAATTTTTAAGTTTTGTTTTTTAAAAACAATTGCATATTTCTAATCCTAGGAGTCCCAATCCCATGTGTTAGTTGCAGAACTAAATAAGTAACCTTCTTCTGTATTTGCATTTTAATTTTCTTTTAACATTTTGCAATATAGATTTTCATACAGCGAACATTTCTCTCTTTTTTATAAACAGATGCCACTCTAGCTGTCATTTCAAAGATGTGTGACAATTTCTGAAAGTCTAAGAGAAATGTTAAAAGTGACATGGAGTAAAGAACATGATTTGACTATTGTTACAAGTGTTCTTTTTTTAAATTTAAATAGAAAAAAACCCTGAAGATATTATTCAATAATAATAATAATGATCTTTCTATAATGCTTTAAATTGCTAAAGTTCCTGTGTAAACACTAATTAATTCAAATAATACCCACAACTTTTAGATGTTAATATTAACCTTACAAAAGTAAATCGATTTGCGTGTATATGTGTGCATGAGGGTTACATTCCCTCCATGTATTCACATGCACAGACTACACAGTCATTTGTCAGTCTCTAATAAAAAACAGAAGTGACATCTGTCATGCATTCCAGTAAACACATTAAGCAAACACAATAGGACCCCAAAATGTTTACTCAAGTACTCTAATTAATTGTGACGTGCTGCAACAGAGTTTTGTATGAATTAAACAGAAAGATCCATGCTCTCTCCTCCCCCTGCTGTAGCTTTTTGTGCAGTGGGGAAAGATTTAAACTAAAGACTTCCCTTCTGGCCCTGCCAAGGTGCATTTTTTCCTCATAGACTTGACTTGCAGTAGAAGTTGATGTGAGAGTTTGTCATGGCTGTTTTGACAGTCCGGTCATCCTAATCCAGGGATCTGGTCCCTGTGGTTTGTCAATTATCCTACTAACCCTACAGCGAGAGGAACACTCAAGGCACTGAACTGTCATCCAAGAACCAAGAAATAATGTCAGCAGCCAGTGAGTAGGGATTGTGAGAGTTGGGGATGCTTTTGACAACAGAGAAGTGTGGATCATTTCAGCATTTATTTTATTTATAGGCATTCGTAACAAATTAATTATATCTCACTGCAAGGCTTCACTAAAACTTGTCGGATCCAGACCTGCATGCACACACAGGATGATGAGCACAATTGAGCGCAGAGATTGCAGCACAGCAGATCCAGGCATGGAGGTTTGATTCCCAGTTTCTTTCACCCCCCTCCTGTGACCTTGAGCTTGTTACTTGACTTGAATATGTTTCAATATCCCCCTGGATAAACTGAGGATAAAAGCATCCACTCTTAAGAGCAGACAGAGCCTTAATCAATTAGTGCCTGTAAAGGACATTAAGATCATTTAGCAAAAGGTAGAATTAAAGTGCAAATTATGCTAAGGTCCCATTGAAATGAAAGGCAAGTGTGTTTAAAAGGGGATTTAGATGCAGAAAGCTAGACAGCAAAGAAAATCTAGGTGGAGGATCACAGGAGGCTTGATTCTGATCCAGTGTGTATCAGGATAATTTGGCTTAACTCCCCACTTAATACTAACAAAGCAGGCTCTGCCCTGGATTCTCATTTGGTGTAAAGTTACACTGATCTGTGGTTGCACCAATTAAACCAACTGAGAATCCAAATTTTTGGCTCTTGAAGTCCTCATAATTAGAGCTATAATTTTATTTTTTCATTTCCTGAGTATGTTTTTTCCTATCATTTCTCAATAACAGGTTTACTTTAACCATGTCGAAGTGAGAAAATATGTCAGAAGAAATGAAGTAATAGAGACAAACTAAATGTCTGGAGTCATCCTGTTTCCAAGTAAGCCACAGCATGACCAGCAAGGCTGAATGATGGCATGGGTACCAATAAGAGTCTCTTACACCTTTAGTTTCTCTAGCTGAGATGTGGTACGGCACCAGCAGTAAATGGTTCAAATTTTCTACCGCCTGACAACTCTTCAGAAAAGCACAGGGTGCGAGATGTGTGAATTCACTCAGCAGGCATTTGTCACCATTGAGGTAACTTCTTTTGAACTGATACACTCAGTTTTCTCATTGCCAGCAAAATGGTGTGGGAATAGGTCAGCCAACACAGTATTGGGATGAACTCTGATAAAACACAGCTGATATGAAATTTAAAATTTTAAGGGATTGTTTTAAGACTGCTTCTAGTAGACTGAACAATTTAGAGCTCCAGTTTGTGGTGTTTGGGAAGGTTTATTCTGGACACTAGCACAGAAAAGGAAAGGAGAAATTTATGGTGATCCTTGGAAGGAAAAGTTCTACCAGTAGTAGGTGTTGTTTCAAAACCATGGGCGCTGCCATTAGAACAACTGAATGTAGCGGATCGTAGTAGATCATGCTATTCATCAAATAATTTTGTCTCCTACATGTCCCCTACGTGACTGAAATATGCACATCCACTGCTGACATTTAGGGAAGTCTGGGAAAAGAGAAATGCCTCAAAGTGTCTGTTTAAAATCACCACCTTCATTCTTAGTGGGGAATTAAAATCCAGAGTCCAGGACTTTTCATGACCATGTCTGATATTAGACCCTAGCTATTTCCATTGCAGTATTGTCATCAAATCTGGAAAACAGCTGGAAGGCAGCCCAGGAAAATATTGTACTTTAGCAATGCATTGCTATGTGAATATCACTTAATTGTGCAAAACTTAAACCATCTTATTCCTGAAAACCTTGAAAATATTTGCCCAACACAGCAAAAATCCAAACCTTTCTAATAGCCTAAATGAGAAACAACTGATTCAACTGAAACCAGCTGAAACAGCTGGTTCTTGTCATTCTCCATAGCATTGAGGTACTTTGTTATATATAGAAACTTTATCTTGCCATCAAACGCTAAAAAAGTCTGTGCTGGGGATGAATATTTGCAAAGCTTAAGACAGAAGATATACTCTGGTGTGGAAACATACATTGCATAAGGAAGTAACACTCAGGTCATGAGAGCCAAAGTCATGAATGAGTCAACATGTCTCCCCATATGAAAGCCACTAAACTTTTTTTTTCTCCATGTATCTCACCATTTTATGATCTGAATATGATCCCCGCTGTTAAAATGTCGGGCAAGAAAACCTTTTTTGGCTGGATTCTGTACTTGACTTCTTGTAAATATAGATTCCCATAGCCACTCACCAACCTGATGGGAGTCGTTTTGATAATTCCCCTATGCAAACAAACTGCAGCAGAATCACCATAGATCTCACACCCAAGTGCCCAGACCACAGGATAAACTTATTTTATACCAGTGACTTGGGGAGCAGCAATACCCACCGCAGGCTTCAGGCCAGTCTCTTCATCCCACCCTCAGTGGGAAAGGGCATGCATTTTTCAGGTCAGTTGCTTTATTTTTTAAAAGGTGGGCATGCTAATAACACGAGCATATCTGAAGATATTCAGACATGTTAGGACTTGTGTCTGGAAAGTGGATATTGCAGTCAGACTGCTAGTGAGGTGGTCGAGGGAGGATGATAAACACAGCCCATCCCCTGACTCTCCGCACACCGATGAGTCTAACTCTTTAATACCTCAGAAGGCTTATTCCATAAACATTGGATCCTTTAAAACAATTTGCCGGAAAGTTATATTATCAATGAGAAACTTTAAACCTCTAAGACTGCTACTTGACAATTTGTCACTCAACTTCAGCAAAACTATAGGGGAAAAGCACAATGAATTAATGAATAGCAACAAATCCCCATGACAACATGTTACTTCATTAAAATTTTATCAGCATTCTTCCTAAGGAAAGCATGCCTTCTGTTCTACGCTGAGTTTCTTCTACAGTGTTTTACAGACAATTCACAGCATTCTGGCGCTTCAAAATTAGTTCCTGTGGAGAGTGAGCTACACACAGACTCTAGATTGTGTCACACAGCAGTCTCCTGGGTGCCATGATGAAGTTTTGCCTACATTTTTTGTGTGTATCTTATGCCTTAAACATTAATCAAGCATTTCCCAATTGCTTTCTTTGAGAATAGGTTAATTAGCTGCAAATGCATCTCTGTGTTAATTTTCAGCAAATGCATTAAACTGCATTTCATAAATATTTTCCTAGCAACCAAATAAAAGCTTTGAAAGGAAAATGTTTTCATTGCTTTCGCTGGGGCTCTATCTTATGCCTTTTTTCTTTCTTTTTTTTTTTTTTTTTTTTGTGGAGATCCATAAAACATACCCATTGGTGTTCAGTGTATTTCTTAGTTCTGGATGTAAGTACAAAAGAAGAATAATAATAAAAATCGTTGCTAGATACTGTAAGCTTGCCAATATAATCTTAGGATTTGATAAAAAAAAATTCCCTTGCTCAGAAACACTGAAAGTATTTGCTTGGAAAGTCAAATTGTTTTATAGAGGAAAAAAAAACATATGGATTGGGAGAAAAAAGCCAAAATTACTTTTAAAAATAAATAATAGCTTATATGGATATCAGTAACCTGTCCTGGTTATATTAATAACATTTCCCTCAGAGTATTACAGTCCACTTACTTACTGCATGTATTTGGCCCTAAAAGCACCTAACAAGAGAATATCTGTTCCCAAAAAACTTTGTAAGCCAAAAAGCTTTGGGATGCAAAGGCTACAGGGAAGGAAATTCATTCCTAGTTTTTCACCTGTGAGCTAAGGTGTTTGACACAGGAATTAGGGCGTTGAAGTGAACAGCTAAAATCTTGATTTTTTTTTTTTTTTTAGTTAGGTAGGAGAAGGCAGAATTAAGTGTCCATACTTATAGTGTAAGTTTTCTGAGCCAGAGGGAAGGTATTAAAAAAGTGATGTTTCTTTAGCATTAGATAGTAATTTTCTGCAAACCATAAGCATTGCAAAAGGAAGAAACCAAAGCTTCCTACTTCCAGTGAAATGTCTGAACTGCACATCTTCTCTCCTTATGGACATATGAATCTTGCCATTCGAGCAGTGGTGCTGTAGAAAACACATAGAGATCTATCTATAGAATATCACAATAATGAGAAAATTCTTGTTGGGTGTGGAAACTGTTGTCATAACTATCCCACAATTCAAGACAAGCATACAAACAAGGTCTTCTGCCTTCTGCATGACTATATCTAACCACTGGGCTGTTATGCCAGGTATTTTTACCCTGTATTTTTTTTTTAAATTGAATTCATTGCAATCTTAGTAAGAGGCTTGATTCTGAGCAAGCTCAGCAATGTGAGTCCCTCAAGTGACAGAGTGGAATAAGATATCTTCATCTTGAACCTGAGCCTTTTTTGGAAAATTAGTCTAGGTGGTCATGGTCAGTTCAGCAAAGCCAAGGCCCTACCAGACATTTCCCACAGTACTGCTTGATTACGCAATGAAGCTTATTACCTGAAATGTAAGTGCCGATAGCACCTTTCCTTAGGTTGCATCACTGAAGTAAGGCCCTCTGCCATCTGCCATCTAAATGACACATAAGATTACATGACATGCTCTAGATATAACATAAAAAACAGGTAATAGATGTCACAATGGTTAGTAGGCATCTGCATCTCAATGGGCGACATCAGCGTTCATTGGGAAATTCTTTCTCTCCACCCATTGTTTAACCTTTTTTTTTGTTTTAATTTTTTCCCAACCACCTGCAATCTAGACCAACATATTTATACAGTGCATCATCTTCCTATACAGAGTATTTAACAAAAGAAATATAGTGCAGTCCTGCTTCTTTCAATTGGAGGTTTCCATTGATGTCAGTGAGCTCTGGGTCAGGTCTTGTAGAAGTCTGTTATATGATCTTGGTAGGATAAACACTGAAGGAAGCACTGAATCAGTAAATTAATAAAACTGAGATATGTCTTCTATGAAATCTTATAAAAAATAGCTTTAATAGTAGTGTGTTCTCAGCCATACTTCTGTACAGTTTTTGGTTATTACAGTTCATGAGATGTCATCCCGTGGCTCATTTTAAATTAACAAATCCAGGCTCAGCACATCACAGATCCATTTGTAACTGTTCTAATGTTAACAAACCAAACACAGGACAACACCACACTCCTGCAAGAAGAGAACTCCTTGTCCTTTTCCTGCAATTCTTCTTCGCAGCTTGTCTCATTTCCCTTTCCACTCAAGAAAGGGTGAGCGTTGGACACTTTAGGATGGCCAGTAGTTGTATGCTCTTGTGACACCTTCATAAGGAAGGTCTAGAGCTCCAAGGCCTATTTGTTACTTCCTGGACTTGTTTAGTGAGACCCTCAAGTTTATTTTGTCACAGTTGGATAAAGACTCAAGTATCTCATCATTATGGTTTTCAGCAGTTGGCAGACAGTATGACAGTCATCTGCAGATGCATCTTTTCGCATTAGTTATCCAACAGCTTGACCTTATGAGAACATTTATCAAAACCTCTTTACTTCATCTGTAGCTCCTGTTCTTTGCAGTTTCAGCAATCCCAATACATATGCACCATCCCTTTACTTCATTATTTGCATCAGGGCTCAAAATGTAAAAATAGCTACTGTTTTTACATGGCAGCAGTTTTCAGAAATACAGATAATGCCAGATTGCAGCCAGTAGGAAATTGAATACGATGTACTTGATGCACTTACTGCCATACATGGATTTAATGATATTTCTGGGTTCAGTAAGCTGTGACATGAGTGTCAAAGATATGTTGTGAGCAGATTTCAAATGGCATGCAGCAGGGTCAGGAGCTGGGAGTTGTGGTACTCTGAGAAAGACCTCAGTGGGAGGCAGGTAATATCAGGCTTCAAGTTACCTTGTTAACTTGCTCTCGCAGATGACAAAATACAGGACAAGGGAACTGGTAGCCGCTCTGCTGTTGAAAGGCAGAATCTCCTGGTGCATTTCTTTTGGCAGAAACATCTTCAAGTTTGGAGAAAAGTCTAGTCAAGGACATGACCTCTGCAAGACTGTCAGACTGCTAAATGCAACATATTTTTCTAGACACTGTACTCTTCAACCCAAGCCCATGTTTGCGTGAAATGTCTAACAATGTTTGGCCAGACAATAGAACTAAATCATGATTCTGAAATTACAGCTGTCATTACCCATAACCAAAGCCAAATAAACAGTATGTTATTCTTGGAGAAAGCAGAGGAAAAACTATTTCCTTTCTTCTCTTCCTTTCGTTTTCCACTTCTGAAGACATCAGTAACTTGTGAATTAAAAAGCAAGGGGACATGGCTTTGAGCAGGATTCAGATAAAGCTGTTGTGGGGAGCATGTGGTGCTATTTAAGTTCCTTCTGAACTCTGCCTGCCTATCTCTGTCCTGTAGTCTTTTTGAGACAGCTTTTGTTAAAGGCGAGTCACGCCAATCAATCCTGGCAGGTGGTCTTTTTAGTTCCAGGTGTTGACAACAGGTATTTACTTTGGTCTCCTATATCCTGTATCACAAAGGGAGATGGTGAATTCTGCATTTGTTGGCAGAAAGATGATAGATGACATTTGCTGGCTCAACATTCTTCATGCGACCATCTCCAACAGCTGTTATTCCAGTTCATGTGCCTCCCGGTAAGGAGTAACTGCAGATTCAGGACTTGAAAATTCATTGTCCTATGCAAAGTGGTCTCTCCACCAACATGCATACTTCAAAGAAACACTGTGCTTCCTTGTTCTTTGTATTTTGTTAAAAGGGAGCTTTTCATTCAGGCTCTTTTAATTTATCCCTGAGTTTTAATGAGTTGCACTCTATTTTAATCTTAGTCATTTTTATAGAAATCTGATGGTGAATTAGGAACAGATGCATCCCTTGCAGACATTTCCTAAAAACTACAAGATACTTAGAAAGAATCTGCTTGCTAATGTCTAGGAAAGGACCATTGGGGATTGATATATATTTGTGTACCTTTATTAAATTAAATTAATTATCTGAGAGCATGAAATTATCTCAGTGCCTGATCTTTTTATTTTTCTGTTTGTCTTTGTATGCTGTGTCATTGTATGTGACACATTATATGTGTCAAAATGCCTGTTTGTCATTGTATGCCATGTTTCTAGCCAAACCTCTGAATTAAGGTTTTAGCAATCAGAACAATGCTTAGAACATGCCTGTTTCAATAACTGCTAGTTTGGAGATAAGTTGCATTTATTTAGCTTATATTTTTTTATTTATTAATGTATTGTGAGTTGTTGTTGTTTTTAGTGGTTTTTTGCTATTGGGGAAGCACCGTCAGGAAACATGAGCAATGTGAATATAGTCCTCTGCCTCATACTTTCCAAAGCAGTTTTATTAAATACATGCTATGGACAACTCGGTGAACCACTGAAAGTAAACTCAAAATTCCCCAAGAATCATAGAATCATTTAGGTTGGAAAAGACCTTTAAGATCTTCAAGCCAAACCATAAACCTAACGCTGCCAAGTCCACCACTAAACTATGTCCCTAAGCACCACAGTTACATTTCTTTCAAATACCTCCAGGGATGGGGACTCAACTACTTCCCTGGGCAGCCTGTGCCAGTGCCTGACTACCCTTTTGGTGAATTTTTCCTCATATCCAATCTAAACTTTCCTTGGTGCAACTTAAGGCCATTTCCTCTCGTCCTATCACTTGTTGCATGGGAGAAGAGACAACCCCCACCTCACTACAACCTCCTTTCAGGTAGCTGTAGAGAGCGATAAGGTCTCCCCTGAGCCACCTTTTCTCCAGACTAAACAACCCCAGCTCCCTCAGCCGCTCCTCACAAGACTTGTGCTCTAGACCCTTCACCATCTTCGTTGCCCTTCTTTGGACACGCTCCGGCACCTCAGTGTCCTTCTTGTAGTGAAGGGCCCAAAAACGGAACACAGGATTCAAGGTGCGGCCTCACCAGTGCCGAGTACAGGGGATGATAAGTTCCCTAGTCCTGCTGGCCACACTATTTGTGATACAAGCCAGGATGTCATTGGCTTTCTTGGCCACCTGGGCACACTGCTGGCTCATATTCAGCCAGCCGGCTGTCGACCAGCACCCTTAGGTCCTTTTCTGCCAGGCAGCTTTCCAGCCACTCTTCCCCAAGCCTGTAGCGTTGCATGGCGTAGCTGTGACCCAAGTGCAGGACCCGGCACTGAGCCTCATACACTTGGTCTCAGCCCATCGATCCAGCCTGTCCAGATCCCTCTGTAGAGCCTTTCTATGATCCAGCAGATCAACACTCCCACCCAGCTTGGTGTCATCTGCAAACTTACTGAGGGTGCACTCGATCCCCTCGTCCAGATCATTGATAAAGATATTGAACAGAACTGGCCCCAGTACTGAGCCCTGGGGAACACCACTCGTGACCGGTCGCCAACTGGATTTAACTCCATTCACCACCACTCTTTGGGCCTGGCCATCCAACCAGTTTTTTACCCAGTGAAGTGTACATCCATCCAAGCCATGAGCAGACAGTTTCTTAACTAGAGAACTCTAGCCAAGAACTTGACTATTCACATCCTGTTTTTTGGAAGGAGCCTTCCCAAGGGAAAAGAGCAAGAGAAAAAGAAAAATGCTGCCAGGTGGTGAAACTGGAGAACTAGAGGAAAATGAATAAATGAGAGGATTGCTCTCGGCGATCCCATGCAAACAGGACCTCTAATACAAACAAAAGAAGAAAGGAAATATTAAAAAATAAAATAATCCTCTGGACTCTGAAGTTCTTTTCTGTAGTCAGCCTCAAGATTGCCAATACTGACCTTTGTTCACCTGAAGGAACAAAACAGTTCTTCATCCTTGCCTGGATTATGGGATAACATGTAATTGCTGCGTCCTGATAAAGCCCAGAGTAAGCATTGTGACTCCAAGAACTACATCTGTAGGCTCTGCTCAAGAGCAGGTGATCCACACCTGTACTAGTAACCAGCTGCTCCCCATGAGACACAGGTAATTCTCTGCCTGAAACAGAGGGTAGCACCCAAACTGTCTGTTGGGTGGAGCTGTTGGGTCAGTGCTAACTGGGCGGTACTAAAACTGTGCCAGAGCCAATATTACAGTTTTCACAAAATACATGCCAGTACTTGACTCTGTGCCTTGAACTTGTTTATTTTATGAATATAGAGGTAGCCAAAGCCTCTGTGCTGGCTTACAAAGCTCTCAGTATAGGTGCTGGAGGACAGAGCTATACGATGTTTCCTCCTCCTCCTCCTCTTCCCGTCCTTGATCTTATTGTACTAGAATAGAATAGAATTAGAATAGAATAGAATAGAATAGAATAGAATAGAATAGAATAGAATAGAATAGAATAGTTCAGTTGGAAGGGACCTACAATGATCATCTAGTCGAACTAGATGCAATGTTGTGGCATGGTGTGCCAACTGCTTGAATGTGCCCAAGGCTTTTCCTAAGAAACCAGGCTGCTCGACAGCTCAGGCTGTGTCTGTGCTCTTGTTAATGCAGAGCTTGGAGATGAGCTGAGCTTCAAAAGAGGCTTGAACCTAACAAGGTAGACATGGATGGGTTCCCCTCATAGTTTCATTAGCAAAATGACCAGTTCAGGCCCTTTCCCCTGCAGGCTGTGTTACACACTGCACTAGCTCAGCCTCACTGATTTATGAACTTGGAAGAAAAAATTGCAAGCCAGGTTCAAATCTTCCCACATTCACCGCATTCAGCCAGCATTGCTGTCTATTTATCCATCTTGCCTTTGGTTTCTCCCTCTCCAAGTATCTCCATGTCATTGCCTTACAGACGTTATCTTCGTGTCTTTTAGCCTAACTTTGTCAAGAATTTTGCAGTCTTTATACACTAGCCCAAATAACACAATTTTTTGGTTTTTATCTTTTTTAAAATATTGTTAGTGTTCCTATATTGACTACCTAAAGAGAGGAAGAACTCATTGAAAGAGTGGCAAACACACTGAAAAGCTTCCTCTAAAATGGAAAACTGTTTTGACTTTTTGCATTTTATTCTCAAAGAGAGGTCTTTTATCGACGCCAGCTCAGCACCTTGGAGAGAAAAATGATATCTTGAAAAAAGCTTTTAAACCCTGAGGTTGGCTGTGTTTTTTTTTCTTTTCCCTAGACTTTGTAAACACTTTTCTCTGTAAAAGTAATGCACGTAATTGTGGGATCTTCCATCTTTTTATAAGCAATATGGTCTAAGTATTACAAATCTCAAAAAAAGCTTTTTTTTCTTTTTTCTTTTTTTTCCCTATTTTTGGATGGAAGTTACCCAGTTAGGGAATAAATGCAGAACACAAAGATGTCATTTTCTTTCTTAAACAAGGTCAGTATCCTGACAATAAGGGCACTTTAAAAGCTTTCTATTGTGCATGTGTTCATGGGGGAGAAGGAGCTGATCAATGTCCTTTCAGGTTTTCAGGTTTCTTTTTAGGGCTTCTCCTTGGGTTCTTTTTTATTTTTTCTGTTTTTTTTTTTCCTCCCCTGTTAAAAGTGAACTAAATATTATATTTTGTAAGGAGGAAATAAAACATCAATTACATTGCCATAGTTTAGCAAGGAAAATCAGTCTGGTCCTGGTCTGAGTTCAGGCTTTTAGTTTTTATTTGCAATAGCTAAAAAACATCTCAGCAATATTCTAAGAAAGAAATATTTGGCTACTTGCTTTGCAGGCACAGATTGGCCCTCAGTCATGCAAACTATGAGGCAGGGCTGCAGTTTTATTAAAGTACTACTTAGAGAAGCCATATCAAGTAACAGAAAGATAGTCCTGGTTTTGCCTATGGTGGCCTCACAAGATGAAACTCTTCTCTCCTAGCTTGGTCTCTAGTGTGGATGCTTCCATGCTAGTCAGCCATCCTCAAATCCCATAGGGGTCAATGAAAAGAAATCATTCCTACTTCAGATTTTATTTCCTACTTTTTCTGCCTCACCTTTAGTGAAGACCACATAGTGCTTTCTATTTGTGCTATACTGGTAGTATCTCTTTATTATGGCAGAAGTGGGTACAAATAACCAGATTGATAGACAGTTATTGCTATACCACAATATTTATCTTGCCTAAGAAGTATTTTGTGGTATTGATTGCATAAATACTGACTATTCTTTCAAGGACCACCTTTGCTTAGGAGTGTGTACATTACAAATATCAACATATGTTGAACTGATTCAAAAGTTAAAGCTTGAGAAAATAATATGACCAATGCACAGAGACTAATAATGCTGAAGATGTTAGTGTGATTTATCTTTCCTTAGAAAAGTGAAGCTTCTTGCACTGTTAAGATATGACGAACTGTGAAATACTTTATATGATTAAGTGTGAAATTTTTGGAAGTGCCACACTTAGAAGAAAAAATGTCAGTTGTTTCTAAATGAACTTTTGCTCTTAATTCTGCTTGAAAATGCCCTAGTCCAGCAAAGCAATAATGACAAGGTGTCTGTATCAGGTCTGGGTCTTATTCAGCAAAACATCTGTACTCATGCTTAGATCTAAACCAGTCCAGCAAAGTGCTAAGGGCAGGCTGAAGTCCTCTGTGGAGCTGGGCAGACCTGCTCATGTGCTGAAAGTGAAGTATGTTCCTCAGAGCTTTGCTGAATCAATGTCAAAATCAGTTTAAAAAAGCTTAAGACAGCTTAGCCCTGCCGACCCGCAGACAGATACAGGTGTAATACATGATCCCAGTGCAGATGCACATGGGGCAATTCAAGGATGGAGCTGTACTTTTCCTGCTCCCATCTCTTTAAGGTAGATATAACATTATTTTAACATAATTTTGATGCTGATTTCATTACAGTGTTTAAAGGAAGATCAATGTAAATGCATGATATCAGCTACCTCATATAAAAGTCTTTTATATAAGCAGGTGGTTTTGGACCTTGCCTCCAGCTATACCTTTTGATCATTTGGAAGGCTACTGATGTACCCCAGGCAACTTACGTAAAATGGTTATTTGTACTCATTTAATGCTATACCTTTAAACACCCCTTTAATCTATTTGCAGCTGTAAAAGGCTCACAGTATGGAAATATTTTAAAGGAGTAGGTTTAACTTCCACAATTAGGCTGGATTTTTTTCTGGATAGAAAAGCTCTACCTCTTTCTTCAACTTGTACGATCATGTACACATCCAAACACACATGCCCCTCTGATGTTCTGAGAAAATATCTAAGCAGAAGCTCCTCTATCAAAGGTGATTACTGCTGGATGGCAAGCAACTGGGTAAGGGCTGCAGGAATTTCTATATCTATTCCAGTAAGTACACTTCAGTGCTTCAGACAATTCAGGAAACCTGTTAATCTTCACTAAAAATGAAATGTGTTTCTACTTTTCATAAAAAAATGACAGTTTATGCTTATTTCTTGTTACTGTGGATAAGCTCCATCTGTCAAACAATGTAAACCAGTTAATGACATGGCCAAAGATGAAAGCATAGACCCCAGATTCCTCACTGTGGTTGACCTTACTAAACTTATGTCACGGGTAAGTTTGGCCCAAGGTCTGCAAACAATTGAAAGAAGAGAGTCTGGTGATTTCGTTCTTTATTGAGTTATGTGATTGAACCAGTTTTTCCATTTTCTCCCTGCTTTTGTTTCCCAGGTGAAAACAGCAAACAGTGAAGTCCAGGTAAAACATAAGAGCACTTCATGCAGCTTAATTTTCATGTATGCTGTGTGCTTATGTGCTCTGTGCTATGATCAGGAATAAATGTGCATAGCAAATCCATTTTATCAATACCTTTAATTGCTTCCAGAAGGTTCTGGTGTTTTATTCTGTCAAACCACCCATAGAAAGACAATTAGATATCAGTTAACACATTTACTGTTCTTATTGTTTTTTGATAGCAACAATCATAAAACAATAACAGCATTCCTTCTCCATAATGATATTCTGGGGAGCCAGGTGTTCTGCATGCTAGAACAAAATTACTACTTTTTATAAATAAAAGCTTTGTATAACACAGCAGTAGCAGAAGGTGGAAGGGATGTAAGAAAATAGTTACATGCTCGTATATATTTTTTCCCCTTGGATTCATTTGCGGAAGCTGTACACACATATCTATCTGTGCACACAGATATGTTTACGTATAGACACATGCACACACACATGCACGCACTTTATTTTTTAAACTGCAAAGTGGTGGCAGCTATCTTGTAATCCATAAGCAGACCCATTTCTCTAATTTATGATGTGGTATCTTTGGATCCTAAAACCAAACACAGACACCTATGTCTAAGCTAGTTGTAAAGCTTCCCTTCCTAAATAGTTAATTTCTTCTAAAATCAGATTTCTAAGAGAGAGATGACATCAGACCCCAAACTGGCCGTTTGTCTCCCCATTGACTGTGAAGGAAGGCTGGTATGGTTTTATCTGCAGATGTTTGCAACATTTAACATGATGCAAGATGAATCTCATTCTTTCTGCTCCTTTTTGCAAAATTCAGGACAGAAAAGTCTTTCTGAATTACTACTTTTTTATTACTGTAAACACTGATATCAGAGAATAATTTTGATAAGCACAGTAGACTCCATCCTGAGAGCTGAGAGTAATTTCTGCTCCTAATTCTCCTATTTGAAGGCTGTTCTTCACTGTTTTGATGACTAAAACCCTTCTATTTTCCTAAATTCCTAATGGAGCCTTTCTACCCACTGAAACTTCTTTGCCTAGAAAAGCAGTTAGATCTTACGTTTCATGGCATATTTCATTTATCTCTCCCTCATTCCTGAGTATTCATCAGAAATGGAGACAAGATCAGAAATCTAAATTGATTTAAAAGATGTTGACCAATGTAAAAAAATGCCTCTTAGATAATAAAATCAGAATTGCAAAAATCACACCAAGTGAGAACTAGAAAAGAAATTAAAGCAATGTAAAAAGATTCATATGAAGTAAGGAAAAAAGTGGAATAAGTTGTGAAGATGGGATGAACACAAAGGCAAGAAAGTGAACAGATTGTTTACCTCAACCACCACCCAGGTTCAGTGAGTCCTCCTTGCTCAGATGTACATATCCTTCCTAATGGATCTGCTTTCTATAGCATCCTCATTATTTGGCAAAACTTAAATCCAAACTTGATCTGCCACATATTTGCTCGTTGAATTTGTAAGAGAAATGTGCCAGCTCTAAAAGGAGTAACTGAATCTTATTGGTAAGTTTTTTTGTTCTTTAGTTTTCATCTGGGAGCTAGAACCTCTTCGTAATGATTTAGTTTATAATAACATTTTAATCTTGGAAATGTATAGATTGTCTAATTTATAACCATAATGCAATGTATAATACATATATTTATTTATGTCTGTAAGTATATGCACATGTATGCTTGTATAAAATGCTATGTGTATGAAATCATCACAAAAATCTCTCTCTGTATTCACATAGCTCCTCTTGACAATCTATAAGTGACTTCAAGGATTACTGTGCGAATAACTCTTTCATCTTTCTTCCCCTGTGTGATTTTGACCCAGACAGCTTCCCTTTCACCCAGGATATTGCTTCTTGTTTCTTTACTGTTGCATTAAATAAATCAGTATCCCATCACCTTTAACTATATTCTTTTTGATTTTGAACAGCTCACTCCTGTCAGTTCCCATCTTCCAGTCTTGACTGCTGCCTCACCATGTTCCTGTCACCTTGCAATACTCAGATTCACAACCTGCAACAGTAATTCCTCCACCTTCCCTGTAGATGAAGGCTGGTCTTTTGGCTTACCCGTGAAACTCTTTGTCTTTGTCCAGCTTTCCATGCATTTTCTAAATGATCTTTCATGGCTCAAGCTCTCTGCTTGGAGGATTAAGGAGAAACAGGAGTGTCTAGGTGTCATTTATTAGTATTTCCAGCTGTCCAGAGTACCTTTTGTCCTCTTAAGCTGTGCAAGCAAATCTTGCCTGTGGTCTATAAAAAGAATAGCAAATACTTTCTGTCAGGGAAAGGACCATCCAGCTGCAAACAGCCTCTGATGATTGAGACCAGAAAGTTCCAAGTATCTGAATCCTGACAATTAGCGATGAACACGATACAATTCCTCCAAAACTATTTAAAATGTAGGTCTTGTCAGCCTTTGTGCTATCAACTCAACGGGCTACACTGAGAGCTCTCTTCACACCTCTGCCCAGCTTTTTCTTATAAGGAAAGCCAAAAATTTATATTTTTGCTCTCACAAGAATCCCCTCTCTGATATTATGACAATCATGTATGAGAACTATCTTTTACTCAGTACAAAGGGCATTGAACCAGACAGCTTTGGGGTTAAAAGCATGACCTGTTTGGTTAAAATGATCCAAACATTTACAGGTTGACAGAAACAACTCATCTCGTTTGTGTATCAGCTACACTGGGGACACAGAATGCTTACTCATCTTCATCAAAATGAATTGAATCCCAAACACTAATTGCTCACTGAGGTCTGAATACCATAAAAACCAATGTCAGACACTTGAGGAAGTGACCCAGAGGAGTCTACAAATTGCATGATTTTATAAAATAGGCTACCTGGTTTGACTGATCTTGCAGCTGAAGGTCGATGAGTGAGACCAAGGAAATCTAAGTATTCCGTGGTTTATCACAACATTTCTGTCTGCCTCTGAAGGAGGCCTTTGGATCTCTTTTGCCTTCATTTTCCAGTCTAAAGAATGGGAATAATAATGTCAAGCTCTTGGATTGTGTTGCTGAACCTATCAATAAATGCACAGTGAGTTCAGATGTTTAAAACAGTTTGATAAAAGGTTAAATATTACAATCATAAATGGGACTGGTTAACAATAATATATATATATATGTGTTTGACTGAAGAACATAGACAACTGAGCATTTTTTTGTTTGTGTTCATATTGATAGATATGTAAAGAAAATAAATCACTAAAGTTGGCCGATGCAGTGAAGATAGAAGACATGCAAATTTACAAGCCAGTAATCAGATGCCACCTTCTGGTTCATGGAGAGAAGGAGAAAATCAATAGCGCTGTATGAATAAATCACTCAGACTGTGTAATACCTGTCTGCATTATCCATACATGCAGAGTGTGGTATGGACTTTGTTATTTTCTGTTTATGATCACTTAGTCACAGAAACTCACCATGCTGCAACTGGAAAAGAAAGGCTCTAAAATGGAAAAAGAAGAGGGAATGAAGAGAGAAAGAAAGAAGAGAAGGAATAGTGGAGAAGGGATTACTTTGCTCTGGAAAGGGAACAAAAGTCATCCATAGCCCCTAAGGGATCCCACAGTGCATCAGGTCTCGCCTGAGTCCCAGAAGTCACTGAAGCGAGGCTCAAAGTTTCTCCAAAGCACTCCTTGCTCCCACTCCTGTCTGGGAGTCTGGTCCAGCATCAGAAAAGAACATATGTACTAGAATATCACAGCCTCTCAAAATCAAGTGCAGTCCTAAAAGTAGCCAAACAATAAAAAAAAAAAGAAGTACAAAACAAAACCCCAAAGCAGTTTTTCCAATGCCTCCACTATAGGATCCCATTCTGTGAAAGAAATTAGAAACACGTTCAACAAACATCTCTTTGTGCTGTGGTGTTTTAAAAATTTTAAAAATGAGAATGATAATTTCACCTTAAACACATTATTTATAAAAACTGATTTAACTCCTGTTCAAGATGACACTAGGATTAAGAAAAAAATATTTTGAAGGACCAATTTGCCATAATGTAATATTATAATTTCAATAAATTAAGAAATAATATGCAGAATCAAATTAATCCTCTCATAAATTGAAGCTAACAAGTCAGTCTTCTTACATAGTCAGGAGCAGAATGGGGAATTGTCAAAACGTTTTCAAAATAAAGTTGTTTAAATTACACATTATAAAGTGTAGTTCAATAGCTAATCTGATGTATTCACGTTACCAGTGACTCTGATTGACAGAGAAAATAAGAATAAACACCTTTGTCTTTACTATCAAAATTAACTAAAGCCAAACGAGCACATAAATATTTGTCTGGTCAGAGTTTAATTAAATTTCAGACTTTAAAATGAGATGTGTAGCATTACTTAGTAATTTGCCAAAGGTAAATATTCTTCCTTTCTGTGGTTTGGAAAGCTTTTTGCTTAATTACCACTTCTTTCAGCTTATAAGAAATATTTTTCACTTTAATTCTGCAGTTTGTTCATCAGAGTCATCTGGCATTGTTCCAAGTGCAGTTTTCAGTGTTGATTTAAACAGCTGGAAGCAGGAGGAAGAGAGAGGGATATTTAGCTAATGAGAACAATTCTATACTGTTGATGTGTATTTTCATCTGAATCCCGATATCCATACAAACACACTTGGTACAAATCAGGAGTAAAATGTCAGTCACTATCTAGTAAGCAAGTAAGACTTCATTCACCTTTTTCCAAGGTAATGAAAAGGCTGAATATATGTATGTGAAGCTATATATTTATTTAAGTAAATGAATATCATTTTTGTGTATCCCCTGGGTTATCAGAAAGTACCAAGGACTAAGTTGCCTTAAATTCTGTGTTCTAGTAGCTAAGCCTAACCAATAAAATCAGAATTCTTTTCTTTGGAAAATACGAGTAATTGGGGAAGAGCATTCAAAATGATGATTGAACCAAGTTTTGCTTGCACTTTTAAATCATTATTAAAATAGAAATTTTAAAGTACAGTGATATATTTCAAACCATTACATTTCTAATTTACCAAAACACATGGTTCATTCTCATTTGAGTTCAACAGAATTGTCCACAGTATAAGACCAGAAATGTCCTGCATTTTTCCTCCATGAGGAAAGTTCCTGTGGACATTAAGAAGTGTCTGTGATTAACATCCTATGCAAAATTGTCAGTATTTGTGCAAGAGTTGAGTAGCAGTCTATGGCCTGTTTGTTTTTTTCTCCTCCAGATTAAGAGTATTTTGTCCTAGGTCAACAACCTCACCTTGTTCGGAGAGTGCACAGCCTAGCTGCAGTTTAGGCATAGATGCACTAGTTTTCTCAAACTGAATTTTCAGTAGAAATACTGCTTTATTTTAACTGAAATGAAGGAGTATCTATTTCAAATCTCAGAGTTCCTGATTCAAACCAATCTAGGGAAAATTCCCTAAAGGAGCTTATTTAATATTAGTAGATGGATTACTAATAGGTTGCAAAGGGAACGCATAAAGCCTGAAGACCTATAAGATTACCAAGATGTGCCTTAGTATTTATCCACCTGTATCCTTCCACTAATTGTTACATGTTCAAAGGTGTTAGTGTTCTTTTCAGACTCAGACAGTATGCAGATGTTTGGTGTACAGTCATATGTGTTCCCTGTCTGTCATAAGTACAACTTGGGGAAAGTCTTTAAGGCTTCTTTGATTTGTCCTTCCTAAGTGAAGATTAAATGCTTCATTGGTGGCTTTGAAATCAGTTGAAATTTGCTTAGTTGGTAGCTCTGAAACTCGGAAGAGGAAAACTATGGTCTGTTTTGCTCATATTTTAGTATCACAGTTCGGTGGTTCTTTCTAAATCTTGGACTGATATCCACAGTACATATTAGGAAACTTCACAGTCAAAATATTAAGCTCAGCAATTAAGCCTATCAAGGTGAAAATCCTAAGTTCTTTCTGTTTAATAAATACCTGTAAGCTTGTGGGAAAAGACTAATTAAATCTGAAAGCCTACAAACAGAGGAGGAAGTTGAGCAAAGCTATTATACCAGACCTGGCTCTTAGTTTGGACTTGTACCTCACGCACCTTCATTCCCCCAGAAATCCCCATGGTAGTCTCCCTATTTTGGACACATACATGAAGGACCAGAGGAGCTGATACTGCTCATTTATTCATAATAACTATCCAGTCAGAGAAAACCATGGTTCCCTTTGAGTAGAAAACTGGTTTAAATTTATGGTTTAATGACTAAACTGTTAATTAAAGATGATTGTCCAGGAAATCAGGGCTACAACATATTAGCAAACTTAGCTGTGCCAGGAGCAAAGCACATGAAATTTAATTATCCATATTGTTGGAGCAATGTACTTTTTTGGCCAACACCATGCCATGAAATTTCCGTTCATGGAGCTAGTATGGTTCATGGACGCTTCTCAACAGACTGTTTGTCTGTGGCCAACCTATACAGGAAAGCAAGAGAGTTCATGAAATGAATGGGGCCAGTCTGTGCCAGATGATCTTAAAATCAGAGAGGCCTTTTCAGCTATTTAGTTTACTTTAAATAGATGTAGCTAAAGAGTCATGGTCCCAGAAGAATATTATGCAAAAAAAAAGTACCTGACAACATAAGTGAGTTGGAAAGATCACATATAGGATTCTGCCATCAACTCTTCTTCCTGCTCTGATTGAAATTTCCAATAAAATATGTAAAAATCCTTTCTACTCTAGACGTGGAGCTTTTAAGATGAAATTTGATCAATTTACGCTCTCACAGATTGTGGTATAGTATGGTTGCCCAAAACAGCAAAACACTATGCTTGACAATTGAGGTGGTCAATTCTGAGAACATGTTCCTAAGTAATGGCCTTACATTTCCTTCCATATTATTTTCTGTCTCATTCCTTGTGCTTCCTGGCTTCTGCACATTGCAGGTTTTCATCATTTATTTTCCTGCAGTGTGCGGGCCTTTTCGCGTCACTATTAACTTAGAAGCTAATATATTACATGAATATTTCAAATGATCTCTTCTAAGACTGTGTGTGTCAAGAATTAATGCCATCTGCCCATGTCATCAACCTTCTTGAAGTTCAGTATTATTGCTTACCTTAAATAATCAAAACAAATTTCATCTGACAGTTTTATTTATTGCTTGTCAGTTTTCTTGCAGTGATAATGAGCTTCAATGCACCCCACCAGTTTGAGATATTTTCATATGTATTGTCTCATTCCTGGAATATATTTCTTGAATAAGAAGGTCCCACCTGAAGGTCCCACCTCATGCTCCACCATAGCTTGTTCAGCATCATATACAATGGTGACACAGGACCTCAAAAGCTTTCCTGCTCAATTAACTCATGTGTCCTGTTAAACCTGTCTGCAGATCATTGATCAGATCGGGCAGTTATGTCTGTGCATGATGTCACAGCAGGGAACAGGCTACCTCATATGGCTCCAGAAGGATCTCTCCAGCCAAAGAGTGCCCTGTTTGAGCACATGTGCTAGGTGAAACCTCCAGCACATGACTTGAAGCGGTGATGTCTTTGTGTGTTGGGGGGAAAAAAAAAGAAACAAGAGGGCTGCAATGGTCTTAAGCCATTAAGTGGGAGTGAAACAAAAAAATCCACACCTGAAAATGTTCCATCTAGGAATTTAATAGAAGTCACTCTGAAAACATATGCATCAGCACAGAGAACGACCTCCTGTGAAAGATTATACTAACTCCTATGGAGGAAAGAAAATTCTTTGTTCAATTTGAAGCACTTAAAAATTTCTGAGAAAAGCTGGGGGTTTTATGTTTGTTTTTTTTTTGTTTTGTTTTTTTTTGTTTTTTTTTTTTCTCCATTAAATTCTACGGGAATTTTCAATAAGGGGCTGATATACCAAGGATGAGTGATGAAATAAGTGCAAACTTTGAAGTCATCTCAAGGAATTTCCTATAGATCTTGACCTTACACACCTAGAACTAGGAGGATGTGCAACATGTGCTGTAGTCCACCTCTGAATAGGACTAACCTCTTAATGCCAGAAAGAATAAGATTTACCTGATCTGAAACGTACTTTCAGCAGTGGACATGCCCAATGTGCTGCCCTTGCTAAGAAACTTCCACCAGAAGCCTGACAGCTTCCATTATTCAGAGTGGGCTGAGATATTAAACAGTAGACTTAAAAAGAAAAAAAAGAAAAAAAGGGGGAAAAAAAAAGAAAAAGCATCAATCCCATCTTTTCCAGTGCTCTGATAAAGGTCCCTGAAAAATGTACTTTAAAGAAGCCAGCCAACTTTCATCTGAACAGGTCAAGAGGGGAGAGAAACCTTTACAGCACGCACAAAGAGGGTATAACATTCAGTTTGGATAATGCCTTACCTGATGAATTCTGATTGCATCCTCATTTGACTCGTTTAAACTGTTACTAAATGTTCTTTAACACCCAGCGAACGAAACACATTGAGGAGAACTTAGTTTGAAAGCTATTATTATATTCATTTCTTTTACACTTCTGAGAACATTGCTTATGGCACCTTACAAATTCCTGTGAATTCCCTTTTTAGTACCTTAGATAGAGGGTGTGAAAGAGAATATGATCAAAATTAATGCTGAAACATCTACATAGGCAAAAAAATGCCTGGAAAATCAGGCCTTAAGGAGAATTCACTGTTCAGCTTTGGCTTTACATTCGCAGCTGAGTGTATTCTAAGTGTTTTATATGGAAAGTAACACACATATGAGCACTTGGCTTACCAGTGAATTAGGAAATCCTGCTGTTCTACCACTTTGCACAAAGTATTGGAAAAGCAGAGATGATACATAATGTGTAAATAGGAAAGGCTCCCTTTTTCAAAGATATTGTTCTCCCATTAACAACAGGTCTCAAGACCTGCAGATGAAGCCCTTATGATCATATGCTAATGATCAAGTAGTGTTTTATAAATAACTCAAATTATAACAATTTATGTCAAATTTTTACCAGCATAAGGTGAAGTCAAATAATGATAAAAGCGCTGCTGTTGAGAGGAATAACCTAAATGGTCAATACCTGGAACCAGAGGCCTCTGGAATTTAGGTATTTATGGGGATGTTCATGTATCATCCCTGTGTTGCAACTTCTTAGCAAACAATAATATATGAATCTTGACGATGAGAAAATTGCTCTCCCCATCCTTTGCAGAACCAAAGAGCAAAGGTACAAAACTGCAACCTCTGAAAGGTATTGCATAACTAGATTATTGCTGAAGTGACTAACAAAATTAACTAACAGATAATCTTTTTGCTAAATTCATATTCCCACTGTTCTGAAAGCAAATCTTCCTCTTTAATGAATCATTTTAGACAGCCAGTAGGAGGTGGTAACGTGCAAATTGGATGGTATTTCAATCTCTCTACACCCAGATGTAGTTTGGGTATTGCCAGTTGTGATTTCTTGCAAAGAGCTTGGAGGTCTCTTTGTATTATGAGATCTTCTCTGATGAGTGAAAAGTCCAACCAGGAGAGTATCATGGTGTCATCTGACACAAGATGGTTCTGAGGACAATCAGTTACATGAAAAGTTCTGAGACTTCAAGAGTAGCATATGTAGAAATGCAACCAAATTTTCATAATCTAACTTTCATTATGTACAATGCAGATACCTATAACCACATGCTCTAAACTCCCTGTAGAAAAAAAGGAGAAAGAAAAAAATGGAGAAAAAAACCCCCCACCTTTAGGAATCAGTGCATCTCATTCCAAATAAATATCTCTGAGAGGTCAGATGAATTACTTGCTAAAAGTGCCTATTGCTCTGTGTTCGCTTTGCTGGTTACTGTAGGAGACCATCTCTGCAGTCATTTTAAGTTGGGCAAGATGTGTCCCATGTATGATGTCTATGTCAGATGTGACCTGGTGGATATAACCAACTGCCATCTCTCCTGGGGTTATAGCCTGACATTAGACATAGAAATTGGAATATTCTCTCTCTTCAAGAGCAACTCTGACAAACTGGGGGTTAATAGCAGAAAGGAGGAGAAGCATCATGCACTTTTACTGTCTACACAATACCCAGATGACATCAATCTGATATCTCCAAGAAACCCCATAATAAACTGCAACATACAAGCAGATTGAAACAGTGGGCTTGCATAAAATATTATGTGCATTTAGAATGAGAATAATATCTTGGTTTCCTGAAAATAAACATTATTTTCAAACAGTTCATCACACAGTCTTCATCATATGCACTTGGTTTGCATGTGTATGTGTGTTTTTCTCTCCTAATCCTGTTGATTGCACTGTATTTGAAAGTGAGATGAAAGGAAGAGCAAGCAAACAGAGTTTTTTCCACTGCTTTGATGTCACTAATGTTCTGTCAACTGGCTTATTAAACCATACATTCTTAGTACTCTAAGCAAAAGCTTGAGTGCTTTACAAGGTGTCTAAAAATATACTGTGATCCTTAAAAGTATGATCATACTTATCGGACAAGACACTAAATAAAAGATGATGCTCAAGACCTCTTTTATATTTTATTCACCTCTACATATAAGTTTAATCAGAGCGGCAGAATTTTCCATTCAGTCATAGTCAGTTAGGGAAGTCTTGTGGAGTCTGGAGGTGAGGTTTTTACACTATGTATTTTAAAAACAGTTTAAACAACACCATCCAGCTAATTTCCAGTGTGGAGCAAACTGGGATGAAAATGACACTGAGAGAAGAAATTGCTTACAGCATTATTTTGTTGCAATGGAATACAACAATCCCACAAAGCAACAAGGGGGTCGGTGATAAGTGTTGAACTCACAAGTCTTATGCATTGTGCAAAGAAGCTAAAAATCTGCATTGAATTACAAGTCCAAATGGACCTGTTGCTGTGCTGACATTGACTCCATCCTTGCTCTGCAAAGAAAGTTCTTTGCTGTTCCCTTTTTCAGAGAGTTTCTACACTTGTTCAATCCCTGCAAAATTTCTGGACTTGTTCCATGACATTTCAACTGAATGGAGAGAGATTGGATGAAAAATGTGACCAAATGGCCAGATTTTTAACTGGTGCAACCTACCATCCCTTGAATAGTGGGACACACAGAGATTTGTCTCCAGACTCTCTTTTGAAAGGAACATTTCCAAACTACTTAGTCTTTGCTGGGACCCAAACAGTGAGAATGTAGTATTATTCCCCAAACTTTGACTTGAAGTGTCTCTTAAAATAATGAGTCTAAATTTTAAAAAGGTTTTTGTACTGTGGCGAACCTCTGCCTCTGTTGACATTAGCAGTGACTCTCTTTTTGGCTTCAGTGGGACCAGAATTTTGTACTTCGTTTCTTTTCCAACTAAACAGAAAATTTTTCCTTAGTATTTGCTCTATTACCTTATCTCAGATATTTTTTTCTTTTTGCTACTGAGTAGCATTCCCAATAAAACTGGGTCACAGGAGTAACAAGGGGTAGCTTCAGAAGAGGAGTAACTCTTGCTCTTTCCCTGCTTTCTGTTTGGTACTTTAAGCCTCTATAGAGCTTTTAATCCCAGATCTCTGGATGGGATTCAACAGGCTTAGCAACAAAACATAAAAGCTTACCAAAAGCACCCAGAAAGGACTGCATTCTTTCTGCCTTTTTCCTAGCTGATCACTTATTCATCCTACTTTCATATCTATCATTTTAATTACTTTTCCTCAGTTTCGGAAGCCACATACTGTTGCTTTGCGTTTGAAAAAATCATCTGGCTTGATAAACCCATACAGTCATGCTGAATGGGGAATCTGCATTTCTACTTCCAAAGGCAGCCTCCAGGTCAGCACATGAAAACTCTGAGGTCAAAATGTTGTCAGTAATGAGATCTCAGGCATTTCAAAAGTTCACATAGCTCTTCGTACAATGCAGGAGAATCCCTCTGTTTCCTCTGGTGCTGTTTCATGCTAATTTGGAAGCTGCAAACTGGCATGAAACATTTCAGATCTTGGATCCCAATTTATGGCTTTTGCAGAATGCTGGGGTTGAAGCTGTTGAATTCTTAAGAATGAGAAAAAGACAGTGTATGCAGCTAGATAGCACACCAGTGGAATGCAGAGTGAGTTAATTGCAAGTATTCCAAATACATCTTTTACATTAAGTCAGGGGTCTATTATTTCCTGTTTTGTGTTTTTGATAAACACTCCCATTATAAAAAGTGCAATAAATAATAATTTGTTTGAGCAATGACTTTCCCCCCTCCTCTCCCTTTTTCAAAGGATACCTTACATTGCTGGGCACAAATTAAAAGCCATGAGACTTGGTCACCTTCTGATAGTCTTAGGAGCAACTCAGCTGTTCATGACAAGCTCATTTCAATTTCACAATACAAATTGTTGCAGGAGGATGGGAACTGAATGTGCTTATCACTATAAACAGAGAAAGCTTCATACCCCCAGAAGTTGCCAATGAGGTCCTCAAACAAAATTTGGCACCAGCAGTCCAACAGACCTGTAGATCAAGACTCCGTAAAATAGTAAGTCTTGCTCATCTGGAACCCTTGATATTTTTTGAGATTGGAAACCACACATTTTCAGCTTTCTTCTCCCACTTATACTCCAAAGCTCTGGTCAGATCAAGGAGTTGAGAGAAAAAGGATCATGAGAATTGTTCTTATATTTCTTAAACTAAAGAAAATGTGGACATCAAAAAAGCAATACAAATTTAAGAAGCAGCATTTTACTACAGACAGTGAGGTCCATAGCATGCAAGGAGCCAAGTGCTAGGTAAAGGTTAATAAAAGTTAATGAAAACATGGGAACTGAGTACCAACTTTTCTTTTCAACATCAGAGAAGTTTTCTTGTAAGCCAAATAATTAAAGGTTGGCTTATGTTCTAAAGTATGAGAACCCGTTGTTTTTTTTTTTTAGAATATATCTTGTGACACTAGATATTCACCTTTTTCATGATCACAAAACCTGTTTATGCAACATCTGTAGTCCAACGCCCAAGAGATTAAGAGGAGCTTGGATCCTTTCTGAGCTGAACCCAAGCTCTGAACCTTTTGAGTTTTGTCTGTCATTGATGTTTGTATCCTGCTGGAAATGCAGACAAACTGGACTTCCAATCCTTCAGAAACAACCTCGAGATGCAAGAAATGTTATTTTCCCTGCTTTGCACTCTGTTAAACAAACCCAGCAGGGCATATCAGATGTAGATTGAGGATTAAGTTATAATTACAATCAATATCTTTGCCATGCCCGCTTCACCAAATAATATATATTTCAGTCAGTGCACTTTGGGGATTTATCTCTACAAGGCCTGTTTCTGCCCAAATCAGTGTGTCTTTCCCTTTGATATTCCCACAGTGTTCACATATACCATCAAACATACACAGCCCTGGGTAATATGTCTCCATTGCGACAAAATCAATGGGAACACAGCCTTTTTTGCCTGACAGTATTGTCAGGGTGTATTATCTGGTTTAGGCTGTGGCTTCAGTTCATAGCAGTCGTCAGTTAAATTTCCCTTTCTGAAGCTGAGCAAAGTGTGGTAATGTCACAGCCACAGGCGACTGCCGCTCACAGGACGGTTTACCGGTGGAGTTTAGCCTCCTGGCTTGTCACAGTGTATATATCTCAGGGTCTTCTTTTCCTTCCTGCTCAGAGGTTTCCAAGAACGTTGCCTGGAGCAGTCATGGGATGCAAAAAAAGAGAGATTTTTGTTCTGCACTTAGCAACATTACCACACTTCACACTCAGTTTCTGATAAGGGGAAATTTAACTGACTGCTCTGAACTAGATATACCAGATAATACACTCTGACAGTGCTGTGGATAAAGGCTGGCAAACCTACTAATTTATATTTCATTATCTCTGCACTTGGCTTAATCTGTTATCTCTTACTAAATGTTAGAAAGCTCACAAAGAGAGCTGCACTGAACATCAGAAAATGGAACCACAAACACCTCTTGAACACAGGGTGGCTTCTGTGCCAGAGGGTAGATGGGGCGTTTTGGCTACCCAACCTTCCCAAAAGTTAATGCACAGCACTGATGCACTGCTTGTTGTTTTAAGCCAAGGTTTGTACAACCACCTCTCTGTCAATGCAGAGTGCTTTTTTTCTTCCCTGGGTCTCTGAAGGGGCGTTCGTTCCATCTGTAGGTGTTCAAGATAGAGGTTCATCAGGATAGCTGTGGTTGTCAACACAGCCCACAACTCCAGCTATTTCAGAAGTGGGTGATATACACAGATCAAAACGAGCCCTTATTTTCCAGTCTCCAAGGAATGGCAATATGAGTTGTTGTAGGTGATTACCAAGTTTTAATCTCCTCAAGGTTGGAATACAAAGTTCAACATCTTGCACAGTCTAACCTGTTCTTTCTCTCAATTGTCCATTTTTTACCTTAGTCTTGTTAGTACCATGAGCAAGAAGAACCCAAGAACCATCTCCAAATTAATACTCACAGAGGACTATTCAGTATTTGTTATAGTTGGTTACCTGTAAGCAATAACTTTTTCCATCTGTGAGTGAAGGTAGGGCAAGGAACCAAACCAAAGAAAATACCATTACGACACGAAGCTTACTTTATTACTAGAAAGACAACTGCACCTTCAGAGGGAGGTTCGACGACTGCTGTATAGATTCAGGGACTTTGTTGTCCCTGATCTGCAGTGAAACTATGGTCATTATACTGAGCTAAAAATCAGGAGAACTAAATTCTCTCTGTAACGGACATAAAGCAAGTCTTTCAACCTGGCAGAAAGAGAGATTATAAAATCGAAATGCTTTTTTTCTCCCTTGGGAGAAGTGTGCTTGGTTGCTCCACAGTCAAGAATTCCCACTTATCTTTTACCCACTGATAAATGCATTGCTGAGATCAAGTCCTACTCTTGATCTAGGTCCATATCTTTAGGCAGAGAAAGGGTTTGAACAGGTTTCCAGTATGCTGGTGTGTGACCTCGCCAAAGAGATACTGGCTGAAAGGAAACTTTACCTTCCTGACTGACAATAACTCACAGGTTTAGGTAATTTTTCTCTCAGTTCTACTAATGATACCTTAAAAAAGACATTTCACCAAACTGGTTGCTGTTTAGAAAGAGTCACTGTGCATTTAGAGGGAGTGGGATTGCAGTGGGATTTTCAGGACCCTAGATATCATTCTTAGCTCAAATATTATAAGATACTTGAGAGGCTTGCAAAGACATTTTCTTCTAGTTAAAGTTTTTAAATACTTGTAGGTCATCAAATTAATACCGCCTTATAATAAAGGGTTTATTTTGATTAATTTCCTGTTCCTAAGTTTTGAAAGACATTTCTGAAATGTCAAAATTGTCCATTCTGATGTGTATAAAAGGAAGACCTTAATTTTTTTTCTATTTGAAGTCTTTGTTTTGAAATGTAGAAAAAAAAATAATAAATAGCTAAAAATCAAAAATGTTAAAATGAAGCAGTTTGCGTAATGTTTTGATCAGATCTCTCAATTTGTAATGTAAAAGAACAGTTTTTCTCTCGGTCTGGGGTGGAAAGAGCTGACTCAGACGTTCTGAGACTGGACATATGTTTCCGTTATTTGTAATAATAGAAGCTATGAAATAAGACAGATAGATAGGTAAATGGATAGAAATTCATACAGACCAATCTAATCTGCCTTTCCACCACATAGTTATGTCGACCATGATATATTTCAATCTGATACCTTTCTGTATAAGAATATTTACATCTATGTTTATTTCTTCAGTTATATTCATTCTTTTTCATAACACTTACAAGAATAGCATTTATGCTTTTATTTGTACAGCACATTTGCTTTACAAAAGGCTCAATATATATTTTATTTCTTTACTTGCAGGGCCAGCCTTTGTGCCACTTCATGATGCTTTCACATTAAAATGGACTTTTATAATTTTTTCTGCATTTTCCATCAGAGACTCTTTGTTGTCTGTACCTATTTCATAAGACATAATATCGCTGTGATCTCCTTTACAGATTGCCAAATATTTTTACCTGTATTTAAAGTAGCTTTGCATTTTTAACCATAAGGAAACCCAAAATGAACTTTCAGATCTTAATTATTCTTTTTCTTTGCATGCTTTGATTTCTAACATTGATGGTCTTTACCACTCAGCTTTTAAAATCCATCCAAATACTTAAACAGATTTGGCTTTACATCATCTTAAGCTATGGAAGTGGCTTTGTTTTGATTTTTCATGACTTATTGACTGTCAAATTTGAAAGAAAGTTTTTAGGTTGGGATTTTACTTTCTTTCACTTTTAATATACACAAACACAGATTTTGTCTTACTAAGCTGTCCTTTTTGGCTGGATCAGCATTCAATAAGCAATTGTGAGCTACTGATGGAAAAAGACTAGATGAGATTTGGCTTTTTCTTTTAGATAAAAACCTCTCTGAGGTACAGCAGTGTGTGTTCAAAAACAACCTATGAAAAACACCCTGCAACAATGAATATTTTTTATTTTTAATTTTGTCTTTGGCAGTGTTTTAGACCCTGTTTAAAGGGGAAATGAGTGGTTTATATCCTACACGTTGGCTAGCTGTGACTCTTTTGCAAAGTGGTAAGAATCTTTTTCCCCTTCTTGACTAATATTTTTAACTTTATCATTTTTGTTGATCACTCCATCTGAAATCTGGGACATCTCTAGAAAGAAGAGAACTTAGTCTGAATATGAAATCAGCAATTTCTGTTTAAGAAACAGAACTTACTAATGTTAAGCAAGAAAGAGAGAAAGGAGGGTAGATTTTGCATGTCTATGTTTAGGATGCAAGCTGAATTCTTTTTATGTTCAGAGATGATCATCAAAGCACTTATTTAAGTAGGCTCAATATGAATGTGAAGACTCCAGGATTGCTTTTTTATTTTTTTTATCATTCTGTTAATCTGTTGCTAGCCCATGTAATATTAATTTGTTTACTATTTCTAAAACATGTCTAATATATGGACAATATGGTCTTGGGTGTAAATATGCCAGTCTAAAAAATGGGTGATCTGGATTCAGTTGCTGGCTTGGATATAGGTGTCCTGTGTGTCATAAGTCAAATGGTTTGCTATTTCTATACCTGTTTTTCAAATGGGGTAACCAGTCCCTTCCTCACAGGGGTATATCAAGAGAGATAAATTTTATAATGATGCTGAACACCACTGGACAGGGAGTAAAGGTGGCTTTGAGCATAACGCTGTCAATTAGGATAGCCCCAGGGCTTGTCTAAATAACTTATTGCTTCTCATAGTCTCTGTGATGTTAATGAGCTCTGACGGTGCCCCATTTCTGGCCTTGGCCTGACTCTCTCCCTCCTTTCAACACTCCTGGCCCAGCTCCTCTCCTGTCAGCTGAGGATGGACATAGTGATGGAGCCGGGCTCTTTGTAATTTGTCATGGTGTTTGCTCCATGTTTTGCGTGATCCTTGCTGAGGGGTTTAGCAGGGTGATCTTTAAACTCAGCCGTCTACGAACTGTGTCCCTTATATGTTTGTAAGAACATAGACTTGGAACAGACCTGCAAATCCATCTCCCAAAACTCCACAGAACCTCCTCTCCTTGGGGAAAAACACATCACAAATCACAAAATATACTCTGACACCTTAAAGCAAAGTTAAGAGGTGCAGTAAAATACCCAGAGCAATAAGAGGCTCATGGAAAATAGAAGTCCACGGCTTTGTCCCATACCTCTCTGGCAATGAGGAATTTTTTTAGACAATAGCCCTCAAAATGAAGACAATTTCCCAGATCACAGAGGAAAGTTAACAAAAGAAAATTCCTCTTTCACCCTAAATCTTGAAGTGAGTTTAAAATCTAGACGCGAGTTTAATTCTGAGTCTACAAAAGAGGGGAAAAGGAAATCACAGCAACAGTAGATCTTTCAATCTTATAGTACATAGAGAATCTAAGTATTAATGAAAGAATGGTGGTATCTGGGATGAGAAATATAGCTGGAATATTATTATTTTGGCTTAATACCTAAATACTTAAAACTGAGTACTGAAATACACAAATACTTAAAAAAAGTGGAAGAATTTTGCTTATTCCAAAACTGTTAAGAACAGTTGTGGCTAAAAAGAATGACAGATTCAAAACAGCAGCAGGGCTTCGCAATGTCTTTTATGTAATACAGCAACAGGTAGGACCCAGTTCATTTGTTGACAGTACCTGCGTGGATGTGAACCTGCACTCATCATAATATTCTATAATATTCTGGGGTAACCACTCCTTATACTCTCTTATTGGAGTGATTGCACTTCGTTTAAAATATTTAAATATTCAGGACTCTCTGTCCTGGTGTTTGGATGATTACCTGGGAGGTGGGACAGCTGCGTTTCAGTCTATGCTCCAGTGCATGTTTCATCATTTATGCAAAGAGAAACAGCACCAACAGAAATGACTGAAAGCATTCCACCCCATGGTATGTTCCACACTGATGATGAAGGCACTCTCTTACCAAGTGAAAGATGAGGGTTCAAACACTGTGTGTGAAAGAGAGGAACTGAAATGATTTTTCACATCTAAATTGAACGTCCTACCTTCCCGCTTGTTCAGTAAAAAAGGATGGCCTACTTGTATGGCAATGTTGTGAATCAAACTTGTTTATTTATTTTTTTTTTAAAGTTCCTAAAATTATGTTTTGCATCAGATAGATAGAATAGTTCATGCAATTGTATACATTTTTACCTAAAATAAAATGAGACCTTCCATGAAATTGAACTTCTTCATCTCTTCTTTCTTGGTTCTGTTGCTAAACCTGATATCAATTATAATTACAGCCAAACTTGAAGCAGTAATTAAACTCCTCTTTCCAAATGAAAGAATACAAATTGACAAAAAAACCCTCAAATCCACAATGTGAAAAAGAAAAGGGAAAGTCAGTAAAAGAATATGAAAACTGACATGACATAATCCAATGAAAAAGCTGGGAAAATGATCTTTGCAGGCTGTTTCTGGTTAGATTTTGGCAGTGCAAGAATATATTTGTAAGGAGGAGAGAAAAATCCTGCAACAATTGAGAAATGCAATGATGGGTTTCCAGTGGAGACTTTCAGCTGTGTCGGTGGTTGGGACAAGCCACATCTTTCACATCTTCTATAGAAAGATGTTTACGCTACAGACATGTCCTTGTCAAGGATGACACCTAAGTCCTGAGCTCAGTGGCAACAGGACAGCAATAGTCTTCATGCTGTAGAAGATGAGAAGTGGCAGGGAGGTTCTGCAGGCAAAGGCAAAGAGTTCTCATTTAGGCAGTCCCATTGTCATTCCTGCCCAGCCAATTCAGGCATTATAATTCATAGACTCAGTCTCTGCATGTAAGTCCAAGACAAGGTCCACACAATATTGAGTTTCTGAGACGTACGTTGTCCAAAGGCTTTTTTCAGACCCTCTACCTTGAGACAAATTTCTCTCACTCCATAACCATGCTGATTAGGATTCATTCACCTAACTTTAAAGTCAGTAACGAAATAGGCACTTGGTGATGGTGGGTGATCATCTGACCTATTTTAGGTGTCTACATGAGATCAATTGCACTATGGAAATGCTTATTTCTTCCCATTGACTACAAAGACAGCCTAGGACTACTAGCTCACATCTAAGCATTTGCAGCTGAAGAAAAGAATTCCATTCATAAGTGCTTTTTGGTGTATACTGCCATTCCATAACACTAAATCCCGTACTACTAAAGCTGCTCAGAGTTTGCCATTGCCTTCAATAGGCAGCAAAATATCATGGTAATCTTTAAGTCATGGATAAGATCTCCACTGCAAAGTAACAAAATTTTGAGCTCAGCTTTTGGATTTCTTTTACTATGTGTCTGTTCTCCCCTCTAACTTCTGATAGATGGTCACTCAGCTTCAGCTTGCAGTACCCAGGGCTCCTCGGGGCATTATTCAGGGCCCATTACCTTTTTAGCTCTAATGATATCCTGCCAACAGCAATCCTCTATGCATGCCATTTATTCCATTACACTAAACAGGGGTAATTTGGTAAATTGAGTGTTTAAGTAGCCTTAAGGTAAATATTTTTTTTCCTTTTGCAAAATGATGATGTTCCCTTTGGCCCCAGTAGATTCTTCTATTTTTGGAAGGGCTTATTTTCATTTGCCTTTAATTGTTCATAAAAGTGAAAGGTTAAATAATGCCAGATAGGGAAAGGTTTATTCAAGCCCTCAAACAAATGTTAAATAAAACCAAATTCAAACAATCACTAAATTAAGATTTTTTTTTCAGATGTAACATTGGGTAACTTCATATTCCCTGTTCTTTTTACCCAGCAACTAATTTGTCAGTGCTAAAGCATCAGGGGGAGTTATAAGATATTATCTTAATTATTAATTAAGACCAATAGATTATGACTTTTACAGAATAAAAGCTAGAAGAGATTCTTTTGATTAATGTCCCCAAATAAAAATAAGTTACCTTGATTGTTCCAGTCAATTACATTTTTAATTTAGGGTACTGCAATTTAGTTAAATAAACACAAACTTCTGTGGCGCCCACCACACTAATGAACTGCAAATGTTTTGAGTGTGTTGGAGACAATGCTGAGCTTCTTGTGTTCTCTACAGCTAATAAGGCAAGAAAATTAAGAGGAAAACTTTAATGTCATAAGCAACACCTTGGAGTGTCCAAAAGAGGCTACCAAGACTGTCTCATCTTCAGTTGACTTGAACAATTAAATTTATCCTGGAATCCGAATTAATTTTTAAACTTTTTTTTTTAAGGGAAAAAATCTAATTTCATTTTAAAAAGTAAATCAATTGCATCCCCTGAATTTGTCCTGGTATTCAGCTCTTCCCACTCTTGGAAAACTGCATCCAGTTTAGGGGATGAATTTGTTCCAAAATCCAAATATTTCCAGTTTTCAAGTGAGTTTCTTTAAACTGTAGAACTAAGAGGAAGCTTGAGGTGGGATGGTTAACCCTTCAGAAATTTCTCTGTACAGGTAGCAACTAGTTTCCAAGCTTAGGTCGGACACCTAACTTTCAGAAAGCTAAAATTTAGTAAGGTGAATATCACACCAAGCCTCCAATGCAGATGCAAACAAGAGGTGAGAGCTGAGGCATTATCAGGACTTTGTCTTTTCATTCAGGCAAAGATAAAAAAGGCCTTAAAATAACTAAAGGAAAAATTTCCTTTTCCTCACATCCCTTCCCTGGAGCGTTAGTTTTATCCAATGACTAAATGCCACAGAGATCCCATCTCATTTATCTTCATACAGCCTCTCCTTTCCCACCAATAAGTTATTTGTTTAGGAAAGCCTTAGAGCCACAGAGCGTAATTAGTTGTTGGATCAGGCTTATAGGAAAGCTGTGACCCGCAAACACACCACATGAAGAAACATTTTAAATGTCTCCAAGTCTCTGAGGAGGCAGAGTTTTATTTTTCGTATACTCTACTGTGACATGTTTGTTGATCCCAAAAAGGACAGTGTTTTTTGATTTTCTATCATGAGAATAGATAACCTAGAACTCAGAGGTGACTAGAGCTCCAGGCTAGTAAGAATTTACTCCAGCATAAACAATGGTCTATTAGCTGCTAGGGCTTATTGCCCTTAGTAAGGGTCACTGAGCCCTGGAGTAAAGGAAAACACAAAGGTCAGATTCATCCCATTTAATCGCAACTATACAGAAATTAGCATTCAAGCAATTGTCTGGTTGAGGTCTTAGTCAATTGAGAGATAAAAGCACCTCCAGAAGATCATTCACTCCATCTTAGGACAAAGTCTATCACCCTTTTGAGAGCCTTATCCCACCCCATTTTCTGCCCAGGGAGCATACAGCAGTTACATAGACTAGATGGCCTCTTTATATTGGCTAAGCTCAAGCAAAACTTGCCCAAACCTTTATCTAAGCAGCCCAAAGCAGTCCAGCTTGCTATTCAGCCATTTAAGAATATGTTGGTGTCCCTAAACACAGGACAAACTGGCCCAAAAGGATGTGGGTAGGAGCACCCAAGGCATGTGTACACTGACGGGGCCATATGGGTGCTCTCCTTTAGCCCAGGCAGCGGATAACACATGCCTGACTTGTGCTACAACAGCTAGTGCCTTATTTTCTTGTACGCTAAATTCACTTTTTAAATGCAGACACTCAGATTTAAAGAGCTTGCTATGATTAATATTTTAATTCATGGTAGAAAGGGAAGCAAGGGTTGATATACTGGAAAAGCATCTGTTAAGCATGTCTTCTCCTAGCCATTTTGAACTTTTTGTCCTCTCAGCAGTTGAAATGTGTGACGTGAGTACATTTATGTACAAAGAGGGTGAGATAGGGGAAAGATGTAATCAGTCGTACAACATGTAGTGTACTGTCTGCATTATAAGTGTTTTTTCCTCTTTGCACAAAAAGAGAACAAATCATTCACATGGAAATGGAATAGATCCCTATGGTGATTAAAAACTCCAGTAGAAAGATACATATTTAATGAATAGATAGCACAGATAAAGAGGAAGAATGCATTTACAGCAGAAAGCAGATAGAACAGCTTGAATGTATAGCCATTATTGCATGCAGAATCAACTGAAAACGTGGGCTTATTAAGCTGTTTAAGTACAAGGGCAAGGCATTTAGGAAGGAGAACGGAAAAGCTGGGGGCATGTGAGTATAAGAAGCATGTGATATTATGGATGTAACTACAGTTTTGCTGGAAAATGACACTGAGTGAATTCACATTCAACTATTGCTCTAGGAGAGAAACTCAGGATATAAAAGGAGGTGGATTATGGCCTCTGGTGCTTGAAATATAGTTTGTCTGTCCTGTATTATCAAGTAATTGGATTGTTTGTTCTACACTAACCAAAATAAAACTAAGAAGTGAATTGTTTCCTGGTTCTTTTTAAATAAATTAGGTGTAACCCAGGGGTCAGATAAAATGATCCCAGTTTTCAAGGCACAGTCATATGGGTACATGCATAAATACAGTGGTATAGTCTTAGATTTATTATGAAGGGTATATGATCATCTTTTCTATAGCAAGTCTTAACTAATGTTAAGTACAAATTACAAAGCCCTCTGGCCCAAAACATAACAACTCCTCAAAGAGTTAATAAGAAAATTTAACCTGGAAAAGGTTATTCTGTAATTTGTGCTCTGGAACAGCACAATACAGGCTTCTGGACCACTCAGTGCTCCAGCAGTATGTGATGCAGCAGTTCTGGCAGATGAGAAAGCATACTGTGCCAGCCTGACCACCTTGAAGGCAAGAATGTTTTGTCTCCAGCATGAAATAACAGTATGTCTCAGGGATGACCTTGATAGATACTGCACTGGTGATGTGCAACCTCTATTTCTAATTGCCCAATATTCTAGAAGGAGCAGTTGACTATGAAGTCCCACACCCTCTCATGTCATCCTTTAGCACAGAGAGAAGTTGGGAACAAGCCAGCACCTATATTTAGCCATCTAAATGTACCTACAGATGTGAGTTAGCTACTCTCACCTCTCTTCATCATCAGTAGAGAAGCTGACTTTAATTGCACAATACGTCTGTTCTGTTTTAGACTTTAGGACTGATAAATCACTCCTTGGAAATGCTTATTTCTCTCTATTATCTTTAAAGGGATAGCAGGCACCAGATGACTCTTGGTGAAATGAGTTCCACCCCATGTCTCTCACCAGCCTAGATCCTGTTGGATGCCTTCGGTGTCAAGCAAATAGCAACACACCCTGGGAGGTATGGCTGAGAAATAGAGACTGGTGGAGAGCCAGGAAATGTAGAGTGGAAAATTAGTTGATTAGGAAAGGAGAAGCACAAGGTAGCACAGGGGTAGATGGGCCTTTTTCTTGTTTTCTACAGGAAAAAAAACAGGTCTTCCATAAAGAACTGCTCCCTTTTTCTCCTAAACCTTTCTCTGAAAAAAATCAAACTCAACACACTGAATTAACAAGTTCAGGAGTTTAAAGTATTTTATTTAAAAAAAAATCCATGAAACCAAGAAAAATAAGAAGCAGTTTTGTGCAAAAATTTTAAAATAAGTACTAGTAGGATTTTTTTTAGTCTGCTCCAGAGCCAGTGGGACTTTACTTTTCGGATGTTTCTCCCGTCTTCTTACACCCCCACCCCTTACTTTTGCAGACATTTTTACAGTAAGTAGGAGAACTAAAATTATAATCTGAGGAAGAGTTCCTAAATAATAAATGTGCTCACATTTGGGGATTGTTTCAGGTGTGCTATAAACCTTTGTGAAACAGTGTGGGTAAATAGAAAGTTGGTATTAGTTGGTTATAATTAATCCCGATAGCTTTAAGGCAGAATCTTCCTGCTCCAGGGGTTCAGAGAAGAAGATAACTAGAAAAGCAGGGAGGGATTGTCTGGGTAGGAAACTGAATGGATGGAGCAAATAAGTTTATTCAAACAACATTTCAAATTCAAAGAACAGTCATGATTCAATGGAGGATTAGCTTGGTCACAATGAAGTAATTCAGAGTAATAATTTAAAAAATACTTAATCAGTAAACAAAGTCTCCTTCTTTGCATCAGACAGGTGAAAGGGACCCAACTAATTGAAAATAAATACCAAGTGACACATAAAACAAACTAAGTCAATACATGACAAGAAAGGCAGAGACCCTTGTAGGTGAAGTCCATTTCAGAAATGTTCCAAAGGTGTAGTTCCCAAGAACATTCATGCCTTTCTTTTCCAGTCATTCTTATAACCCATTGTCTGCAGACCAGATAAAAGAAGTAAAAGCAGATGAGACTCACCTCACCTAAACCAGCTAAAAACTAGATGTGTAAGAGAATTCTCTAGGTCCTATCTACAGTCCATGGAAAAAGAAACATTCAGAGGCAATTCATCATATCTTAAAGTAGATGTGTAAAATGATATTTCTGCTCTGGAGGTGCCTCTGTAAGGGGTTAGCTTTCCTCCCAGGTGAGATGGAAGTTAGATGTAGGTAAAATGCACAGTTGGTTCCAGACAAAGACAAGAAGAAGAGGAAAAATAAAATCTCATCATGGCATAATCTTCAGCATCATTGGATTTTCCCAAAAGAACTCCAACAGCCCAGAAAAAAACAACCAACCTAGAGAAAATTAATTTTGGGTGTGACGTAGCCTAAGAACTGGTCTTTGCGAGGGAAGAGGGAGATGGAGGCATTCAGAATAATATAAAAAATGAACTGACAACTGAGTGAATTTGAAATGTAACAGTGAATATTTAGTAAGATAGTGGATCAATGAAAAAAATAGGAGAGGGATAGAGAGAATGTTGCCAAATCATGATCAGCTGCAGTCATAAATCTGTGAAAGAATGGATTTTTTTCTCTGTGAACAGGAGGGAGAAATACTAGGTCAAAATAATAAAAAACAAGTTTATGTAATGAAAAGAATTAAACTGTTGAAGTTTTTAAAAAGCAGACTCATATTAATCCATTTCTTTAAAAAAACCCAAACCAACCAAAATCACTGGAAAACAATCAAAAGACCATGGGAAAAAACCAGATAGGTATAAAATGGCATTCTAAAATGATTATTGTTTCTTCTGGATCTCTCTTATCTATATGAAGGACCTTTATAAGATATGTTGTGTCACCTTCTAAAAATATGCAACTTCTCTCTTTGACTATGGAGGTAACCTTAATGAGGAACTTGGAATGGACGTTGAAATTTCAGTACTTTAAAGTTAGAACAGCAGATTCACACTCCCACGATCTGTTTCCACGGCAGTTCAGAGGACTGAGTAGGGACATGTTCGTGAATGAGGTTTAAAGCACCAGGTGTGAGTACCAGCCCAGATCTGGACATGCTGGCACAGACCTGTGTCCTGTAAGCCATAACTGGTGCCTGCTGCACCTTATTTACAGAGTTACAGTGAGAAGTGGTTTTATTTTTCTCCCCATAAATTATCTTTCAGATTCCAGTGGAAGCATATTCTTGATCTTCCCATGCCTTGTCTCACAGTTTGAAAAATCGGCTATTTAGGTGGAAAATCCTACAAGAAAGCAAGCATTTCTTCCAACACATTTCCTCAAGGCACTGCCACAATAGACTGTACCACAGGACAGATGAAGGAAGGCATTTTTAATTAGGTCACGGCAAAGGCTTTAATATTTTTTTAAGAGTTAATATGGGTCATTTAACAATAACTTGTCTGTGTAGCTTGTATGTTAAAGTGTGAGATGGAAATCTGGGAAATATTTAGGACAATTTAAAAGTTGGTCCTTCCAGTACAACTACAAGCTAAACGAGATATGTCAGCTCTGGATACGCACAGGTCTACATGTGTCAATGCTCATCTGCCGTACGTGAAAAAACTTCTGCACTGCACACCGAGTCTTGTTAAACATGAGACTTGTTCAGAAGAACTATGGCATTAAAGTGAGACTATCATGAAACCTACTGTCAAATAAGTCTGCCTTCCTTTCCTAGGTCATTTTGCCAGCGGCTTATTGGTAGCTCTCAACCTAGGACCTATCTTTCCAATTTATTAGAGAGGATATTGAATCTGTCAGTGCATATGCAGTTATTTTAGGGTAACTAATTGCAGACAGTTCATCCAGCTGGACAGCCAAAGCAATAATATTAAAGATTAATGCCCCAGTTCAGCAAATAACCTGGGCATGTGCGTAATCCCTGTGGCTTCACTGAGACACACTTACAGACAGGCTTGTTGAACTAAATGTATTGCTGAAACAGGGCCTTAAAAATGATGAATTCACATCACAGATGCCATGCAAACAATTCTAAAAAATTTGAAAAGCTTACTGGCTTTGACAACCTGAAGTTTAAAGGTCTAAATATTGGTGGAGAATAATGTAATGTTAAAATATAAACAGAAGAATCCACAGTTCCTATTGCTGAAGCTCTTTTTCTCTGAAACAATTGATACCAGTGATAAACTGATTTGACTGATGATAAACTAAGTTAATTTGGACCTGATCAGTATGAGAGTCCTTCCATTTTTCCAATGGGATTCTTCTCACGTGATTTCAGCTATATGAAAGTGGGGTAACTGATCTCAGCTAGAGATCAAAGATGTCTCCATAGCCAAAGTACATCAGTAGATACCTCAAGGGGGCAACCCATTCCATTTACTTTAGGATGTATTGAATTGCCCTCTGGAGGTACTGGTTCTTTACATCATCTGGAAGGGGCAAGACTAATTGCCCACTTTTGGACTTCAAATGTTAGGTGCACTGAATGCTATCTTACGTGTTCACTCCCTTCTAGTGGAAATTTTTTTCTAGCACTTTAATATTTCTGATATATATGTGCAGCAGAAAAACACAGAAATAGAAATAAGTATGCTAAATAAGTCTCTCCATCAACACCATTCCACTCCACTAACACCAAGATGGGTGGAAATATAAATGACAGCAATGTTTGGCCTGCCACTGACACCTATCCACACATAAACAGTCACAGTTAGATGAGAAGCTTCACAGTTTCTCTGAATATTTAATTAGTACAAACTTGATTTCTTTGAACTCTATCAAAAATAAAATTAAAAAGCCCAGCTTCATTTACCTCGTGTTGACTATAATGAACATTAGAACTTCCCCCATTGCCGCAGGTTTAGCTCCGTGGCTAACACTGAGATGTTGGCAATCAGAAAAGACTTGGGGCAAATCACACTTCTTTATCACCACAGGGATAAACTTAAGTGACAGACATGCATGGGCTAATTACTTTTAATAGTTTCCCATTGCTCTGGCTGATGACACAGTGCTAAAAAACCATGCCCCCCCAATAAACAAGAATTTCACTTACATGTCACTACGTCTTTATTACCGCTTCGTTACTTCAGGGGAGCCACGTTCTCTAAAATGCCTTTCCCTGTGGCTTAAAGTAAAGATTTTTTAAATAAATAAATACAGTTTATGTTGGGCATCTACCACTTGAAGGGCTAATGATTATTGACTACCCTCCAGCAGACATCAGGGAGTCTAGCCTCAGGCCCTTCCCGCTTGCCCCCAAACATGCCGAATGTTAACACGTTTCTAGATCCTGGCTGGGATTGGACACAAACAAGGCAGTCAGAATGGACCATTTAGTGTACAAGTCAAGATGACAGATCTCTGCTTAATACAAGGAAGACAAAAATTCGTATCTTATTGAAAAAGGCAGAAGAGCCCCGGGTGCTTTCGCTTTGTGATTCTGCAGCAAAAAGTGGGTTGTGTCAATATAAGTCTATGTCACCCGCTCGCAGCTGCCACACTGAATTGACCCTGCTAGCTGCAGACAGAAAGGCCTTCCATTTCCAAATTCTCTCTAATGCTCATCTGTGAGAGTGAGCATGAGGTGGAAAAAAGCCAACAGGTTACTCCTAAGTATGGGAGCAAAAAGCAAAACAAAACAAAACAAAACAGAAATGCCTTAATGCCATGAGACTCTCTCCACTGCCTCTTTCTAATGAAACGTTAGAAAAACTTTCTCATCTGAAAGCATTTCAGAGAATGCTTTGACAACCTGAGTTTTATGTTTTTTAAATCATGTTCTTGTAATTCCTTGTAAGTCTCCAGATCCTCCTCAGATAGAGCAGCAGAGCATTAAATATTCTTGCAACGCTCACCAGAGCTTAATTACTAAAAGTTGAAACATCTTTTAAACTCTGCGATCTTTTTTTCCCTGTGTATTCCCCAAAGAAAAGATACAAAAAAGTTGAAGAGTGTGCACAATAATTATTAGTTAAGAATACGTTTCCAAAGGGGGAAAAAGAAGATAAACAATTCTGAAACTAAAAATAGAATATTTCTTGATACTATTATAGTTTAACATAATAGCATTCAATAATGAGTCTGTTTCTTATGTGGATATTTTACTAAGCTTAGATGTTCACACTGGTGAAAAGATTTAACTGAAAAAAAATATTAAAATTAAAAAAAGAAAACTCTCAAGTTCCCTAAAATGGAAAAAATAAAGACAGATCTTCACTTAGTTGAAATACAGATTTCTATTGATTTCTGCAGAAGCATGATCATTTAGGGAAGCTGAAGATATGGCTAAAATTATAGACCTATTTAAAATACATTTTGGAGCATTCTTTTTATGGACCCCCACAAAGTCTATGAAAATGTACAAAAAATTATTTTCTTTACCTCAGATCAACCTATATTCAGGTGAGTGGTTAATATAGTTAAAGAGAGACAGTAAGAAGTGAGTATATTTCATTAGCAGAAGATAGAGATTTTTTCTTTTTTGTGCTTCAGTGGGGGGGCTAGTGAAGCTTTCATCAGCTCTTTACCTAAATTAAACACTGGATATTCCAACCCAGTAATCTGAGTTGTAAATATACCTCACCTGACTGTAAAATCTGCAGAGCTGGCTGAGTGCTGTATGGGTATCACAGAGAGGAAAAATTCGTCTCACCTAAATATAACCACCTGAAGGCAGCAGTCTAATCTAAACAGTTGTCTGTGGTTTTGATATACTCAAGAGAGAGAGAAGAATTGTAAGGCAGCCTTTCGTCACACTGGACTTGCAATGGCTTTACACAATCCTTTGGAAACACGTCTTTCTCCATCGAAAATAAACATGTACATGGTTAGCTCAGACTAAATGCCTGTCTTCTGTACAGCTGATATTGGGTAAGACAAATGCTGGTGTATTGAAGAAGAATTGGTTTTCAGTTGCATCTAGCAGTTGGAAGGAATGAAGAGTGGTCTCTAAATTAGGATCTAAGAAAAGCATAAGTTAAGGGGTAGGAAAGACTGAGGCAATCCTCTTGAATTCAGGGGCATTTCAGGATAGAACAAACCTCACTTGACTTTAACAGCTTGCAATGTGAACGTCTACCTCTGAACTAGCTATCAAAGGCTTTCTTTATGAAATGTGTAAATAGGAATGTTAAAGGCATCTTCAGTTATTTGTTTTTAGCATGTTAGTTTTTCTCCACTGCCTATAAAAGGCAGTGTAGATGATTAGCTCAGATAAAGATGTCTATGATGTAGTTAGCCATATTTGACCACCTCAATCCACCTGTGAATATATTCTTCATCTATACCAGTAGCAAGTTCATTCTCTTGCCCTGCAGCTTGATGGCAAGATCAGGTCATATCCATACTGTGAAACTTGGCTATACCCCTCCCTACCCGTAACCTAAATCAGAGTTTCTAAATAAAAAATCTTTTTTAGTATTTTTTCTGCTTTTCACTCTGTTTGCGAATTGCTTGGAAGAGTACTAACTGACTTGATGCAAAACTGAAGTTTTTAGTTTTGTGGTAATTTGGACAATATCAAATGAACAAAAGGTCCCATTACTTCTCTTCAGCTCCAAGCAATTCCTTTAGGAAAAAAAAGTTTTGATTCAATTTCAGTTATACGTACATAGCTTCAGCCAAGCCTACTTTCAAAAAAGTGTGCTAATTATAATTAATGTAGTTTACTAACAGCAATATAGAAAATTTCCATCTGCTATCATATGATGGTTTTCATAGAACATTAACATTTTTCTATTATGGAAGAGTTTGAAGAATTACATTATTGCATGAAAAATGTTTAATAGCTGCAGACCTATAAAAGAGCAAAACTGAGTCAAAAGAAAGGTAATTATGTTATTTCTGGATGTGGAATGGGACCTCACTCTTACAGTGTCCACCTACTCCAATGCTATCGGAAAAGGAGACTGATTTAGAAGAACGTACAGTCTAGGCTGACACAGTTGGGTTTAGTTTCTTCGGGAGAGTTTCTTCAGGGAGAGGAATGTGGAAAATATGTGTATTACTTTCTTTTGATTTCATAATGTTGAGATGTTCTTTAAAAGTGGATGATTTAACTAGAAGTTAGCAAGAGCTATACTGCGTAACTGTGTATACCACGTGTCATTGCAGTGATTGCCAGAGACCTATCCCAGATGTCTCCAAACGTCAAAAAAATCTGCTGTTTAAGGTTGACTCTTCGTTCATAAAAATATATATGAGCCTTAAAACCACTGAAGACAACATTATGATATGGTTTATGAGTCTTTACCTCATAGTTGCGCTCTTTGACATGCAGAAGAATTGGATAATAAATCAGACTTCGAAAACTGAAAGTCGAAGACATATTCTGGAGTCAGACAACAGACAGACAAGTGTATTAAGTGTTTTCTGAAATCCCTAATAAGCTAAGTATCAGCTCTTTTCTTCTTCACTTTTTCCCTTTTGCAAAGGCAGTTATGTTTGACTGAAGATTGCGAGCTTTTGCTTGAGCACCAGTTAAAGGTGTTTAACGTAGCCCATTTTCTTTGAGGAATACTGACAGCAACTCTCCACTAAGATCAGGTCAAGTCAACAATAAGGAAATGAACAAAGTATAGAAGTTAATGTTGCTCAGTTATGTCTCAATAGAATGGGCTGACAATGCAGAGAATTAACAGCCTGAAGCCAGCAAATGTCGCTTTACAACGATTGTGCAGTCTTGAAACTGTGGTCAGCTGAAAGAATATCACTCACGAGATCTTGGCTCTTACCTTACATGTGTTGCTAATTTGCCAAGCAATGTAAGGGCAAACAGTTTATTTCTTTGTGCTTTGTCCCCGTCCATCTCTAAAAGTAGGATGATCATCATCCTGGAGTTTGTTATTTAAGACACATGGATGGAAAGTGGCTAAGCCACACAATTAATTTAATTCTATCTACAGCTCTTATTCCGTTCTTGGGGATTTTGGCTGTATTGGTTGACCTGTTGTCAACTTGGAGATCCCCTTCGTTTCACTGCTGAAGGTTTTTCTTCCATAGCAGGCAAGGCAAAATGTGCCCGCTCTTCAGGCTCAGCAGATCACAGATATTGGTATTAGCTTCTGCCACTGATGAGCAGTGAGGCTGAGATATCACAGCTGAAAGTCTGGGCTTTCGCTGCTGCGGTTCCTGGTGAAGAGCATAGCAGTGGGCCAGCAGTTTGCTGTACTCACCGGAGATGAAGAATTCGAGTCCTGAAACATGTGATGGTCCACAACCAGTGACACATGAGGGGATGGGATGGTTGAGGATGGAATGTCCCCAAATTGCTATATCCTGATTTTAGTATACCTTAGAGAATCTGGACATAAATTCCCACAGAATATAAATGCTTTATCCAAGCATTTCCCCAATTGTAGTGTCTGTCATTAAAGCAATTGAATCTATTTCAAATTCTTTAAGAACACAATGAATTAGTTTGGAGATCTTCATGACACAGACTTAATCTTCCATTACATCTAAGAGGAAACAATCTTATGCCATATTATGCTCCCTTAAATCTCTCTCAAGATTTCTGGACTGTACATCAATGGAAAAAAAAAATCACACCCAAGTATACACGAGCAAAGCACGGCAAATATGTAGTTTTTTTGTCAGTCTTTCAGCTTCTTGACAAGTTCACTGTCCCTTTGTGGGCTCAGTCAGCATGCTTTGAGAGCACTGGACTTTCTTCCACTGGCTTACTCCAGCCTCAGAACAGACCTTCAAGGCATCTCCACACCATGCAGTCCTGAGAGCTCACTGCAGATGTGCTGACTACAGAATAAGAAGCCAGGCAACTCTCCTGCTAAGCTTCTTGCTTCAGAGACAGACACTTTTGTGCTAGACTGCAACCTACATATGCAACAGTTCATTTGGAGCTCAGTCAGATATCCACAGAAAGAAGCCAGATTGTATGGTTTCAATTCAGTAAGAAGAATTTCGTTTCTTGAACACTACGATCTGGTGTCATTGGAGATGCTCTTGGGTATCAAAGGATTTACAGGAGCCCTGAACCCTTCTCCTGAGGAGAAGGACTTGGGAGTGTTGGTTGATGAGAAGCTCAACATGACCCAGCAATGTGTGCTTGCCGACCAGAAAGCCAGCTGTATCCTGGGCTGCATCAAAAGAAGTGTGGCCAGCAGGTCGAGGGAGGTGATTCTGCCCCTCTGCTCCACTGTCATGAGACCCCACCTGGAGTCATGTGTTCAGCTCTGGGACCCCCAGCATAAGAAGGACATGGACCTGTTGGAAAGAGTCCAGAGGAGGGCCACAAAGATGATCAGAGGGCTGGAGCACCTCTCCTATGGGTACAGGCTGAAAGAGTTGGGGTTGTTCAGCCTGGAGAAGAAAAGGCTCTGGGGAGACTTTAGAGCAGCCTTCCAGTACCTGAAGGGGGCCTACAAGAAAGCTAGAGAGGGACTTTTTACAAGGGCACACAGTGACAGGACAAGGGGTAATGGCTTTAAACTGAAAGAGGGTAGATTTAGATTAGGTAGAAGGAAGAAGTTCTTCGCTGTGAGGGTGGTGAGGCACTGGACCAGGTTGCCCAGAGAAGTTGTGGATGGTCCCTCCCTGGAAGAGTTGAAGGCCAGGTTGGATGGGGCTTTGAGCAACCTGGTCTAATGGAAGGTGTCCCTTCCCACAGCAGGGGGGTTGGAACTAGGTGATCTTTAAGGTCCCTTCCAACCCAAACCTTTCTATGATTCTATGGATTGGCAGGATAGCCCATAGTGCCTAAAATGGCACTAGTCATCTCTGTTTGAGGAGCTCAGTCTTGCTCATTGTGTCCTTCGTGAACATTGAAATTTAAGTTGGGATTGAGTTCCCCAAATATAGATGTCTAGTGTCATTTTAAGCACTGAATAGGTGCCTTGAATACCCTAGAGTGTCTCAGGTGACACTATACTACTGTGTTTAGGAACTGAATCCCACTGTAACAATGCAGAGCCAGCTGATGAAGTATTTATACTCATATAATAACTTTCCCCATCTCTCTGGCAACATTATAAGTAAAGTCTGTCTGGTTTAGTTGCAAAGTCATACATGTCCTTGTAGTAAGACAGTCTCCTAGGTCTTGGTGTGATGCAACATGTACTTATGGGAGAAAGAAAGACTGCAAGTGCTTGCAATGGTTAAATGCCAACGAGATCTGGTCCAACAAAGCTTCACACTGACTCAGCTACTAAGTAAGACTGTGTTAAGCATGTAGCAAGCACATTTATATTATAGGACTTGAAAGGATAATCTCCACTCTTAACTTGGCAAGTGACTCTAAATCAGACAAATAAGATACAAGCAGAAGAAAAAAAAATCTAGATATTTTCCTTCACATTGTGGGATATATTGATAAACGTATGTTAGCATTTAACTATTCATTCTTTTGGAGAAAACTGGTTAACCCCTTAAGTGTTTTGCCCTAAAGGCAGACATTAAAAGTTAATTATAACCACATGGGACAAGCCCCTGGAGGACCGTGACAGCATTAAGCTGCTACCAACCAAGCATGCAGGATGCGTAGCACTCTCAGAAAACACCATGTACAAAAATGATGCTGTCTGCTTGAATGAGTTTTCAGAAGTTAAAAACATGCTACTTTTTGCATGCACAGTAAAAAGGCAGATTGCAAATGTTCTACTCAGAGCAAAAAAAGCTTCAAACTGAAGAAGAATAATTAGAGCAAATGAAAGCACTGAGTAATGTGATTAAGCGGTGTGGCACAGCAAGAGAGAACTACCACAAGTACTGTTTTACTTAGTGCTACAAGGAGAATATAGTAAAACCTCTTCTAAAGACCTTGGATTGCTACCTCATGGTAAACCTTTCCAGTATCATATACGGCCTATGAGGCATTTTGATTTTACCACTACAATAAAGGAGAGGAGATGACACTTGTCCTTGGAGAGGATCATTTAGACCATATGGAAAAAAAAAAAAAGAAAAATGTTAGATCTAAGGGAGAGACACTGACTGTGTCTGTGCAAGTAAATTAAGTGTGGCTGGAAAACATTGAGGTTAAGTAACATGCAATGGCCTGCACCTACACAATTAAACTTTCTTCCCCTTAAATTACAATACCTGTATCTAAGTTAACTATTGGGGATGGTCCCTGTGCTATTTCCCAAACCATGCTGGGGACAGTTTAGGAGAAGCCCTATTGTTGTGGACCCAAAAGCATGTGGGGGGCTTTTCTAATAACACAGTGGTAGAGAAAGATGAGTTCCAACAATGGGGAATATCTCTGACTGTCACTTTTTAATACAAAAGTAGTCACCATGTCCTGAAGGTAAGTCAGGAGATATTCAGGAGACCTAATTCTGTTTTTCTTTTGCATTGAGCTACTGGATTTATATTACAAGCATCAGAATGAGCGTGGCCCAGCATGGCTGTGCCCAGGTCCTGCTAATATTTAGGAGCAGCATACCTCTCACCTAACTCAGTCTTCAAAAAACCGGGTTACATCTATATGCCTAATTTGAAAGTTAACCAGCTTTAAGCAGGGGATTGGACCAGATGACTCCCAACATTTACTTCCAACCTAAATTACTCCACGATTCTAGTTGCTAAATAAAACAGGGATAGAGACAACTCTATCGCCTCTAAGCCAAGTGTTATACACAGGCTATGTTCACTTTGCATGGTACCAGGATTTGAATTTCTTCCTGGTCTGCTGTGGTGCCCTGTGGTTGTAAGACATGTTTAGTAGTGTGTGAGTGTATGTATGTTTAACATAAAATGTTCCTAAATTATGAGAGAATTCCATTGCAGCCCTCCAAGGGGTTCACTCACAACATGAAACCGAAGATGTGCTATATGTGTTCTGTGTTTTAGCATACGGGCACATCAAGGCGTGTGAATCTGTAAAACCTGCTGGGATAGTGTTGGAGGGCTATGCAAGTTGAAAGGAGCCAACCTGAACCATTTTTGTCCATATTCAGAAACAGTCCATGAACTTCACCACCCTCCACAGGTCTAGAGAATTCCACTGGGAACAGGCCAAAAACATACCAGGGAACACGGTAATAACTAAGCAGTAGGTTGAACTACGACTTGAGCTTGCTTGCTGGCTCTAAACCAAGGCCTGAAACACCTAGTTTAGCCTAAACTAATTAATCTAAACTCTAATCTAATCCCTAAAGAAACTAGACAACTCCAGAGGGTGTTTAATCCCTCTGTCCTAGAAAACTATGTTGAGGGGATCTCTTGCTGTCTGAAGGTATCCCTCCTGCTCCACCTCTTTTCCCCAGAGGAAGTCCAAACAGTTATGTGAAAAGTGTCACTCTTAAATGGTTACTTCTGGGTAAGATGGCATGCACTTTTGAGGATCAGCATTTAGATTATCTGAGAGAGCCTGTCTCTCCTATAATCCCATCGGTCCTGGTTTAATTTTCAACTCCAGGTACAACTGCACAGGCAACAACAAAAAAGCAGTACTACTAAAATGAGGGTTAATTCTCGTGTTCGATCTTTATGCTTTTTTCATGGAGATGAAAACCATATTTTCTGATTTCCTTCACCCAAAGGCTTCCACATAGGGGATAACATACTACATAGCACAAAGTAGGGAATCTCAAAGTGGGACAGAACTGGCTGGGGGGTCTACAATGTGCTGGGCCAAGACAACAGCTTTTAAAAGCTACATAGCTGCCTTGGCAAGCTATGGCACCTAATTAAAGGGGTTTTGGGTATTATATGCTTCCATTTTGGTGCCAGCACAAAAATCTCTTCACTACACCACATTCCACAATGTAGCCTCTTGTGTTTCCATCCATAAGGTCAAAATGTAAGATCATACTTTTGGGGAAAAATAATGACAGGAAGGAGGAAAACGACCTGTGAATGAAATTTATTTACAGGATACCCAGGATCCAGTAACACAATACAACTGTGAACAAAGGACAGATGTAATACCCAGGTACTACAGGGAAAAGTTTCCAGTAAAGACTGAGAAATATTGGTGATTTTGTAAATGCAGATGAGACCCAATCGTAAATATTTGAAAAATTTGGTTGCTCAGCTTCCAACAAAGATTATTTAAATGGTAATTAATCAAGGGAGGGTAGATCTCAAAGACAGGAGAAAGAGGAGTCTTTAACATAAAATAGAGTGGAAAAGACTCATTTAGCCTCCTGGAACAAAGGGCTTATTTCTGGCAATACTTTGGGAGACCAAGGGAAAACACTACATAGTGGAAGGGCAAAAGCATCGCAGTGCTTTCAAGTTGGACCTCAAAAAGTTTGAGAAAATTGTTGATGAAACTAAACAGTGACAACTGATTGCACACAATGATGTAATAGAATAAAGAGGACGGTGCCTGGGATAAAATGCAGTTGACTCAATGACCTAGCCCTATACTCCCATGCATGACAAGAAGACATCCCAGAATTTCTTATATGGTCGATACTTAATCAGGTCATGTAATAAGAAGAGGAAAACATTCAATGTGTCTGGTCACATTGTGGATAAGCTGCAAAGTGCTAGGGCTGAGGATGAGTGTCCATCACCAGATCATACAACGGAGGATAACGCCATGCCTGGAGCTCACCACTGGGTTACATGGTTCAGAGCACAGGCTCTTGTGTCCTATCCATCATCCAGCATATTGGGAACAGTAAGTTGACAGGGCCAGAATTTAAGAAAGTGAAATAAGGGAAGTCCTGTGTCCCAGACCAAAGTCTAAGATAATATATTTCTCTAAATGATTTTGTTGGGACCTAGGATAATGTCTATATTTTATAATTATCTCAGACAAATTGGGGCATACAGTAATTGTGTTAAATATGCCTCCTCTGGGCCTCCTTCAAGTATGGGCACCAGTTGGCAGTCTCTGTCCCAGCTGCTTATTTACGCTATGTGCTTTCTCCTACTCTATAACACTGAATCATGCATGGATCATTGGTGGACCACAAATGAGGCCACCCAGCTATACCTCATTCACTGGCCTACAGAGCATAGAAAGACCATGGCACTGTGATGGAAAATTTCTGAGGCAGGGAGAGGCAAGACCTGCAGGATGCAAAAGCCAGTTGTGAAAAGCCATGCTTCATCTGTGAAACCAGGCAGGTCCAAGATGAGGTCTGTAGCTCCTGCCTCCCTGAGAAGTGAGGTTCTGAGAAAGGAAGACTACTTCTAGAGAAGAGACTTTGTGTCTTCTAAGACATGTTGTCTTTAAGCACTGCTGAAGTGCTGGCCTCATTGGGTTTGGAGCCTGTACAAATCAGAGTGAAGGGTATGAGGACAGGAACAGCTCAGATGGCAGAAGTAACCCACAATGGGGTACCAACAAATTCAGAGCAGTGAGGGGAAAGAGCATACAAGGAAACTTTGCAAAGGTTTGACATTTTTTTAAACATCCTGATGGTAACTTTTAAAGACACTTATTTAGCCCTGGTGCTCATGCTTATGCAGGCATAACCTTTTGAAATTAACATATTTATCCCTCCCTAACCCTCCAAGATAAGGGAAGTTACTATTTCTGTTTTAATGCTGTGGAAGTGAGGTAGGAAGTGGTTCATTCTCAGATCCATACAGGGAGGGACTCAGGCACCCTAAAGAGGGAGAGGGGCAGGACTGAGGAATGGGATTCTGCCACCTATATTTACCCATCTAACAATTTGCCTTCTTACTGTGCTAACTGTCTAGGTTCCATCTCTATCCTCCACTGAGAGAATGTTTGATCTAAGTCTTAATACTGCACCACTGGCTGCCTGAATCCGGAAGAGTTCAGCAGTGTGACTCTTACATTTCTTACAGCAAAAAATCTAGAGTCTCAAATCCTAAAGAGAAGGATGATTTAAAAAAAACCCACAACACTTTTCTCAGCTCTTGGAAGTATCTTGGTTCCATTCTTTAAATCCCTAAGAAAGCACAAAATTGTTTGCTGTTCCCTCTGCAGGTATCTCTCTCCCTCCCTCTCCCTCTTTTTTTTTGCTTAAATTTTTCCCTGTTTAATTTAGTTTATCTTTCTTTAACACAGACACACACACACACACACACACACGCTGATTCTTTGCCTTTATTTCTTTTAACTTTTTGCTTTACAAGCAATAGAGTGTGAATTCAACTACCATGCAGGGGAATAAAATGTTCTGATGCTCCTGAAGGGGCTACTTGCACTTTGAATCCAGTCAGGTAAAAGAAGTAAAGTGATTTGTTTGCTTACGCTTTGCCTCTAGCAAAGGAACAAGAGGCAAGGGAACAAGAGGAATGGGAGATGGATAGAAATTTGGCTCCTTACTTCCCTTAATTTCTGGACAGAGGAGTAGAATGTTAAATAGGGAAAAACAAGGGAAGCATTATGGAGTTGTGCGAGGACTATGAACTAATAGATACTCTGGTAGCTCCAGAAAAATAAACAAGAAAACCATGGCAGCTCTTCCAGACCCAAATCTGCCACCACGCTGTTTTGAGGGCAAAGAGCCTCCTGTGACAAAGTGACATGTGGACTTTGAAGGCCTGAGTCAGCACAAACTCTAGCTTCTCTGCTCTTTGTGTTATGGGGAAGAAGCCCTCAGAAGAGCATTGCAAAGGCTGAACACCTCCTTCAGCTATTGCTATGCAGCATACCCACACACCTACCGCAGACTGTGGCCATTTTTTCCCACTTTACGCAGTAAAACTACTTCTGTACCACTCCTGGGCCTGGGCCAGGTTGTACCAGACCAGCTTTGCTGTTCACAGACCCTATATTGATTCTCAGTTGCTACAGGTGCTGTAGTGTCGACCGAATCCAACATTAAAGGCTGTGCTTTTACCCACACTGACACATCGAGGGTCATGGGGACTTTGCAGTCACATAAACATCATCTATTATACATCTGAAAAACTGCTGAAGCGCAGTGTCGGAAGTCCCAGCAACATGTGAACCTGTGAAATGGCAAACCCATCAGCTATATGACAGCTTCATGCCCAAGGCTAGCAAGGCTGGACGTAGCAGGAAGGGAAGACCCCTGAAATATCTGGGGAATTGGCTAAATGGACCTAATAGGTCTTTTCCATCGCTGGTGTCTGTGGGCTACATTGCGCCCTTAGGCTGAGTCCTGAATAAGGGAGGGCGTGTAATTATACTGCTCTGGGAGCAGCCCAAGGAAGGGACTGTGACGGAGAGAGTTATGATCCTTTCCCTGAATGCATTTAGCTACAGGGTGGGAGGCAGTAAGTCATAGTGACCTGGAAGCAGAAGATTTTACTGCTGTGGCAGCTGTCCCCAAGCTTTACCCACTTCTGTGCTCACTTTCTTCCTACCCACTTCCCTGCTCCCTCTTTCTTCCTGTCACACCTTGTGAGAAGACATGGCCATTGGATGGTGCTCGTACTCAACACTCAACCTAAATCTCATCTGCCTGAAGTGTCTTCTCTGCTTGAAGCCAAAAGGGTACCAGCTGTCATGTCCAGCACATGAGGTTGTGTAGTAGAGTACAGTGGTTCTGCTGCCACTTGGCAGTTGGACAGTGTCCTGGAGAGCCAGGGAAGGTCCCTTCTCATCACAACATGGGGGACTGGGACAAAGACTTCACATATGCAGGATGCCTACCTTTACCCATAGGGGAGTACACATAAGCTTCAAAGTAATTGCACTCTCAGTCTCAGAAACCAAACACATCTGCCAACTTACGGTCCTCATATGTCCAGCAGTGAGTTGGAAAAGCCTTTATTTCCTATCAAAGATGGAATTACAATCTGACACTGTGATTTGAGGGCAAATTCTTCCATCCTTCCCCCACAAACAGTCATACCTTTCAAGAGGTAAAGTACCATTTGGAGTGGCATGGCTGAATTTAGCCTGTATGAGCAGTGAAGCACATGCAGTCCACAAAGACACATCTCTTTGCTGGACGAACATCAGTTGCAGGTGGTCAGTGATTTTAAGAGCTGGAGAAAATAAGCAATAATACTACTGAATCACAATCTATTGCCTTTTTTTATCCATCACCATGTAACATTCTTTGAGACAAAAGAGATTAAGAAAGTTACTATCCATTTATATTTTCTGATAGGAACTAAGGAGAACATATATATATATATACACACACACATATACCTAATACATATATCTACTTTAACGTAAAAGTCACAGTATTGTCTATACGAGCAGAATATTTAAAGCAATTATCACCAAGCATTTTACAAATACGCAGAAGCAGCTGAGACACAGGAGCTGCAAGCTGGCATTCTTCAAGAAGACTGACAAAATTGATAAAAAGAAGGAAGGTAAACATACATACAGGTAAAGATAAACAAGAATAAATGCTCATGTAAATAGATTCAGTCTGATGGGACTGATGGACTTGGGAAAGCTCCTCGGTGCTTGGATTTCCATTCACTGGTGATCCTTTCCCTCCCCTGTCTTTATTGTCTGAGGTAGTGAACAAGTTGTTAAGATAGCACCAAACCTCTTAAAATCAAGCACTCCCTTCAACAGCCCACTTCAGTGACAATAATAATCTGTGGTTTTAGAAACAGAGACACTAAAGCAAAAGGTGCTAACTAGTTACAGGAAAAATAACCCAATAGGTGTACCCAAATGGGTACATTCTCACATGCTGCTTTGAAAATAAGTGTTCTTAACCTAACTGATTAAAATCTGCAGTGCCTTGTGGTGTGGCACAGGGAGCCGATAGTACACAGTTGTAGAACACAGACAGATTGTCTTGATGTTAATGCCTGATCTTTGGCCTTTATTTCCAAAAAAGGTGAAATATGCCCTACCAGTGTGTTGGCGTAGAAAATTTCTCACCCTGAATTTAACCCTGATAATGTAAGTCAGAATCACCACAATTAAGTGTTTAATCTTGCTGGTGCCCTCTTACACAGAGGGTTTATCCATTTTATCCCTGTATAGATTAAACAAAGTATAACAACTAATTATCTTCTCTTCTGCCTTGCATAGATCATCTCTATTGTACTAATCTTTTCTTTTCCCTATCTCTTTCTTACTATTTGAAAACTTTTAAACGAACTAATAACAGAACTCAATTACCTAATAAAGATCCATTATTCAATTTGTATGAATGAACTACATAAAATCATTAAGGTGGAATGAGAAAAAAAACCCAAACAAATAAAAGAAGGGTGAAATCATTATTTAAGACAAGAGGAAATGGCCTCAAATTGCACCAGGGGAGGTTTAGATTGCCTATTAGGAAAAATTTCTTCACTGAAAGGGTTATGAAGCACTGGGACAGGCTGCCCAGGCTGTCCCCATCCCTGGAGATATTTAAAAGATGTATAGATGTGGCATTTAGGGACATGGTTTAGTGGTGGACTTGGCAGCATTAGGTTAATGGTTGGACTCAATGATCTTAAAAGTCTTTTCCAACTTAAATGATTCCCTACAGAAAAGCCTGATGAGTAAGAGCTCATTAGAAGAAAATCCAAATAAAGCATTATTCTAAGTCAGCTTTTTATTTTCTGTATGTGGGCCATGCTAAAAGTGGGCTTCATATCACTTCAACTGAGCTGCCTAAAGATGGTGCTTACATTAAGCTAGCTATAATCATTCTCCTTCATGTTACTGGAAACAAAGAGGCATCTCCAGAAGATTTCCATGTCTCACTGACCTGCCTTAGGAAGGAATAAATTATCTCAGGAACTTCTTGTTTCTTTCATTAAGTACAGAGGGATCTTAGAAAACTGGTTTACATCACACATCTGAAGTCCACATTTGGGCTACCTTATGGATGCGGTCAGCTTGTCCTGTGCCAATGAATCTCACCCTTAAATTATTACCTTAGGAAGCCAGAGGATGGCTCTGATGTGAAAGATGATGTTAACATAACTAAATCATAGAATCATAGAATCGTTAAGGTTGGAAAAAACCCTTAAGATCATCGAGTCCAACTGTCAACCTATTACTGCCAAGTCCATCTATACCATGTCTTCAAGCACCATATCTATCCATTCTTTAAATACCTCCAGGGATGGAGACTCAACCACCTCCCTGGGCAGCCTGTTCCAATGCTTGACCACCCTCTCGGTGAAAAAGTTTTTTCTAATGTCTAACCTAAACCTCCCCTGGCGCAGCTTGAGGCCGTTTCCTCTTGTTCTATCACTCGTTACTAGGGAGAAGAGGCCGACCCCTACCTCGCTACAAACTCCTTTCAGGTAGTTGTAAATATAATAACCAGGTAGATATTATTAGGGTCATGGTGTCTTTCGTAGTGGTTTTGAAATTATTAGGTGTGGGCAAGACCAAGTGAGCTTCTTCCTGAACATATTTTACTTAGTGAAAAATGCATCTTTGCAGCCTCAATCTATTTTTCAGCTTAGACTGAATTTAATGTATGATTTCAATGTGGGAAAGAGATTTCATAAAGTCCAAAAATGTTAAAAAAATAATTTTAAAAACTAAATGCTGTGGTTTGTTCTCATTTAAAGTTAATTTATTACAGAATAATAACTAAAGGTTGTATGCAGTTGTAAGCTCCATCAGAAAACCTTACATTTCGTCAACTGAGGTTTTTCCTGAAGCAATCTTTCTTTTTTTTTTTTTTTCAGATTTGAACACTAAACTCAGAAATCAATTATTCATGAAGTTTATTTATGAATAGACCTGGCTGATGAATGTTTTTCTGCATCAGAAATTGACTTTTCTTAAAAATGAAACTTTTCTTGAAAAATTGGCAGTGCTAAAGACATTTTCTATAATCTAGTAAAACCTTTTCACATTCTTCAACATTTTTTTATCATGGATTGTGGTTACACTAAACCACAGTACTATCAGTAGGTTTTTTATAAACTATGTTTATTTTTAAATGATATGAAATAGGAAATATGACAGAAATTTTCAAGAAAATCCAAACATGAGTCTATTTGCTCTTTAAAAACAATAAAACCCCTCAGCATTTCTACAATGATGAAGCAAATTCATGAATTTCTAACGTGCCTGAGTCCTTAGATTATTTCCTTTGCATGTTAAGTTCTTTTTTTTTTTTTCTTGTGGCAGGGCACCTCATATTCCAGTTAGCACGAGGAGGACAGTGTGATGGAGGTCATTTTACTCAATGCTGCATATCTAAAAGTTAATCTGTACAAGCCCTCTAGGCAGTCTCCATAGTCAATGAAGAGAGACAAACATTTCCGAAAAGTAATTAATCCCACCGCTTGTGAACACATCCTTTACAATGGGAGGAATCACCATTTCCATGAGGCGACCTCCTTCTGGTGTCTGCAGAATAGACAGATACCCAGTTTAGTGTTTAACTTATAGCTTTAGATGGCTCAACCGATGTGAAATGGATACCACTTCAGATAAGAAATAACATTGTTAGTGACCACAACTCAGGTGTCAGATGCAGCACTTGGCTCATCCACCGCAGTCTGAAAGAGCTGAGCCCTGCTGTAGCTTGATCTAATCCAAGAGGCAAGATGAATTAACGCCAGAACAACACTAAATGGCCAACTGAAAGAGACCCATGGGCTAACCCATTGCTTCTTGACCTGCTTTTGTCTTTACTTCCTTCCTATACCCAGAAACTCAGCAGAAGTAAGTCTGGCCATAACCTGGTTTAGCTGGGGTTTGTAACATGAAATCACTGGGCTTCAGACATCCGTCCTTTTTTTCCCAGCACAGGTAGTGAAAATATGTCAGATTTTAAGGTAATACAAACAGTATTCAGAGACAGCTATTTAGGATGGGATGAGTCTTCCTTGGAAGTGCTTCTTTCTCTTTGTTTCCTATAAAGCATATGCTGGGATTCATTCAGCAGCCTCTATTATTAGCTCATCTAAATCAGCATGCTATTGATATTAATTTATCGCAGCTGAAACCAGGCCCTCTGACACTTTCTGATGGCTGTTTTTAAAATCTGCTGAACTGCAGCCCTGAGCCCTACATTCATCTGCCGAGATTGTGAATGAGCATATTCAGTAAAAATTATGACTTTGTTCATGGAGGCTAAATCAGGTTTTCAAGTTTAGCTTCAGTTCAGTGTGTATTTTTGGAAAAATCAAACACACAGATAAATGAGGACCCCCTCCAGCCCCCCAAATTGAGACAAATGCTAAATATAAGATGAGCATTCACTGGACTTTTAATGCTATGTTTCATTTTGGAAAAGCAGGAAGATGTTTCAGTATTTTCAAAATAAAATTGAGGCAATATTTCATTGAAAACATCCACCTACAAAAGAAAACTAAGTCTAAAAAAAAAGGATAAAAACAAAACCAAGCAACCAAAATAGACTTGGGTTAAATCATCATTTTAAAACTGACAAGAAATTTCTTTTTCACTGCAGCACAGCCTAATACTTTTCCTCAGGCTTGTTATTTCAGCAACAAACCGAAAAACATTCCTTTATCCAACTCTTGTTGCTACTAGAAAGATTGAGTTATGGCCAAAGAAGCATCAAAAGGGAATGTTTTCAGTGCTGAGCATTGGAGCTGGAGGTTGGCAGAGACAGCAGAAAACTCTTGCTGTTCTAATCAGGAAGAAATGTGCTCCGTCCGTGTGCCAAGAATACACAAGCGGCTGAATATTCCAAATATTGTTATTATTTACTTATTTCCAACGTAGTTCAGGTATCTCCAACTATCCTTAAAAATGAGGAGGACAAAGACATTACATTATTTGTATTGCCACTAGCTAGAAAATGATGGATTCCCACAGCATGGCTGGAGGGGTTTTATGGGATTTGCTTGTATTTTTTTAATCTTTCCTTCATTAATATTTAAGTCTAAACTTAGGGAAGTGAAAATGAATACATAACAAACAACAACCCAAGTTACTCTTTTCAGGTCTAGTTTGAAATTCAGAGCACTAGTAGCTGGTGAAAATATCAAATGGTAAATATCTATTCTGTGGGACATGTTTTTACTGCACCTTACCAAGAACTGTGTAACATTTCTTAATGTCACACTGTACTGTCTCATTCACTAATTACTATAAATTGGCACAGCTTCATACCGCTAGTAGAATACTGCCATTACGCAAATGGATAACCTGGATCACTGTTCAGTAATTTATTTTGCAGAACCTCATAACTAAACACTGTTTCCCTCATGGAGAGAAAAATAAATCTCTGTTGATGTAAACTGAAGTTGGCTTTGCTTGCTTTGTGCCTGATTTCTGGAGAGTTTACTGTAAAATTATTCTACTGGCTTGGTGTATACTGGCATCAGGAAAAAAAATAAAAGAGAAAACCTTTTTCATGTAATTAAAAAAAACACCCAAAAACCCCAACCCTGAAATGCTTAATTAAAGAGTTCTAGAGAGAAGTGGCTAGAGGCTGAATTTGGCATGGAAAATACATTGAGGAAACCTTTCTAAAGGACCAAATTAAAATGTGTTTTGATTTGATTAAGTTATAAGCTTTATGGGGAAAAAAAAAATGCATCCTTCAAAGCAGTGAATTTGGTAAGTTCCTGCAGGAACTTTTTTTGAAGAAAAAGAAAAAAAATCTCTTTCTAACAGGAGCATAATTTGGCCTGAAAAAAGAGCTTTGAATTTTACAAGCACCAGTTTCCCAGAAAAGAGTCTACCCAGTGCTCTTTTTCTATGTCCTAATCAACTCATCTTTTCAGTGGTTAGTGTTTTGCTTTTAGAGTAGTCTATAGGCTACTCCAAGGGCCAAGTGTTGCTCCAAGAGTGTGAAAAATAAGCAGAGTTTGCAATCTATATTTTTCTGTGTGCACTTGTTCTTTGCTTTTGACTTGGATTGATGTTTTGAGTCAAGGGAATCAATTTCCATAGTATTACCTTTAATTTATAATACTGATATTTTCCTTAAAGACTCAGCTCTTGAAATCAAGTGATTGCTTAGGAATCTTGGTTTCCAGTAACAAATAAACAAACAAAAAAATGATTCTTCCCAGAAAGAAAGAATTAGAAGCTGCTATTTTATAAATAATCTATTTTTAAAGCATTAAATGCAACAGGGGCTAATTCAACTTGTTAATTACAGTTGGAAGAATTGAATAACAAAAAAAAAGATAAATGAAAATCTTATGATACACTTGCATAAAATTAGGGGTCTATGAGCCCCTATTTCAGCTTGATGAAAAGTTAGTGAAATGAGCAGGATGAAGCAAATGGGGCTTCTTATGCAAATAACTAGAGGAAAGCAAGGCAAGTTCACAATCTGATCCTCTCTGCTTATTTTAAAGCTGATAACTCAGTCAAATCCAAAGCCAGCTTTCATTCTAAGACCACAAGTCTTTTCAGTGGGGACAATTTCCGGATGGGTTTCACCCTTTTAGCCCCCAGCCATCTCTACTGTAGAGCTAGTCAATTAAGTGTTGCAGCTTTGACTTTTAATACTGACCTAATAATTTATTTTTTCACAGTCACTTTGTTTAAAACTGTTTGAAATGCTTTGGAACAAACTTTTACATGTTATTGCTCTAGAAATATACACAGTAACTTAAGGCAGGAACTTTTGATCCTTGTTAGTAGGAAAGCCTTTTAACAGATAAAAACCTTTCTCTTCAGAAAATATCTCCATAATGAAAAGAAATACTACTCAACTGTGCATAAAGCCACCATGCTGATAAAACAAAACACGGTATTTCTCTTGTACCCATTTCACAGTATAGAAAACGTACCTACTGCATCCCTGCATGCAAATACCGACCTACAACTTCTGCAGTGTCCCCATGGCTTTTCTTATGTGATCAAGCTAGAAACTCTTCTCATTTAAAAGGTGGTCATGCAACATGTTACCAATGATTTTTAAAGAGTGATTCAGGGTCTTCAGTCTGATCTAAAAGCCATGAGCAATGTACTTAAAGGAGATTTACCCTTCTGCAACTGCTGTTAATTCTGCTTTAACAAGGGTAGAAAAGTATGTTGTCTGGGTTTCATTAAAACATAGAAAGAAAATGGTCCTTAGTGCAGAAGTTACTCATGATCCAGAACTGAACCCAGTGCAGACTTATGGGACTGGGAAGGAAGAGCTGCTTTGAATGCACAGGTATTAGTTATTATACCACTGCATCACAGTTACCTTCAAATTAAAGCCAATTGGGCAGCTGAGGTGGAAGGGACAACTGGGAAATGGCTGAGTTACCATCCCTGGAGGTATTTAAAAGATGTATGGATGCGGCACTTAGGGACATGGTTTAGTTGTGGACTTGACACTGTTAGGTTAACAGTTGGACTTGGTGATCTTAAAGGTCTTTACCAACCTAAATGATTCTGTGATTCTATGACATCCCACAGTCCATGTTGCATTGCCCACCTTCACCCTTCTGAGCGTCCTGCAGCCCTGGCTGCTGATTCCAGCCCTGGCCATTCACTGGTACCAGCTCTTAATTTGAACTGAAATGACATCATTTTTTGTTGACAAATGTCAATGCCCCTTGTTTAAATGTTTCTCAAAAGTCTGTCTACCTTCTGAAATCTTACAGTAGGCTGTTTGTGAGCTGGTAGTGTTACATACAAATAATTAGGTGGGTGTTTCTGAGGTTTTAATTTTCTTCTCTTTTTCTCTCCTCTTTTCCTCCTTTTGCACCTGTAAAACTGGTGGCAAATCAGCCTTTCAGAGCATGCCTGGCACACAGACGATGAGGTTCTCATTGATTTTGGATGGAGCAAGCCAGAGAATGGGGTACGCCCTGGGACACAGAGAGGATGTGTGAGAGAAGGAGAGCGAGCTGTCAGAAAACTGAGGATGGGACTCACAGGACAACATATGTGTCATCAAGACTCTGCGGTGTGCAAGAGCACTGAACCCGCGGATACCCTTGTGGTTGCAAACAGAGATGCTTTGCTCCCAAAACATGCTCTACTTTGTTCTGCCTGGCTACCCGACAGCTGGTTGAGCTGTCTTAAAACTTGAGAGCTTTGCAATTTCTCCCCATTCCTTTTCCCCTTCCCTCAGTCCCGCCCTTCCTGCTCCTGCTCTCTTTATCTCTCTACCCTGAAAACATTAACAATGATAACTAAACTTTTTAATTTTTTTCTATACCTGAATAACCTCTTGTGTGCAGGATATTTTCTGCTTTAGGGCACAATCTGTTGCAGCGCAGTTATAACTGTTGCTAAGGCACCTATTGTCATTATATATGCCTTGGCAACAAGGCATTCTGTCGTGTTTCTCATCTGTGAACCCAGTGATTTATTGATAATGCTAATCTTGTTTGAAAGTTATAGAGCTTGTAAGTCAAATGTGTTTAAAGGGAGAGATGGAGATTCCTACTCCCCAACTTTTTATTGTTTGCATGTCAGAATAATCAAGTTTTTCAGGCACTGTTAGAGGAGCTCAAGGTGTTTCGTAAGCATGAATGAAGGCTCACAACGGTACCAAAAGGAGGCTTTTTACATACTCATTAAATGCAACAGAGAAACTGAGTAGCACAAATGAGAATACATAACTTAACCTATCTCACATCAAGTAACCGTAGAACTGAGCCTCAAGGGGATGTTGGGCAAGTTTTACATTATCTTTTCTACAATATATAGTAATTGATTTGCACGCCCATATCCTCTGTTGAAAACACAATTTTCTATTAAAAACAATTTGGATGGATACTTTTTTATTACCTTTCCTGTATGATACACTTCTATGGTAAAAGATGGTCCCTGCCCTGAAGTGCTTTCCATCTGATCAGCTCAGCCAGACAAAATAAGTTTTACAATCTCTATTTTACAAATGGGGAAATAGGATACAGAGACATTAAGGTGGCAGCTTTTGCAAGATCCCAGCAGACAGGGGATTCTCAGATATCATAAAGGAAACTGCAACTTCTGACCAGTTATGGAAATACGGCTATTAGATAAATAGATAGATATAAAAGCTTTCCATTTCTTCCTCTCACATTCCTCATTACAGAAAGATCTGGATTTTACTGTTATTGTGGTATTCAGCTCTCCTTCAATGTGAGAAGACCCTGTTTAGCTCCATTTTTCATATGGTGAACTCTGGCACAGAAAGGCTAAAGGTTCATTCCAAAAAGGGATTTCAGCACCCAAATGCCTCTATTAAATATTCTGATGTTATTGGCATTTACATGAGCACTATTCAATTTTGTCCTTGCTCTAGAGATGCCTGAAGTCCCTTAAATATGTGTGTTGGCACAACATTCCCTAGGGTCTGATGCCACCAAGCGATTAGAAACCCTAATTATATCTAAAACCAGTACCTTCCCAGTGTGTTCCCTTGCCTAACTTACCTGAAAGGCTCCGTAGAGGCAATTAAGCTTTCATTTTTAATTTTTTTTTCCTCCTGAAAGATGAAGTGGAATTTTCATCTTATCAGCAGTTTAGTGTAGTCACTTAGGATACAGATACAAGTCTCACTCCAAAAATAGGTTTTTACTGTCTACTCATCATGCAACTGCTTTCACAAAAAATCCTGGAGGCAGACAATACTGCCTTTTTCTTAGCAGCTTCCACTCTTCTTGTGACTTTCCATTGGTGGCAAGGGCCTAGATCCCAGCTAACTTCAGGCTTTCAACTGAAGTGCTCAGTTTAGGATTCAACTCGCTTTGGTTTAGTTTCCCAGAAGTTAAGTATCCTTGCTAAACAGTTCGGCTGCCTTGGAGTCAGTGAGGAAAAGAAGATCTTGCTCATCTGAGATCTGAATCACCTCTTCTGAAGGTGCTGGTGTCTCACCATAAAAAGAAAGGGAATTTTGTCGACTAAGCTCCTAAACCAGGCAATTCAGAGTTTTCATGTTGTAGGTAAGACAGTTATATCAATAGTGCCAATCACATCTTTTAATTCCTTTATCTCCTGCCTCTAGCTAAATGCTTCCCTTGCATTGTGTGTGCCACTCTCCTGATCCCCTCTCTTCCCTCCACCAATCGCTTCTAGAAGCTAAAGATTAGAAAACTAAGCCTAACAAAAAAAAAAAGAACCCTTCCCAAAACTCCAAAACCCAACAGTAAGCATTGTACTCACACTGCATGAGGGCTCAGATAAATGCCAGAAATGGCATAAAGAAATGGCACAGCTATGTGGCTGATGGCAAGGGGGGACTGAGGGCAGATCTTCCGCTTTAGTGGAGTTAGTCATTAGGTAGGTTCAGCTATAACATGAAACCTTTTGGTTAGTCAGGTGCCTAAGGACAGCAAAGATGTATCTGAGACAAAGACACAAAAATGTAGACCAAAGCATGTCTGGCCCTAAGTGAGTTGACCAGTGTCAGAAATTATTCACTAGAGAAGGAATTAAGACCTAGATCCAGCTGACTATGATGTCCTTACCCCAAAAAACTCTCTAAAGACAGAATATGTACTTCTGTGCAGTCTTATTCATGGGCCATCTGCTTGGCATTTCTAGACCATTAAAATGGTAGGTACTAAGAAATATATCCAAAATGAGATAAGAAGTCACTGGCAAATCTAGGAACCAATGTCGGTTTGTCTTACCCAGTTTACTCCATACCCACTATTCCTGCTTAGTTCACTTACTGTAGGTCTATGTAGATCTGTGATACCTTGTGCAACTTCATTAACGCTACCTCATATAAATAAGAAAAGCAGACAAAGCACTGAAATAAAGAATCACTTTTACGCTTTAAGTCTATTGATATATATATCTGTCAAACCAGCTCCAACACTCTAAAAAACACTGAAGCTCCTCTTCAGCCTTCTGGCTTTTGTCTTCGTTGAGTGATGGGAGGCAGCTGGCTGGCATGAATCAAACATTCACGACTGCAAAATTCTCTCCCATCTGTTGTAAAACCAGTGCAAGCATGAACAACTGAGAGGTGAAACAATTTTTCAACCTCCTCAGCAATCTCATAAATTATCTTCAGCTAAATAACCTAGAAAGCAGAGCAGAATCTCCCAGCCTTAGGTAACAATTACACTATGTGAACTTTGAGAAACCTCTTGCTAACACTCAAAATTAGGAGCTTAATACACAAAGGAATAGTGAAGGCATGGTGACAGCAGTGTTTAGAAAATGCTTTTGCAACCCACCCAGGTGTTGTGCCGATCTGTTTCTGAATGGGGAAGTGTTGTAATTGGTTTCACTGGAGAAAAAGAAGTGTAGACTGGTATTGCCTGTCTCTGAAATACTGAACAGCATGCGCTGGTTTGCTTGCCCATGAAAGGCAAGGGAATGCTTAGGTGACCTGCTTAGCGTCAGGTGTTTCATTTAGACACCAGTGCAAGAGTACAGCTCTCTGACTTCTGAGCTCTTCTTGAAGTCAGAGTGAGATTTTAGTTCTTAGTGCCACTGAAAATACAAGGAGTCCCTGACTGTATGTTTTCAAAAGTTTTTTCCCACAACTCAAAATGCATCTATTTTTTATTAGGCCAAGCACTTTTGATCAAATGACTCACCCATGTTGTTTAAGTTTGCTTTTGTTTTCTAGTCATCTGTTTTTCTTCTCCCTCCTAAATATTCTTTCTTCTGATGGTGCTCAAATATTATATTTAGCTATTTTATTCATGTTTCCACCTAACTCAGCCATTCATCAGTATTGCATTTGTGAGCCTTCCACCAACACTTTTGCACAGCTCAGAGCCAGAAGATTTCAATAAGATGGGAAACGAGAGCTCACAAGCAGGAGATGATGATGATTTCCCAAGAATCCCATAGCTCCATTGCAGAACAGGTCTGGGCTGAGCATTCTGTGACCCAATGAGGCTTTCAATAGCTCTTGTTTGATCAGCTTCTTCCGTGGGGGAAGAACATGTGAGTTGGCAGCTTTTGTGCCACCATGAGCCCAGGAATGGCCAGCTGTCAGATATGCAGTCAAATCATACCTGAGCAACAGGTTGGCCTCCAATGATGCAGTTCACAGGTTCAGTTGATGTATTTATTTCACAGCTCCCAGGACGCTGTAGAAAGACAACTGTGACTATGCCCATTTTACACAGAGGAAAAATGCAACAGAGAGAAGCTCAGGAAATCATCAATAAGGTTTTGGAATAGAATCACAACCTCTTTGTATAGACATGATGCCATGCTGCTATTTGTTTTCCTTTTCTCTAAGGGCTCGTCTTCCCGCGGAGGAAGCTGAGGCAATGTGTAACCTGCATGCACAAAACTGCAGACAGTACTGATAAATTCAGGAGGCTCTGACTCCCCACAACCATTAGCACATCCACCAAGAAATAATTTTCTTCAAGAAAATCACATCTTTCTCTTTAAAAATGCCCTTATCTTCTGAATTATTCCATAATTACATGATGTTCAAATACCTGCTTTTCCTCCAGTGCCTAATAATCCCTTCTACTTTTACTTGTCTTGGCATTCCTGTTTTTTTTTCCAAGTAGTGCAGGCCTCAAGCAGGTATCTCAGGTGTGTTCTCATGAGTACTTAATAGCAGCATACTAATGTCCTCTGGCTCTTTGATTTAATGCTTCCCAAAATCACATGGGTCTATGTTATTATTATTTTTTTTTTTGCTATAGCACATGGCAAGCATGTAACAACTTTGCTGCTTACTCTCATCCCAAATTTCTTTCAGCATTCACTTGTTCCCAAGCCTCTGCCTCTGCCTGCCAGCAAATAGCTCTATTGCTGATTATTACACCCAGGTGAAGCAAAGGGTAATTTGGCCCTTGTTTCTTAAAAATACATCTCTTCTGGTAACCATTGAAAATTGTTTTGGATTTTTCTCTATGAATTATTCATGAGATCAATTTAGCATGATTATTAATTCTAACCTCTGCAGTGTATGAATAAGCAATCTCATTGTTTAATATTAGTGCCTGACCATTCTTCTCTACAACTAATGACCTGTCATAGATATCTGGGTCTAACAGTCGTCAGGAAGCTGGAAAGTACTTAACTACTATTAATTTAATAAAACAATGATTGAACTAATAGTGAAAAGCTGTCAGTGCTTTGCCGCCAATTAATAGGAAAATAAATTAGTAATACATCTGGAGTGACACATCAGCAATCAAAACAGTTTTTGATACAGGGGCAATTCTGAGTCTGCATTTCCCTGTGCCTAAGTCTTGCATGTCATCTTGGGAAAAAACACAACTCTGCCATCCCCACTTTTGTACACTTTGCTGGGAGAACTCTCTCACACATTCGTTATTACTTTTAACTTTTCTATGTGGAATATCTGACAGAAAGGCAGTTTGTCCTATTGCCCAAATCTCAGTCTGAAGGACACAGATGTATTGAGAAACATTATTTTGGCCCTTTGATACCCAAGAGTTTTTTAAACCATGTCCAGCAATTAATTCCTCTACTTCATCTGTCCAAACCAATTAGTTCAAGCAGATATCTCAATTTTATCGACGGATATTGGTAAGTTCACTGAGCAGTCTCACAAGCATCTGGATAAGAACAACTGAATGAGTGATTACTGTACGATGCAGGTGTGCATTGGGAGAACAGGAGATCCACCATCTGGCTTTGCTGCTGAAGCCAACATATTATCCAAACTGCTGCCTTTGGGGTCATTGTAACGTGCAAATCTTCCACCTAATTCAGGGCTCAGTACCCAGGACTGAAACTGGTTTCAGGAAATGGCACAATTCAGAAATGAGACAATGCTGATAATTAGGGAACACTTTTAATGACAGTGACTTTAAGTTAATTGCTTTCCAGGTTTTGGAAATTTTCCTTTTATTGTTATAAATTCATGTAACACTCATAAATTTTCACAGTCTTTCACAATAAAGACAAAAAAAAATCATTCATTATCCAAGGGAAATCTTTTGATAGAAGTAATATTAGCACTGGATGAAGCCACCACCAATGTCAAGCTTTATGGCTGCAGATAAACAAATACGCTGAAGTGATACCCTTATGCTGAAGAACTGGTATGCTGAGAAAGTTTATCCCCTCTGTCACAAAGAAGGGGAAACTGGCAACCAACTGCTAAAGATCCCGAAACTCCTGGTTTCCCAGCCCAGCACCAGTCTCAAACATCTTGCCAATGTTTGAGTGAAATTCAGACTGGACTTCCAGGGCCTTCAGTAGCAGATTGCAAGGCTGACTCATCACTTTAAAAGTGAAGAAGAGTAAGAGAAGTGACAAGTGTAGAAGATGAATTTTCAACAACAGACTGGTATTATAGACCTACAGATCTATATTTACATATATATGTTTATATATACGTATATAAACACACACACATATCTTTCATGTAGCATAACACTGTGTGTAGGTTAGTGTTTGTGTCCTCATGACTTTTTCTGATTTTTAACCACATAGCCGTAAATTAGACACTTATGTGTATGATATAAATATATATGTGTATATAATATAAATTGCATAAATACAGATGAACTGCTGCAGTTATATCATCGTTAGAGACTTTAGGCTTTGAAGTCATTCTTTATTACTTGGTTACTGTGATTTTCTGACTTTGATTGCTATAATAACATCAAAACACAGTGCAGCTTTTAAATATATTCACTTCAGCCTTTGTTCTTAAAAGAGACCAGTTATTTATTTCTGTCTTCTGAAGAATCTCATAATTCAAGTAAGGAGTTAAGTGTCAGGAATGCTATGAAATGACTAAGGATTCATGTCTGTGCAGGTTTCTACATAATAAACACGTGTGTGATTTTTTTTTTCTCTATATACGTTTTTATACATTTGTGTCTGTGTTGGAGAAAAACAAACATTAAGAATGTGTATGTTTCTGTATGTGTATGTAATAAGTATATACAAAAAATATGGCTGCTGGTGAACAATGAAAAATCTGAAAGTCTTGCCAGCATAAAGAGAGACATGAAAATACCAAATATTATGTGTTGCATTCTTTTTGGATTTTATGGTAAATCTAGACATTTTTACTCATGTAAATATTTGCACTAGGTGAAATTTGCCGATTTGGTCATGAAAAGTCTATTAATGGGGGAATTTAAGACATTCATTTTTATCTAATTGAGCTGTGTAGGGTTGAAACATCCAAATACCTCTTCTTTGTATTACCATAAAAAAATTTTGTTAAGCAGTACCCCAACTTTCCAATTATTTTAATATTATGATTTTCATAATATTAATCTTGAGGTTTTATGTGGTTTATAAAGAAGTGAGTTTTATAGGATCACACTCTGCATTTGCCTGCCTACCTGAAAATCTCCCCCACTTGCACCCCTCCCTCTGCCCAACAGTTTGTGAATTCATCAGACAATTTTGACCAAAATGGCAGAAACCTATCCTTCTCAAAGATGTAAGGTCACTACAAATGTCATGGAAACTTGCAGCTGGCTGAAGGAGAGACACCTAAATTAATGCCCTAATTACAGAGAATGTTTCAATGTGAGTGCAGCAGCTATCTCTTCTGCTTAGCCTCAATCCTGGCCAACTTGCACACTTTTAGCTGGAACTGGAAAATATCATTACATGTGCTGCCTTTTAACTAGCCCAGTAATTGCCAGCCGGGGAGGGTGGTGAGGGTTTTGTGGGGAGGGAGCAGGAGAAGAACAAGCGTGGGGCTGAAGAAATGGTGGGGGAAAGGAGTCTAAAGAGAATAGCAATTCTTACAGTGTATATATTTTTACAGTTTACAATGTTCTGGGATATAGATTAAAAATATATACAAATACAGTTTTTCTTGCTCCTATGTTAATGGAGCAATTTGTTAGAGCCGTCTGCTGGAAGTGTGCTATTTTCTTGAAATCTTTTTCATTGAAAAAGCTTTTTGTTTACTTTGATATGGCTATAATCTGATAACACCTAAAGGCTCTAAACTTCCTCCCCTGCAAATACAAAGCACCAAGAATATATCTCTTTATATGAATTGGGGAGAGATTAGTAATGTTTCTCCAGTGGTTCTGGTTCACAATTCTGCACATCCTTAAGAGACCCACACAAAAATATTGTCTTTTCTGTTTCATTGGATGAGGTCCTCTCCAATTTCTGAATTTCTCCAGTTTCCGAATTTCCTCAGTGAACGACTTCTTTCCTCCCCATTACAAGGTCGTAAATCCAGACTAAGGTCATAAATCCAGACTAAGTTCATTTCAAGCCCTGTAGATTGATAATGATGTAACTGGGATTGAAATCCAGATGAGCAAGATGCCACAAGGAATGGAAAAAGCTCCCAGGAGAAAGCATTTAAAATAGTATCTTTGGGCTAGTTAAAAATCCCTTGTTATCACAATCTTATTTGCAAAAGCACCCAAGAAAAATGACGACATATAAAATAAATCATGAAATCTTCCATTATTTAACTTGCAATTGAAAGTGAATTAAAACGTATTTAAAATCACCACAATAATAGTGCCTCAGAGTGTAGTTTTGTACACAGCTCAACAGAAGGCGTAGTTTCTCCTCAAACCTCATAGGCAATTAACCCTTTTTTCTTTTCAGCTGGCATGGCAGTCACGTAATATAGGCTAACCATACCTCACAGCATCAAGATAAAAATGTTTGTGTGGCTAAAATACTTGCTTTTTACTCAAAATGTCAAAATGCTAGTATAGCTTTAGACTATAATTGACAAAAAAAGGAAGAAGTGCTGGTTCTCTGGAAATAGTGAAACTCTTATTAACAACAGGATTCCATATCTATGTAATCCATGCTTCTGTTTTCTCCCTGTTTAAATAAGAAGGTAATACTTCTTTGTCCTATAGAATTTTTGAAGGGAGAAAACAGAAAATATGCAGGAGATGTTCATTTGATATAGTGATCGGAATATATAAATACAGAGAATGACTGCTACACATCTAAGCAACTTCCTTTTCTTGTTCCAGAGGCCTCAACGATTGTGTCAAATAGTGATTTAACCTCAGGGTCCCAAATTCGTGAGAGGTAGATTTTAAATATGAAATCAGTTTAACAAATGTCACAATAACAAGTCTTAAATGGATGTAATTTATAATCATTTTAAAGGACTGAATTTTGACATTTCAGTTGTGTGGGTTTTTTTTTCCCCTGGAATACAGATATTTTTTCATTATTATGCAAACATTAGAAATAGTTTTACTAATTATTTGACTAAGCAACCCAAGAAAGTATACGGATGGAACTCATATTCCCAGTGATGATAATTGTGCTCATTTTGGGATCCAAGATGAATACTAATTTGACAACTTTTTCTAAATTCCATCCTTGTCTATAATAACCACCTTAGCTTAGGTCAGTGGTCTTGAAGCAATATGCAGAAGTCCTAACTGATTTCAAGATTTTTTATCTTCCTCAGAATTATGCATAAAATCTATATCTCTCCTGTGAGACCATCTCGAATAAATTGCATTAATTCTTGTATTTGCTGAAACTGTCTTTCTCTTGCTAAGCCACGTGCATCCAATTATGTGAAATGGGAAATGCTTTAAAATATCACATTCTGGCATGAAGTGTTTGAAAATCTTTGGGGGATGTTAGTTTGTCTTTAATAACAAGTCCCAAATTGTGCCTAGTGGGCCTCTTCTCTGAAAACAAAGATTCCAAACTGCTATTAAAAAAAACCCCAAAACAAAACCCAAAATTATCTCATGGCTACTATCTGTCAAATGAAGAATAATTCTGTAACTGGGAAGAAAGGATGAAGGGTAAGAAAGCAAATTAATTCAAAAGGAAAAGATATTTTTGTTTATTTTAAGAAATACAAGGGAAAAAGCTATTTTATTTTCAGCCCCTACTTTCCCCACCTTTACAGTTAACAGTTTCTCAGTATTTGCATGGGCTTTTTTTTTTTTTTTTTAAAATTAGAGCTATGATAATTTCCCAGGAAAAAAGACAAAAGACTTTTAAGAATTTCTGCTAGGCATATAAAATACCTCTTTGTTCTGCATTGTGCTACATTTTGCCTCTGTCAGACACACCATGGAGAATGTCAGTGGGCATTGGTGGGTTGTTTGGTGAGTACCTTTTATTTTTAAAAATTATTTTCTTCCTAAAGAACCAAACAGCACTTGAAGCATCTTGTTTTATTTTGTGTCAGACAGGCATTTGCTTCTGGGTGTATGAAAAGTGCAAATTAGCAACCAAACATCAGAAGAGAGAATGAGAGAGGTCCCCATTGGCTAGAGATGGGTTTTTTTTGGATTTTTTGTTTGTTTTTTTGTGGTTTTTTTTGTTGTTGTTGTTTTTGTTTTTTTTCCTCTGGGATCTGAAAATGCAGACATATGCATGGGGGAAGCAGGTGAGGAAAAAATTATTGCAAATAACATTCACACAATTGGTCCAATCCTGCTCCTCATGGAAGTTACACTGCCTCTCTTGGAAACCACAGAGTTGTTACCTTTTTCTCCAAAGACAGATAGGTATGAACCTAAGAATATTGGACTGGAAGACATATCCTGGATTTCCAGGCTTCATCCCCAGTATTGCAGAAGCATGTTATGATCCCTATAATACGTGTACCAAGTTTCATCTGAAAAATAATTAAGCTTTGGGTTTTTTTTCTGCTTCTGGTACTTGAACTGCAGGGCTGTTCCAAAACCTTCCTCCTCTGATGTTTTATTAGCCTACTTCAAATTTCCATGATAAATATACTTGTGGGCATTTTACATCCAATTGTTCTTGGGCTAAACCTGCTCTTTGATGTGATTAGTCGCTCTCTTTCTCTGGTGTATACATCCTGTTGTATTTATAGTTGAGTACAAAAAGCACACAGAGTAGCTCATGTCGGGTACAGTGGGACCTTAAATGTATCCTCTAGCTGCCCCTCCTGCTTTATCCAAAAGCAAAAGCCAAACCCATGAGGATTCTTGATTCCAGTGCAATTTCTTGAGCCCAACAATCACTGGAGCCTCTGAACTTCATACACAGCACCCTTAGACCAAAGCGAGAAGACAAATCTACCCAGCTCAAAACAAATATGATGGTGTTACCTGTAAGATCATTGATATTTTGCCTGTGTTTCCAACATTTCAAAAGCTTAATATAAATAAAGCAAGTAGATATATAAATAATATGAGTAGATCCACCTTCTAACTTAAGGTATCTTCAATATGAATATCCTCCTTTGGGCTAACTCAAAGCCATTTTCCAGCCACTGGAAAAGGACATGATTGCCTGACCTGTACAAGATCCCCACTCTAGCATGAAATGAATCACAACCAAAGAGTCTTTTTTTGGCCTCTTTTTCTGTAAAAGAAATCTATATTGGTACCTCAAATGTAGGTGCCTATGTTATCTGTGACAGTGGTCAGATGAAGCCACCTACCATCTCATATAAACATATTTTTAATTCTGTAACTATCGTTATCTTTTTGTTTTGGCCTTCCCCAATCTTTTCCTGCTCTTTCAGTTTCTAGATTCTATCCTCATGCCATCATCTTCCTTTCCACATCTGCTTTTTCTTCCCTCCTTTTCATTTCTGTCCTTCTTTGCTCCACCCTTGCTGTCTTTTCATTTTCTCTATATCCATCAAGTCAATCTCTCTCTATTCCCACAATGCACAAGAAAGCAAATAGATACCATTGTTTACTCCCAACCTTATCCCCTTCACTGTTGCATGCTCACTTACATTTTTTTACTTTTGTTTTACAGGTTTTATCTGAAACTCATTGGTGTCATTGGAGTGTTGACTTCAACTGGCTGGTCAAGACCAGCAGCAAGGCCAGTATTAAAACCTCTATGCAAAATAAGCTCTTCAGCTCACTTACCTGACTACCATGTTTTGGAAAATTGTGAAAAAGATTAACTGTGAAAGGTGTAGGAATACACTGAGAAGAAGTTATATGACAACAAATCTGTTGTCCTTGTGCCTAGAAGATGGTTGGTATTAGGCTGATAAGAAGAATGCTTGTGGGAGATGCTAACAGAAAGAAAGCTTTTCATAACTCCACAGTGTGCAGAGAAAATACTTGCAGAAGTAAATGGGAGAGTCTTTAGCTGGTGCATGACCTGAAGCTCACTAAAGTCAGGAAAAGTCTTTCCATCATCATATAACTTTTGGATATGCCCTAGATGTTGAAGCTGAAACTCGATCGCCAGCATCATTGGCGTTCTAACTCATTGGTTTTATGACTTTAACCTTAGTGATGACTAAATCCTTCAAAGAGCTCAGTACTGACTTCTTTTGAAAAAACAACTAAGAAACTAAATTCAAATAATTATTTCCAATCTTCAAACTCAGAGACGATCCAAACTACTATTAATTACCTGGACAAACAGGCTAGGCTTGGCTTTTTACAAGTCATTACTCCTTGATCAATACTCCTTGATAACTGACCCACCCGTGTTTGATGAAAGAAAATTGTTCTTTCAAAGATAGTGAGCCATTAATACCCATAGCCTTTAAACAATTCAAATTCGTATTTAAATAATGACTTGTACAATTTAACATTCTCCCTAACTGTATCATTATTCACCTTTATATGTCAATACTGCAGATATCTAACCTTCTTCTGTATGTCATATGGGTACATGAAGAATAGCAGGTAAGGAAACTAAGAAACTGATTACTCTTTGAAGCTGCTCTAACTAGGTGGAAAAACCATCCCTGCAATTCAGATATTAACCTCGGATTTGAGAAATGAGGAGGGCAGTCTCTGAGCTGCCACAGACATGTTGTGTGACATTGGGGAAATCACTTTGGTCCAGACCAGACTCTCTAACTCTTCCTAAATATCAGTTAGAGTAGATTATATGCTGCTGGGCCTTAGAAAAAGATTCAGAGTGCATGCTCTTGGGCTCTCAATCCCAGGAACACTTAAAATCAACTAGTGTGTCAATGTTGGGGCAGGTAATTCCCTTGGTGCTTAAATATCAGAGAACAACAAAGGAGGCGTTGCTTCTTAACGGAAGAGGAGCCAGGAGCCAGGGTGACAGCAAGACTGGCAGAGACAGTGGCCTCACCAACAAAAGTGGCAGTCACACAGAACTTGAGTAAGGTGGGCAGAGCAGGTGTGGTGGTGATAACCAAGTTCATTCAAAACAGGAATTGGCAATATTTAAAGAGTATCTAAAGCACTTTACCTTAGACACATGCTTTGAAGAAAACTACAAAAAATTGTGAGGTGTCTGTCAGGTACTATGGCAAATTAGTGAAGGCAGACATAGGACTAGTAAATTCATCAAATCTCATTTGCTGATAATTAAAACAAGCATGTCATATAAAGTCACCAAACTGAATCTTATAATGGATTTAGTATTGCACCTGCTCCTTCCCTCCAGTGCTTCTGGAAAATTATAGACTGTGTTCTATTAGGGGCATCATATCTTATTACCAGTCATGAAAAGGTACAGTCACAAAAGTCATTCTGAGCTTTTCTCTTTCCAGGTGTGAATATACAGAGCTAGGGCACTGAAGCAAATAGCATTTCTGTGCTAAAGTTGGTATGAGTGAGAAAAGGCTGTGGTTCTCAGTGCAAGAAGGGTTTTCAGTGATTGGTGACAAGAATGATTGGCATGCTGGAAGAATTTTCACAGCAAGAAATAATGGATGTATAAGAGAGGGTACAAAGTTATGAAATCTCCCAGTATAAAAAAGATGAATCTGTTAAAGGGAAAAATGCATTATTTGTCTCTGGTACTTGGGATCAGAGGGCATCACATAAAACATTTTTTAATAGATTGAACACTTACATAAATAAATATGCCATGACATAAATAAAGAACACAATTATAATTATGGCAGTAAATATTTTATTTAGAAATAGAAGCCTGGGAAGGACATAAAGCAAAGGACGTGCTACAGGGCATAAGACCACCACGGTTAATGAGATTAGGAGACAAATTATTTTGGGGAAAATTATTCTGATCTTGCTTGTTGTAACAGCCACCTTTGTAGCACAGGTTTCATACAGCTTCATTTGGCTCTACTCAGAGACAGGCAGATGAACACTTGGGTTTATTGGTTGCACCATTAAGGAAAATCGTAATGGAAGAAATTGTGCATTGTGTTGGCCAAAACTGAAATATAAGATGCACACCGATGATAGTAGTATCGTCAAACAACTTCTCATGAATGTCAAAGAGATCAGAAAAAAAGAAGGCATTTGCACAGTTTCCAAACCTAATTCTCTCGAGGATGGGGAAGGAGTAGCTGTTAGTCCTTCCTACCTCCACACACACTTCAGAGAAAAAAGGGTGATCTAATATGAAGCAGAACTGTTTCATCCTCTCCAACTGGAAAATAGACATGAATGCACATTTCCCCCTGTTAAGTAGCATCAAAGACATTGACTACCAGGAGAAGGTAGGGCTTTGAGATGCTGCTCTTCCATAGAGTGACAGGAACTGCTGGCCTCATTAAGCTCTGCCCTCATAAGCAAGGAACTTCTGAGAGGTTAAGGACACAGTGCAATAAGCACAGGTCAGTGTAACAGGAGGAAAAAAACGTGGGAGCTGTATATTAGGCAGCAAAATCTTTTATAATGAGGGCATAGCTACAGCTTAACATCTGAAGGGAATATATCTCCATGGAGAACTCCTATTCTCTGCATTCCCTTTTTCATTATCATTTTATCCATTAGTGTAATTTCTCTGTTATAGAAAATGAATGTCAGAAACCAGAATGCTTTGCTTTATTTGCACCCAAGCCAGTGCCAATCAATACCAGAAGTATTCCCAGTGCCCTGTCAATGCACTTCGACCCTACCTTGTTGAGAGTCCTTCTTAATTGACTCCAGTGAAGCAAATCCAATTTCCACATTCTCAGTCCTTGTACACATATGCTAAGACAGCTAAATTTAAACTATTTCTGCTCAGTTTTGTGGTGTCTACTCTGACACACACAACAGAATGAGATCACCTGAATTTGCTTTATATCTTATTTTTAAGACCATTTAATTGGAATGATTTTCTGCCATTGTTTCTGGGTGATATTAAAGTGATATCCTAGAGGAAAAAAACAAATACATTATTCTACCCCATCATTGACTCTCTCTGAAACCACCTTCTTTACTTTTACTGCCGGATCTGATTTATATCTGCGACATAAGTGTCAATAACTTGTTTTTGATGGGCAAAATACTGCCAGAAAAAATGGATATAGTTGAACATTAGGCTATAAAGTGGGGTATGAAGTATAATTCAGATGGGCTTCATGACACTTGTCCCTCATATGACACACATTCTTTTCATTTCCAATTTCATTGGAACAAGGGGAAAAAACTGTTTCCAATCTGTCCCACCTCATAAAAATAGACCTGTGTTTAATTCTTCAGGACCTAAAATTATCCTTTAGATATTGTCAACCAATCATCCAAGGAAAACGTTCATGGACAAAGTAATAGAGAAATCTTCTAGATACAGAGATGGCTAAAATATTGCTGTAGCTTCAGTTTTAATGACAGCACTCAAAGTATTAGGGGAAAGCTAAATGCACTGATAATAGTGGGATTGTCTGGCATATGCTTTTATTTTTTTTAGTAAATGGTGTAGTTTGGTCCATGTATTGCTGCAATTTATACATATAAATGATTTTGCAAAAATAAATAGCTAATAATATTCCTACTTTATATCCAGTAGAGGAACGGCATGCTCTGAAAGAGAGCATCCAAGTACTACTTGGTTATATATGATTATAAAATTAAAAGAATTACCTTTGTTATGCATGGATGCCTTGGTTTGTGTCTGTGTTTGTCTGGTGAGCAGCAGCAGCAAAACCTTAATGTACCCCAGCTTGGGTTTAATTGCTATTTTTACACCAGGGACAGAAACTCAGAATGAAGACAGCAGCAGTCCAAGGGCCAGCTGTGGTTCAGGTCACCTTCTAGGTGAGTTCTGGACATTTTCCTAGGCAGGCTGCTACTTATATTGAAGTAGAGTTACTGACTTGATGAGACAAAGTATTTTAGGGCCAAAGGCTGTCTGTCTTCATCATGTTGGGGAGCACTGCACTTGAGCCAGAATCTCCCGTGTTTCTGCTAGGTTTGCTTCCTGAATATCAGGGTCATAACATGGTGATCAAGCATGTGTAGAAACCATAGAACCAGACAAAGGAGCTCCTTCATGGATGCCCAGCTACTCACAAAAATAGTTGCATAATTTCAAAGAAAACTACTTTTCAAGTAAGCATTCAAAACTGCGATAAAAAACCAAGTCAGGTAGAAGTTTTTTCTCCATGCAAATAAAGTTGAGGAAATGAATGATTCGACTCAGGCACACCTCACTGACCCTCTTCTCAGGACTGAAATCCATTAATGGTCTTTATGGTTACAATTTTGGCATTGCAGTTGTCTCAGAAGCTTTAATTCTGGTCCCAGTGCAACTACTGATGGTGGCATTAATCTTAGCAGGAGTTGAGCTAGACCACCTTGGAGTGTTTCTGAAAGTCTCACAAATTCTGTCTAATGCAACACAGGCTACAGCCATACTCAGTGGTACCTATTTTCAGTGTCTACATCTGATGCTAAGGAAGGACAATTGTTATTCATTTTGACAATTCGTATCTACTGCATTAGCTCTTTCTGGAAACTAATTCACTATCCATTAGCAGAACACTTTATATCAAATTATAAAGGCAGATGACAGAACTGCAGATGAAGAAACCTGTATTTTCTGCAATTTCTTTTCAGTACTTTAAATTTCAAACTCTACTATGCCATTTTCAGCACAATTTTTGTAGTAGACTGCATAATTCTTTCCCTACTTCATCTGTTATGATGTTAAATTTGGCATTGGTCCTTATTTCAGCTATGAAGTAGATGTCCAATAGGAGTAGAAACGCCTAACTGTGGAAGACTTTAGGAGAGTTCTGTTATTCACGTAAACTATTCTGAAAATACTCAGCAGCTCTTCAGTGGCTAAAAAAAGTTGTGTAAATCTGTGTAGATTCACTAAAGACAGAGAAGTCGTTCCATAGAAGCTGAGAATACAGTCCCTTGAGCCAACTGTATGCCTGATATAGCTCCACAGGAATGAATGGAGGCACACCAGAGACTAATTTAAACACATTTCCACAGCTAAATGGAAAAAAAACTGTATGTATTGCCTGCTATAGCAGAGCTGAAAGACACTGTTCTTTTGAGTATCATCTTGTAGGGTAAAGAAAAGGCTGCTGAAGGATTTAGACCCAAGATTTTCTCCTGATTTTCAAATCCTGCGGCATTCCAGTATATAAATCAGCACAAGAAACTGGTCTTTTATCTTTTCTATTTTAAGAACTAAATTAAAACTGTAGGATAAAATGTAAAGAAATATAGTTATTTTGAAAGATAGGTCATTCTATGATTCTGTGATTAAGCAAGATTATTTGTCCTCTAAAGATGCTTTTTTCTCCACTTATTGACTGTCAAGGCAGTTCAGAAAATTGCCTTTGTGTAACTTCAGTGAAATGAAGACTTCGTGTCTTTGTCATCAGAACATAAGGAAGTTCCACTGCTCCTGGTCTCTTGAAGACAGTTGTGCCATAGAATCATCGAATCATAGAATCATCAAATCATAGAATGGTTTGGGTTGGAAGGGACATATAAAGGTCATGTAGTCCAACCCCCCTGGAACGAGCAGGGACATCTTCAACTAGATCAGGTTGCTCAGAGCCCTGTCCAACGTAACCTTGAATGTTTCCACGGATGAGGCATCTATCACCTCTCTGGGCAACCTCTTCCAGTGTTTCACCACCTTTCTAGTAAAAAATTTCTTCCTTATATCTAGTTTGAATCTACCCTCTTTTAGTTTAAAACCATTACACCTATTGCTACAAGCACTGCTAAAAAGTCTGTCCCCATCTTTCTTACAAGCCCCCTTTAAGTATTGAAAGGCTGCAATAAGGTCTCCCCAGAGCCTTCTCTTCTCCAGGCTGAACAGCCCCAGCTCTCTCAGCCTTTCCTCATAAGAGAGGTGTTCCAGCCCTCTGACCATTTTTGTGGCCCTCCTCTGGACCCGCTTCAACAGGTCCATGTCCTTCCTGTACCGAGGACCCCTGAGCTGGATGCAGGGCTCCAGGCGGGGTCTCCCCAGAGCAGAGTAGAGGGGCAGAATCCCTTCCCTCGCCCTGCTGGCCATGCTGCTGGGGATGCAGCCCAGGATACAGTTGGCTTTCTGGGCTGCGAGCGCACATTGCCGGCTCATGTCCAGCTTTTCATCTGTCAGTACCCCCAAGTCCTTCTCCTCAGGGCTGCTCTCAATCACTTCATCCCTCAGTCTGTATTGATATCAGGCGTTGTTCTGACCCAGATGCAGGACCTCATGAGGTTCACATGGGCCCACTTCTCCAGCTTGTCCAAGTCCCTCTGGATGGCATCCTGTCCCTCAGATGTGTTAGCCACACCACTCATCTTGGTGTCGTCTGCAAACTTGCTGAGGGTGCACTGACCCCATTGATGAAGATGTTAAACAGTACTCGTCCCAACAGGGACCTCTGAGGGACACCATTTGTCATCAATCTGCATCTGGACATTGAGCCATTGACCACTACCCTCTGGATGTAACTATCCAAACAATTCAACAATTCCTTATCCACTTAACAGTCCATCCATCGAATCCATATATCTTCAATTTAGAGAGAAGGATATTGTGGGGGACTGTGTCAAAGGCCTTAGAGAAGACGAAATAGATGACATTGTAGCTCTTCCCTTGTCCACTGATGTAGTTACTCCATCACAGAAGGCCACTAGGCTGGTCAGCAGGACTTGCCTTTGGTGAAGCCATGCTGGCTGTCTCAAATCACCTCCTTGTCCTCCATGTGCCTTACCATAGATTCTAGGAGGATCTGTTCCATGATCTTCCGAGGCACAGAGGTGAGGCTGACAATTCAGTAGTTCCCACGGTCCTCCTTTTTGCCATTTTTAAAAATGGGTGCAATGTTTCCCTTTTTCCAGTCACCGGGCACTTCATCTGACTGCCATGACTTTTCAAATATCATGGAGAGTTGCTTGGCAAGCACATAAACCAATTCCCTCAGGACTCTGGGGTGCACCTCATCAGGTCCCAAAGACTAATGTATATTGAGGTTCCTCAGGTCATCTGCTGAACAATTTAAGAGAGTGGCTTTTCTCTGAAGTTGAAAGTCTGGTAGCTTATTCATCAACAATAGGAATGTAAACCACATGCTGCAAGCACTTTTCTTCTGTGACCTTAGTGTATTTCCCTGTTGATTTAGAGAAACTTGCACAAGGTTTGCTTAATAATCCACTCTTACGTCTGTCCCAAATGTCATGCTCTTCACTTTCCATCTGAAGCCAAGATCACATCTGCCACCTGTTGTTCCCCAACTGAAAGATGAAATCCCTATTGATTGATTGACTGGTTAGATATATCTGTAGCAGAAATTTGTAATAAAGCCCGGCTTAATCCTTGCTCCAGAGCCAAGAACCCTCTTCCCCTACATTCCCTGCTCTAGTTGAAATGTTATTTTCTTGGCAAAGCTTAAGGATGAAGAGATCAACTCATTCTCTATTCCAAAACCTGTGCAGAATTTCACTTGATTACCAATGTATCAATGGCAACAGATTGAGTTTGACTACTGTATCTTTCCCAAGGGATAGTCTTTGTGTTAAAATCTTTGGAGCAAGTAAGCACAGAAATTCTCAAGGCAGTTTCTTGCAAAGTTTTAGCACCTATGCTGTAAAAAAAAAAAAAAAAGTTTTATTGATAATTTGGAAGTTCTTGATTTCAAACTCCAGACATCGTTTCATGCTATGCCTCCTTTTGCCAGAAAAAATAACCCTTTATCATCTGATATTTTCTTGTCCTGTGATTTCTGATCCTGTTCTTTCTGATAAATGATCTGAACAAATTGGACAAATTGAAGCAAATTGCTTCCAGGACATATTCACGAGTAACAAAACCAAGCAGGTTTGTTTTTTCTTTTTCTCACAGGCTAAAACATGCTTCTTGACTGCAGGTGCTTCTGGGCTGAGCTTGCTCCTAGTTCTCTGGAAGCTCTGAGCATAGTCTGAAAAACACATGCCTCATCAATTACCACAGATGATATCATAAGGGATCCTGTGTCTCTTCCTTACAAATTAAAATATCACAAATATTTCAGACTTATCGTCTTTCTATTGCCAAGCTCCTATAGCTCAGAGCTGTGAGCAGATCTTTTATAACCTTTCCAGCGTATGGTCCTTAAAACCATTGGCCTAAAGATACCCTTTCCTGTCCTATCCTTCCACAGGCTGTATACACTAACTCCTAAAAAAAATTGTGCATTTGGTTCCTATTCAGAATAGTTTACACTGCAGCCTTTTAAGCAGTCTTCCTTAGTAGGCAGCTGAGAAGATCACTTTAGCTCAATCTGGCTTCTTATTTCAGACGACTTCTTATTCCTTTATTTAGAAACTTCATTTCATTTGTGGGTTAATCTTGGAAAATGTTATTCAGAGTTTTTTAAAGTATTTCTTGCTAAAAAGAAAGTAATTATATTTGAGTGATTCAGATGTTTCTGCAATGGGTATGACCCAGAATGCTACAGTTGATAAAATAACTCCAGAATTTCTCTGTTCTGTCTTTGTAAATGCTAGAAGGAAAAGGATGACTGGTATGTGTGCTTTTAGCTTGGCTGTATTGATTATTTTTTTATGTGTTAATGTGGAAGCATACATGAATGAATAATTCCTTTAAGCATACTTCTTAGGAGAGTGTGTACAGACTAGTTCTGAAACTACAAGACTCATTTCAGATTAGACAGTGTAAATTTTGTAAGCTGAAAGAAATAGGAGTGTAATCAAATGCATCATGTGTCATATTAGTAATTTTATATATATATACACACACACACATATATATATATGAAAATGGTTTTGTGATTCAAAATCCATATGGCATTTTGCATGAGTTAGTCACTGACTATAAAACTTACTGGTTTTAGTAAGTGAATAAAAAGTAGAAATGACTGTTATGAAGATGATGTTATTCATATTTATGCAAGTCAGATGTTATACTACATGGCTCTAATCATGCAGATGTCAGGATGAAATTTTTAATTGAATTTTAAGGCAATCTTTCACAGTGACTTGGAGAAAAGAATAATGATTAGTCATTACATCTCTTATTACAAAAATTCCGCCTCCCACCATTTCTGTCAGAGTCTCAAAAATATCAGAGGTAACTGGAGTCTGACCTGCACACTGTGAATGGCAGATAGAAAAATGATAATTATATACAGAACAGTAACAGTTCCATGAGAGACATATGGCCCTGGTATTCTTTCTGTTAGCTGGGAGCAGCAGCACTTTATGGTTCAGTGATCTTTTGGATAATCACAAAATAAAATAAAAGATATCATTTGTTACAGAGAATAAGCCTCAATAATGTTGTTGAACTACAAAATGACTCCTCTGTAATCACTGGTTGTAACAAGATGTGAATGATCCCTGTGCCATACACTGACTCTGACATCATGCTACCATTTACACTACTAAATGAATAAGCATTCGCTTTCATATGAAGACACATTACTTGTGTCAGAAACAGCACTGTCATAAATTTCACTTGTTATTTTATTCATATTTCTATTTTTCCCCTTAGGAAAAGAAGTTATCCAGTAGAAAGCCTCAAGATTACGGCAAAAAAATGAGCACTGCAAATGGCTCACTGTGATCTTCAGTGGTGTTCAGTACAAACAAAATTAGCAATGGTCAGAGTTTGGCCTGTATAGAAACTTAAGCTAAGATGTTTCAGTGGCATCACTGTAACTGTGAATGGATGTGGTCCTAAACATCTCCTTAAATGTGCTGAACTGCCTTTCCTTTCATTAAAATCTGATATTTCTTTGAACATGAACTGTGGACATTATCCTTCATCTTAAAAATCTACACTTTGCTCTGCTTCTTCTTGTCTGAATTTGGCCATTGGAAAAATACGTCCCACTCATATGGTAAACAACTTTTCCTTTCTGCTATAAACCAATGCCCAGATAAATTGTTTCAGTGGTAAACTTGCCATCTAGATTATGAAAGAAATGCCTGCCATTAATACATGTAGTTAGGAAAGGAATTTAAGGCCCTTTGCATTCATTCAGGATTAAATTCCCAAAGTGAAGACAGTCTAAGACTCTGGCTAAAGAGCGCAAGTCTGTTCTCTGGCCCCGAGATAAGACATTATCATCTATCCATACTCAAACTCTTAATGAATTTTGCGTCCCAAAGCAAGGTCACAACATCCAAGCTGGGACTAATCTCTGGACTGTATTATTTCCTAAACCATTTCAGGAAATGGGAGAGTGCTTGCCAAGTGTGCCGTGGACTATGCTGGCAGCTGAACATTGGTTTCCAGTGCCTCTGCCAATGGCCCTGGGATTATTCAATGTACTAGAATAGATGTAGCATGTGTGTCCTGATTATACTTCTGAAGTCGTGTGTAGATTCAAGCCACACACTGCTTTGCTGTCTTACGCTTGTGAATGAATTTTGCCCTTACTAATTAAAAACACTGAACAGGATTCTCAAACGCAGTTGCCCAAACTTTGGTTTCACTTTTATGCATTGAAAGAAGCACCCTGATTTTCAGAAGCAGAGTTTTCTTAAGGATCAAGAGTATATTTTCTCAGATATCACAGCTCTTGAGTTTGGAATCTTTGACTCTGAAGATAAAAAATCTAACAGCTGTTTAAACTAAAGGTGACTTTTTTTTTTAAGATAAAATGGTATTAAATACTTCAAGAAGTTTATCAAGCCTATTTCTGCTGAAAATTTACAATGTTGGCATAAATGAGCTTTTGTTCTGGAAGGTTAATTTACACATTTATTACAAGTTATATCAACTATATTTGGGTTTGGGGGCTTTGTGTTGGTTTTTTTTTAGGTTTTTTTTTGTTTTTTTTTTACTGCCTGTTCAAAGTATTTGCACCAGAAACTGCTGAATTTTGAATCAAGAGCCCTCCAGATTTTTAGGTGGACTTTTGTTTTGCAACAAAAAGTGAGTAAGTATATTATTTTTCATATAATGCTTGAGACTGTAAAAATTACAGAAAAAATAGTGAAGGATTTTGTTTGCTTTTGTTTTGTAGCTATTTATTTCAATGCAATAAAATGATTTGATATAATAGCGATATTTCAAAATAATAAAGATTGTTAATTACATAAAACTTAGTTGAAATTTCAGATTCGTTAATATTTGTGAATATGAAGTGTTTATTGCCATCATTATTCTTTTCTGAGGTTTTCTTCATCAAAAGTCTTCATCTGAATTTTTCTGAAATGTTGTTTTATATATTTTGTTTCGTTAAACATACACACACACACGTATGAGCATATTCTTAACCTATTGTGAATGTATGACTAGGTGTTCAGTGAACTGCAACAACACCTCTGATTATTGGAAGTAATAACTCTGCTCCACCTCTGTGCCACAGCAGCCAGAATACTTAAGCAAAAAAAGAGGAAGATAAGTCAAAGAGTTTGAAATGTTGCAAGGATGTAAGTATATAAAATTACAAATATAAAATTACAAATATAAAATGACTGTTCATTTGTTAGTCACCTCAAAATTGTTCCATGTAATAAATTTTATAGAGCTCCATCCAAATGGAGTTGCCAGTTACTGCCCAGTAGAGGTTCCATAGATATTTCCTTTTCTACATTCCTTAGACTCTCTATTAAGCAAGAAAACAATGACCCTGAGTTTTTTTACCTTCTTGACTAGTCATTCACACTGTTTCCTATCTTTTCTGTAACGTTTTATAGGACAAATCTGGAAAAGAAACACCAGAAAGACTTTGTCTTCAGTGTGGTATTTGGATCCTGTATGATTACCTGCAATGCACCTGATCTTCCCTCTGTAACCAATTTAGTCTCTTAGGCTCACTACCTATGTAATCAAGGTTTCAATGGTAATAGTTTAGAGTTACCAGGTTACTTTCTAGACCTTTAGCAGACATTTCAACAAAGCTGTAGTGACATTTTAATGTCTGGGGTGCCCCAGGCTCAGCACCAAGTTCCCTAAATTCTCTCATGTTTACCCACATTTATCAACTCTCTGGCAGAAGCAATGGTGAGTCTTCTACATCCCTGTATTATTGCTGGGTATGATGGGAAAATCCCCTTACCAACATCTATTGCAAATACAGACTAAATACTGAGAACTTTCATGTATATCCATGTGTTTAGATATATGTATATAATTTTTGTCACACTTACACATGTATAGATATAGAAGGTATGGATAGCTGTGTACAAACATTTGAACATAAACATCTACTTCTCCACATCATCTAAAATGACAACTAAATTTGTCATTTCAGCACTCCAAAGTTTTCATAAAATGGATCCTAAGTCTACAGAAGCACTGAAATGTTCTTAAGTTGTTTAGAATTTCTTTCTTGCTTCTAAATTTAAAACTAGGCTTTTGGGGCACAGTCTGTACTTTCTCTGGGGGTGTAATTGTCATGTACATATTAATATATGCAAATAAAATTGGAGTTTCAACAGCCACTATTCCTCCAAAGGTTACATTCTCTAATTAGAGCCAAGCAATTAGTTCTAAAAAGTTTCTTTTTTTTTTTTTCTAGAAGCCTTGCGTTTCCTTAACAGTGAAATTACATCTCAGCCATTCCTTTTTGTTTCAAGATATGAAATAATTACAACTGTACCTTCATTTCATCTTGCCCACTAATTGCCCCCTTTTAACACAGATCATTTCAAATGGTGCTTCTTTGAGATTTTATAGCTGTCTAATATGTACATGAGTATAGGTGCAATGTTAGAACAAATTGAACTGTTCTTTGTCATTCTGACACCTTAAATCCCATGTTGCTGACGGATATGACTAGGGAACCAGCAATAACTAAGTCTCCAGGCTTAATCTTTTTTTTCCCTTTTTTTTTTTAATAAAAAAAAAAAAATCTCAGTTTGATGTAGGAATAGTGTGACCCACTGAGTGCACTCAAAGATGGATGAACAGTTGAACTTTTTTCTTCCTTTAGTATGGGATCTTAAATTTTAAAATAAACTGTATTTGACCTTAGCATGACTTTTCGATTCCTTCTTGTGAATGGAAGAATCAACAATGATCAAATAAAAAAGGTCAGACAGTGGAAAAAGCAGAGCGATTCATGTTACTTTGAATGATTCATGGTACATGATCATTTTTATCATAAAAAAGAGTAAACAAATCAATGTAACATGCCTGTCAGTTTGTTGTCTGAAACAAGTACCCACATCCACAACATGTAACTGGAGGCAAAAAGAGTTTCTTCTCCCAGAGTCTCCCTACAGGGAGATACAGGCAACTCCAGAGGGTAAGTCATCACCCCCGAGATACACATTTCCCTCCAGTGTTCTCATCTCTCTTTCTCGGACGATTATTTGGGGAGCTGAGAGTCAGAAGGCTTGTAATGTAGATCCCTCAGTCAAGTGCCTAAAAATACCAAATACCCCAGCAAAAGAGTAGAAGTGAAGTGAATTCCCTGTATGGCATTTGGGCAGCCAAAAATGATTGTAAGCTCTTCATTATTTGCAAAACTGGTGGGCAATAGGTGAGGGCTTTAATCCACTTCCTCAGCTCACAGATGTCCCATGCACAAATTGGCTCAGTCAGTAGACTTCACCCTGCAACCTATCCCCCATTTCATGGTAGTATAAAGAGAGGTACAAATCCCTATCTAAACGAGGCAGGGGAAAAAGGGAGGTGGAGAGGCCCAAAGAGAGCTGCAACAGGGGTGAGGTAATGAAGATGTGACATATACAGGCAAACATGCCAAGGACTTGTCAGGTTGCACTTGCCCAGAAAGAGAACCCAGATGTCTACACCAATCTGAAGCAGCAGCAGAAGGAAGTGACCTGAGGGAGCTAGAAAGAGCTGAGGAGTCTGGGAGCTCTTGGGGACTAGAAAGGATGAGTGTGTAGGGAGAAAGAGAGTCCAGTGTTGCCAAAATGTCTCATTACTTCTGTTCAGAGATATGATGTCACTCAGAAAGGGCTGGAGAAGAATTTTGCAATTAGCCTTTTTTTCCCTTGTTTTTCCTTAGGGGGAGGAGGACCAGAGGAGGAAATGAAGGGAAGGAAATAAAATCCAACCTGTTCTTTTTAGTTTATGCACCAGCCCTTGCTTAGGGCTGTGCCTTAAGGCACAATATAGCCCATACTGATTATTATAACAATTGTAAGCCTATTCCCACTTCCAGAAAATTGGTACACTTATACATGTGCATACATATTAGTCATGATAGTGACTATATTTTTTTTAAGAAATGCAGAGAAATAGATACTGCAAGAACCATCAGGCACTCATCACCCCATAAGCCAATAAAGGTGGCAGTATCAACCTCAGCCAGGACCATGGATCCACTTAGCTGCCCACCTGTATAGAGACATAGGTCTGAAGCCTCACCTCCTTGAAACCTAAGTTGATCCTTCAGTAAGTAGGCAGAGAAAAGAAAATGATAAAGACAACTTTAGAGGACTCTTAAATATTAGAGACACAACTTTTTTTTTTTTTTTTTTAAATGAGAGAAAATACTTATCAGGTTTATTGTGTTGATTACATTTTTTGTGGATTATCATTTTCTCATATATTTTCTCATGCATAGTAGCATTCATTTGTTCAATACTGTAGAGAAAACATCAAGAAAACAGTCCTTCAACATATTTTTTTCTGACATTTCCAGGTGCACTGAGAGGAAAATACTCTGGTTTTAAGCACTGCATCGTTTGCCAACATTTTGTGCATTCACTGGTAAAGGAAGGATCTGCTTGCAGTGGACTGATTTAATCTTAACTTTGCACTGTCATCTGTTGGCATAAACAAAGGTCCAAGGTACAAACAAATAGGAGAATAAATCTCTCTCTCTGGCAAGGTGCCGCTTCAGCAAGGTTTTAAATTCTTTCCCCCAAGCAGCTGACTTTATGAGAGAGGCTACTCCTAGAGTCTTTGATCTCCAGAAGGCATTCATATATTTGGAAGACTGCCAGTAGCTGGCAAAGCATAGAGTAGCAGCCTTACCTGCAGCTACAGTATTGATTTGGGGGCTACAGTGTATTTGGGACCTCCTTATCTTGTGAGAATAAATGCTTTTCTGTACACCAAAGAGGGCGCGCAAGTAGAAACCATCTGAAAGTCATGCATCTGGACGCACTTCTAAGAGCCAGAAAGTGAAGCATCTTCATGAAGTAATGGGTCCTACCTCTTCCATGGATCAACAGCCATGAGGAGCTCCTCTCCTACAGTCATGGTATTACTTCTTGGTCACTTGGCAATTACTGGCCTTTTTTAAGGTTCAGCAACTCACAAACTCTAATATTGTCTACCAGAATGCTTAGTCTTTAATTTGGGAAAGAAAGCTATAAACATCCCACCTTCTTACAAAGATTCTCAGTCCTTAATCCCCAGCTCATTGCACATGAAACCGCACTCAGCTGACATAGCCCCCAAAACTATGTTGAGTCAACCATGAACCTGCTGATGCCGGCTTGGGGCAGGGAATGGATTATGTGGCCTCTTGAGATCACTCCCAGACTTATTTTCTACACCTTTATGAGAGGAGCAGCAGGAGATGGGTTCATTCAGTTCAACCACATGGGATCTTCCCTCATCAGGTTTCTATGGAGCCAAGGTGCAGTGTAAAGCTGTCATCCCTTTGGGTAATACACAGGGGGCAGGGACAAGGCAAACACCATCTGCTCTTTCTCCTTGGCACTGCATCTTCACAGGCTCTGGGAGGTGCATTTGTACCTCCATGTGGAGTTAAATCAAGATCTCACTCATCAAAGATATTGTAATAGTCGGCCAGAAATCTAATATAAATGTCAAGCAGTTGTTCTCTAAAATATCATAGATGTTGTTTGCCATATTGCTGCCTTTACCTTTCTCATGTGAATTTAGTTAGAACTGGTAAAAAAGTGTTCCAAAAGAACATGGGAGAATGCTGACTGGACAAAATGAAACTTTCTTCAAGAACATGACAATTTTGTCAAAATTTTCAGGGGAAAGTATTCAAATGTTTTGTTTCATGAAAAAGAAAAAGGTCAGGCACCTTCACTTCCACTTTGTCATGTATTATAGATTACACCATGCAAGCATGCATAGAAAAAATGTAATATAAATGCCAAAACAACAGGATCAACATGAAAAGCTCAGATGTTCTCTAAAGAAAATACTTAAAAAAATATATATTTTTTTAAAAACAGCAAATTTCAGAATCTCAGAATTTCTCACAAAATTAAAAAAATCAAATTTTGTCCAGAAAGTGATGAAACTCTATAGATCAGACTGAAATTCTGCAGAGGTAAAGCATGGCTGTGAAGCTCATCTGCATTTTTCTCAGTGTTAAGCTAGAGAAATCCTTCTAAAACTTGCTATAGTTCTTCACATCTAGATTCTGGATGCATAAAATAGGACTTCAGACCCAAACCATTTATTTGTCTTTTCAGGTGAATAGCTACCAAGTTTTGGAAGAAGCTGTGTTATTATGGTATTTCTCAGATTATTTACACTTTTCTGAAGCTCCTTGAAGTCCACTTTTCTGCATGTTCAGAGATGTTCCTGTCTGATTGCTTTGATACCACCCTCACAGCAACATCCCCTGAGGCGGTTGAACTGGCAGATGTTTTCAGATTACCAGTTTACCAGTTCAGACACACACTTAATTAAGTAGAGATACAGACACTTTCTATTGAGAAGACTGACAATGTTCGTCTTTCATATTATAATCCAATGGTTAGAGCACAGACACGTGGGAAAGAGGGTCATCTTCCTTCTCAAGGACACAAATTCATTTTTTCTTCAGTCAGAGGAGAAGCCATAGCATCTGGTGGGTTCAAGGTGCTGCTGCCCAAGCTCATTTTTTATTTCAGATGATGACTTTTGCAGTGATGTTTCATGTAAAGACAGAAACACCAAGATCTCTTAGTAAGCTCTCATTGGAGACTAGTAACCTGCATGACTGACCTCAAGCCAAGAAGGGAAGAAAATCCAAGTTTCTCACTTTGAAAGGAAGACTACATCCAGCAGGTTATGATACAAAAGGGGTGAAAGCATTTCTACACATGTTAAAAGCAAAGAGACTACTGTATTTCCAGACACTGGAAAAAAGAAACTCTCTGGGTAAGACTGTGGACTGTGAAAGAACATGCTTGACTGGCTGTGTCCAGTTGCCAAGCTCTGGCGATCAGCGGGATCTCAGAGATACCACTGCACAGCCAACCAGCTCGTCACCAAGAGATAATACTCATGTTTAAGTTTTCATGCCTGAGGTGTACAGTCTTCCCTAGTCAATATATAGGGAGCTTCATAGTTATGGAGTGTGTTGCACACTCAGTACCAACAAGGCAGGTGTCCATGCTGTACTGGATGTAGCCATTCTCCAGGTGCTTCAGCTGCTGACTCTTCTGCTCACACTACTTGTAGTGGTACAGGAAACCCATCAGGTTCATTGCATGACTCGAAATTTAACCTCGATGCTAGTTCAGAGTGTATCGCTTTTCGTGGTGGGTACCTTTAGGGCAGTGGAACTATTTCTCCAGCCATGCTGCTCATATTCTGTGACTGGAAACTTCAGTAGAGTTCCTCTCCTCATTTACATTGCATTGTAGGAGTTTAAAGCCTCTTTGAAGAAGTGAGGCTAGAGAAAGGATTTGGAAGATGAGAGAATGGACAAGAGAATATATCAGCCCTTTCATTCTTTAGATTTGAAGGGCATGTGAGATCAGTATTCAGTAGAGCCAAAATACAGTCACAGTTTTTGGATGCATCCACTTATGAATTACAAATCATACAGAGAATTCCCCCCCCCCCAGAGACAAAGGGACAGACTTCAGGGGTCTGATATTAAACTGGGGTAAATTATCTTAGTTTCTCTGACACCCATGAAGCTTTGACAGTTTACACAAGCGGCTCACAGATGTCAGTCGCTTGCAAACACTGCCATTGTAAGCCAAATTTTAACGGGTGACCTATCGATTAAAGGCTTATGTGTTTCTACTGTCCTGTTCCTAATCCCTCTATCAAAACTGTTTTGAAGAGAGTACTTTTTGAAGCATGCAATGTTAGTTCCCAGTAAAAAGAAGGCCAGTCTTTAAAAAGGAGCTTCTAGTGATCCGGTAAAGATTTCTACTTCAGCAATTTTGCTTGATTAAACTTCTTTGGTTCTTACCAAAACATAAGTTACAGTAGATCATGACAGCAATGTTGAGGACTAGCTTGGAAATTGTGTCAGATCTTTGACCAGAAAGCTCCTGAATTGGTTTCACTCCCATTAAACTAACGGATACAGCTTTATGTCTGCAGGAGACGTTTTGTTCCTCTTGACGTTGCATGTTGCAGGACCCCTGCTGAGGCATTCTGTCCCATTTTATTGTTTACAGTTTACGTGTTGCTACTGGGCTGTCAGTTGGAAGCATGGGGTGGGTTAGACTGCATTGTCATGCAAATTACATCCAGATTTACATGTTACCCCAGACTAATATTCATTGTGATGTCTCAATAAGGTTGTCTTTGATGGATAATAATTTTTCCAAGACTACAGTCTTGCAAATTAAACAGAAGCCCCATTAATAGGATTTCAATAGTCTTTAAATGCTGTCAACTGTTCAACTGCATTGTGGTGTTTCAGGGTCAGATTCTGCCATCCGGACTTATGTTGGTGATTAGTGACTGCTCTGCAAATAACCTACTTACAGATAAAAAACTATTACTCAGAGTGAGCCCAGGTGCTAGAACCTGATCTTACTACAAACACTGGAGAAGTACAGACAATTTTTGTGAATTTTTCAGTTACTATAAGTATGTGATTCAAGGAGTAACAAGCAAGACCTGTAGTACCTCACAAAAAGTTCCATCAATATGTTATCATCAGTGCAATATACTGCAAAAGACAGGCTATTTGAACTTTGTAAAGGAAGACTCCAGAAGTCATGATATTCAATGGTCTCCACACCAGTGAAATGCCAATATCCATCCTTACAATGAGCTTTGGAGATGTAGAAGTACTCTACCTTAACTGTGCCTGTATAAGACAGGCTCTTACATATCACCTCTTTTCAGGAACTTCATTCAGTTGCAGGAAGCACAAGGAAGACTTTAGGAGAAATGCAATCTCCATTTAATATCTCCTGTTTCATCAGGGACTCTGCCCTTCATCCAGACCCCATACCTGAGGGATGTTCTCAGTTTTATATCCCTCTTTTATGCAGAGTTTCTGCAGTCACCATGCAGTTCCTGATGACTGGGCTCCCACAACTACTTAAGAGGATTAGCTAGGCTTCCAAGCAGGGAGTTATTTTAGTTTTGTTTGTGCTGCTGGAAAAAGTGTGTTCCTGGCCACTGTGTCTGAAATAAGACTGTCATATTATATTTCTCTGGGATTTCCAGAAAAGTGACTGCTTTTATTGCACTATACTGAGTCAGTCCAGTACATTGAAAAGGAAAGAAAATATCTTGAACATGTACTGACTTCAGTGGAGTACATGGACAGGAAATCCAGTGCATCGTTAAAGCACGAGACTCATTTCACATGATCTCAATAAAAGAGGCGGATGGAAACCTTTAATAAATGTCCTTGGTTCTGAAATTCCATCTAAAGAAAATTATCATGTATGCAGAGAGGACATCTCTAAGGATGTACCCTTACAGGGTACACAGTAACATTTGTCTGACTCAATTAAATGCCTACAACTTACACATTTATATCTGATCTAATGACTCTAAGTTCTGATTATAAGCAGAAGAATAAAAATAACTCAAAAAAAACAATCCCTAAGAGATTTCTCTTATTTATTCTGCTTGCTTGCTTTCTGTCTGCCTATCTGTCTATTGAGGGATCATAAGGTAATGTGCTCAGATGTACTCGTCTACACTGTAGATGTGCTTAAGAGAGGTGGACCTCCCCTATGATACCCTTACAGACCTTCAGCCTTGCAGCGTTCTTTCTACTTCTAACAGTGAATTCTAAATTTCTTCCTTGGAGCCAGAGCCTTTGCAGAACTCTTCTGCAAATGTAGATCTTTCCTGGATATCATGTAAGAGTTTGCAACCTGTGTCCTTCAGTCATCCAGGACCTTCAGCTCTAGCAGTTTGTTGGACTCTTAAAGGAGTCCTATGTAGAAACAATCCTGTCCAGCTGAGTTACTAGCCATTTATCAAGATCCAATGACTATTAACTTTCCAATACCTAAGTCCTAATTTATATGTATGTGGGATAGTGTGGATTCTTTCCCATTTAGAAGTTAAACATTTAACTTAGCACCTAACCTAAATATTTAGTATCACTCCTAGGCCAATCAAAGGCATGAGACAGGGAGTTCATTTTACCTACATCAAGGTGAGGCAAATTATTTTCTGAAAATGCTCATTCCTCTTCTCTGACAAGAAACTTAACTTTTAGATAGCAAATGTCTGTGATTAACTAATGTTTATTAATGTATGTTATAATATTAATATGTAGAGTTATTCTCTGACTGAAATGCTTATCCTGGGCAAGTGGTAATCCCTATTTCTTTGCCCTTTCCTCCTGAGAAACCGTAGAAATTAGCTGTTATCTGAGAGAATCACATTATGGTTCCTGAGAGCTAAATGAGATTCATTACACTGCCCCTAGCCTAGCAGAAAAATACAGATTTCTCTGAGAGGATTAAGGATGTGTTATATGCTCTTTCTCCTCATGCAGCAGCAATGACTGGCTACTGGATGAAATCCTGCCCTTGTGGAAGAGAGGTGAAGTTTTTCTGGACTTGCAGAGCATGAGGATTTCAACTATTAATTGCTTGGTGGTGAACTGAGAAAGCAGGAGTAGAGAATTCTGGGTACACATAACTGGTAAAAAAACCAAACAAAACATACAGCCTTTGATATAGCTTTATCAATTACAACGTTAACTTATTATTTTCCTTGGCTTCATTAATCTATAACTAATTTGAGTGGGTTCCAAGCTTGCTCTCTCTCATTCCCAATTAACCCAGTGGCAATTATCACTGGCTTTAGTCTTTAATATCTAAGAACTCTCTTTTACCTCTTGAAAGAAGCTTTTGAAATCTGAAAATGCCAAACCAGCTAATGTTTTATTTAAGCACAGAAAATGAACTTTAGGTTATTCCCCTTGCCATAGGTTAACTAATTATTTATGAAAAAAGGAATGAGAGAAAGGAGAGAAAAAAGAAGAAAAGGAAGATTAACATCCAGAACCATCTCAGTTGTGGACCCTAACTTGCATGTTAAAAAGTTTGTTTCCATTGTCTGGGCATTCAATGTACTCTCAGTAATTGTCACTGTTGAATTTGGTCAATAAAGCTACATCTATATTAATAAATTTACATCTATTCTAATAAAAGTAACATTCTGTGGACCTAAGAGTGGCCAATATGGTCTGGCCGCGACCCTGAAAAAAGTGGCTGGCTGTAAACTGCTTACTGGGAACAGTTCTTCATCTATTATAATCCCCAGCACTCTTGGGAATTTTCCAGGTAAGTGTCACTTGGTCCAGGCCAAAAGTATGCCAGGGTCTGTGCTAACAGATCATGCACCAACGATCAAGTTTTGGTGCTCATTCCCAAGTGCTAGCAGTGTTTAGTTACTTTCAAAGTCATGACTGATGTATCTGATGATGACGTAACAGTAAATTTAGAATTTGGCTTGATTTGTCTTAAGACATCAGTGAAATTCCCATTGACTTGATAAGTTTGAGTCAGCCCTTAAATTTCCTACTGAGAAGTAATACTGTTTTACAACATAAACAATTTGACTGGAACAAATGGTATATTTGTGGTCTAAATCTGCACCCAAACAGGCTCAGGGTGTCCAGGCAGAAGCGGTGAGGGGTGGGGAGGAGGAAGGTCAGTGTTTTATATGCAGTACAGCCAAAATGTCACTTACATGTCAAGGGGATGGACAGATGCAATTTCCTGAAGTTCTCGCAAGGGAACACTTATTTATTTGGGCTTGAATATAGATGGAAAATCTCAATTTCATATATATATTTAGATCTAACTTGACTTAATCAGGTAGCCTACCTCACTTTCCCTCTTTTTGTTTTGACCCTTCTCGTGTCAATACAATAGTGTAAAGGCAATCAGACTGTTGGTTACTGTTTTGGGGATACCGTGAGTACATAGTCATGAAAAAAGTTAAAAGAAAGGGAGGAGTGCTATTGTGACTAAGGAAAGACAAAACATCACAGACAAACAGTAGCCAGAAACCCCTTTAATTTATATTCTTCCATGACAAGGAAAATTAAAAGTAGTCAATTTGGTGTAACAATATTGTAATATAGAAGCAAAAATTATATAAAAAGAGAGGTTGAGCTTGGCAAAACAGACAGAAAGATGAAGACTGAGGAACGTTTGAGGAAGACAGGAATCCCCTTTGTCTTCTGGTTCACACACTGGTCAGAAAAATTGCGAGCAAAAAGCTATTAATGTCATTGAAACTGGATATCATTTTGTCATTCTATTTTATTTAATAAGGCAATAAAATTGTGCAGTCTGAATGCCTGCAATGATCCCTCACCACTTCTTATTACTACCTCACCAACTCCACTTGCTGGTGTAGCAATCTAACCTATAATTATCGAAGACATTAGTGTCTTCAGTTGTTTATTGCCATCAGCTGGAGACTAATGTCCCCACAGTCCTGCTGCCAGAAGGCAGTATGTCAATATATCCTAATCTGTGTCACAGCAAAGTCAGTCAAATGAGCTAAAAAAACATTGTCATGATTTATTTGGAGGACAACTTACATTGCACTGAAGCAGGTGAGCAGTATTCACACAGTCCTTTCCACTAGCTGTAAGTAAGAGAATTAACCTCCAGCTAGGATCATTGACAGAGCAGCCTACAGGTGACAGGGCTTAAAATTGCATTTATTATACACAAGGTGAACACAAGTCTTGGGTCTGAATGTGAGAGCCTATGTGGTTTATGAGGGTTTAGTTTTCCTTCTCTAGGATCACAGCCATTTCCATGTATAAGTAGGAAGAGACATTTGAAAATGTGAACAACTTGATGCCAGAAAAAAATGGATTAAAAAATATAGAAGTATATCACAGGGGTGTATTAATATTTAACCACCACTTTAAAGGAAAAATTAAGCACACATCTTTCTGACTTAACCTTTTGAACATTTCCACTAGAATGAATGATACACAATGTGTTATAGAAATCAACACAATACAATTTAAAGAGACAGAAATGTCTCAAGTGTATCAGGTGTTGCGATAGAAGGAAAGATCCGTGGAAAAAACTTGTTGTACTCAAGTCACACAGTGGGAATACACTTAAATTATGAGGAAAAGACTCAAAATTTCTTTCGGCAACAATCTGTCATTAATCTCTGCTAAAGGAAATGCGAGTGATGTATCTAGCTGTCATGGGGTAGTTTCTTCCCATAAGAAGAAGAGAGGAATCAGGAAAGAGATCCATGGTCTGTTTTTTTGGGTCAGAGGAACAGTACATTATTCTTTGCATGGTTTTCCTAACAGAGTTACTTGCAAGGCATTGAGGACCTGTTCCAATGAGCTAAATTCTAGCCACTTCTGTCAGTTTTAGTGCTGCCTGGCTGTGGGCCATCAATAAGTCCTTAAACACTAGGAAGTCATAAGTACACAAGGTAAAATTGATTTTAAGCTCCATATAAGCACTATATACACATCATCTATTTTCTCAGTTCCTTCGTCTTCTAGATGATGTTAGGTAAGAATATCTGGTGTACCAGCATATACTAGGTTGAGTCCAGTCCCCTTGCAATTTAACTATATATGGCCCCTTGAAAGGAACAGCAATCCACAGTGTTGGGAAAAAGCCAATACACTGTTTTCTGGAATAAGTTTAGACAACAATTTCAAAACTTACGTTGATTTTTTGCTTAGAAAACAAACTTTCTTTGAGGACAAGAGAATTATCAGGCAAAATTGTTCAAAACAAAATAATTTCTTTTTCTTCTTTTTAACTACGAGATGTATCTTGGGAAACAGCTCTGTTAACTATAAATGTCATGAGGACAGAAGGACAAGCAGGGAGCCAAGCAAAGCCTCTTCAGAAAGAACTTCAAAGTGATGTGTTTCCTCCCTAGAGTAGCTCTCTGAACTAGAGTCCCCTTCTTGTACTGCTCCCACTAACTAGGTGTAAACTGTATTTCAGGCTCAGAGAGCTAGCAGAACCATGTGGACACCTGTAGACATGCTACAGGCATCCTGCAGGCAGCAATCCACAACATTAGAGCTGGGTCAGGCAGCATGCTCTGCCTGACGTGGCTTCCTGCCTTACATCCTCAGGCAAACCTCTGAAATTTCTTCTCTCACAGGGTTTGAGGCACCTGAACCAGGTAAAGTGCAGGGAGAGGAAAGCAGGAGATCATCTGACTGGGGAGAAACCACCAAGCTAAGTTGCAAATAGGGAGGTGTGCATTAAAGGAGATACCTGGAGGACAAGGTCTCACCAGGTTCCAACTCCTCTAAGCCTTCAACACATGGTGGTGGCCTCTGCCTTCGAACCCTGACTCTATAAGCCAGACGCTGCTTCTCAGATCACCAGTCAAGATGGCTAGCTGCCATCTAACACACCAGCCATAGAGCAGAAGAGCCACACAGTGCTGTGATGCAAATATAGGAAATCATGTAAGTGAGACATCAGAAATTCCAGTAAGGCCATAATAGATATAAATTTCAAAAGCATAGCAACATTTTCAGCTGAATCATTTTTACCTCCGTAACAAATGATCTTGACAAATTAGAAGACAATATCAGACCATATCAAATTCATTTTTCAACATCTTTCAGTAGAAAACAGTCTTTAAAAATAAATTCTACTTTCTCATTTTGATTAGGTAGAAATTATGCATTAAAATTATGTCTTTAGATAAATTCATTCTGAACATATACATATAAATATTTATATATACACTTTCTAATGTTGTCTCCTTTTGCATCTTAAAAGGTAGATAGATGCATTTGGATGCCTACATTTTAGCATTGTGTACACATACATACATGTATGCATTTAACTTTAATATTGATATTGTCAAATGAAAAATTCCAGTTACTCAGAAAATATTTCCCTGCATAACTCACATTTTATGCACTATTTTTTTGTGATTTTTATTTCAGAATGTCTTAGCAACATAATCCTAGCTGTTAAGCACCATGAGTGAAGACAGAATTAATTCATATATTTCTCATTTTTGAAACATTTTTTTTTCTTTTTCTTTTTTTTTTTTTTTTAAATATCCCACTATGGAAAAAATGATCACCATAATTTTACCTATCTATACCCGTGTTATACTGTAGCTTCATGATAGCAAAACACTAGCGGCCATAAAGCTGTAATGAATTCCCTTTACCCCTCCCAATGGTCACTCATTTCCACCTCTGTACTACACCCTGCCTTATCTTCAGATATATTGGCACTAATGTTCATGGTCTCACACTTCAAAGAGCAAGAGCTATCCATGCTTCTTCTTGGGCTATATTTTTTCTGGCTTAAGAACTAAACCCTTTCAGTGAGGATTGAGACTGGTGGAAGGAAAAGGACATACAGGACCAAGCCAGAAGAGAAGGGGAGAGAGTGTCAGGATTGGGGCTATCCCTTTCAGAAAGCAACAAGTTATAATATCATCATCTTTGATTTTTCATCTAAATGTCCTCATGAACATACAGCAGGTGGAGGGTGGGGGCAACTTCCTGGCTGGTTGGGTGCTTAAAAGAGAGATTGTCTAAGAATCATAAAATCAAAGCCTTGGACTGAACTTTATCATCATAATGGTTCCTTGGCTTTAATAAGGCTATGTTAGTCCCAGGAATGAAGCAGTGTCAGAACCCATCCTCTGTCCCAGAAGTCAAGTGTCCTAGTCTGGCTATATTTCAGTAACATAAATTTTATTTTTTTAAAATGCTTACAGACTCACTCCATTTTTATTTACTGTCTGTGATTTTTTTCCCCAGCATGATTATTAAGTGTTAGTAGAATTATTTTGATGAATAATTTTCAGATATTTGGTTGCTCATGAGCTGTTTGCTACAACTATTTGATGTTTGTTATTCAAGTTGTATGATTAGCTGTGCAAGTCATGCATAATTCTTTCTGATTCTTCCTTCGAAGATTTTTTTTTTTAAAGTAGATGGTGAATAATGATGTCTCTTACAAATGTTTGGAAGAATATTCTGTTGTACTAACATTTGTGAGAACATCAGGATTCATGAAAGATTACACAAATGCTCACTCTGCGTCCATCTGAGCTCTCACAAACTATGCCTTTTCTTTCAGTGTTTCTGCAGCTTCTAGTACATTCAGGGTTGTTTTTCTTGATGCTCCATGATGGTGTATTCAAGGCTCTGCCACAGCCAAAATGGTAAAAATGAATAAGGAAAAAGGTACAATGAACAATTTCTAAAATTAATCATAAAAAGTTTATCCTTATGAAAACATACACAAATCGGAGTTTTTAATATTTCTACCAAGCTACTTTTTTGTGGTGAGTTTGCTTGCTTAGTTTTATGAACAGTTTCTTCTCTTAATTGGAACAGCTGGATGCTGGGCCAGCCACAAAGCTTTCCTAATTAACTGTATTTTCCTGCACTATTTACTATCCTTTGATTTTTCTCCCACGAATACTTCTGTAAGGGGAAAAAAGAAAATATTAGAAATATGTTTCAACCAAGTTTCTTTTTATTCTTTATGTTGTGGGTTTTTTTTATTTCATGTTGTCATAACTCTCAAAGGGAAAAGCACTTTTTGATACTACCAGAATTAACCCCTGAAATAAGAAATAATATGTAAAGGAGCTAACAATTTCCTGTTTAACTTCAGAGTCTTTGAATTCTCCCACCAGATACCTATCAATGTTACTTCGGTGGCACATTCAGTGGAGGATTGCAAGGACTTTCCCAAAGTTGAATGTGCAGTCCCCAGGAAACAAGGATGTGTACCTTTATTACTATTTCATGAAAGGGAAAAAGGAAGGTAAAAGGAGATCTTGTCAGCCAGTGAAGTGAGTGATTCCTGCTTAAGACTAGGAATATCCTACCTCAAAATATGCCTCTTCTGGGCATAAGGTGTGATGGTGCAAGAGGTACAAAAGCTCCAAGATGATTGTAAGAAGATGCTGGAGCAATAAAAATTGGCACATCCAAATGTAAGGCTCAATTTAAGAATCCCTGTCAGTTTTAGCAAGACCTAAACTGAAACTAAAGGACTTTAATATTCCAGGAGCATATCCCCATTCCGCTGCCTCTGGTAAAAGAACAGCAAGCTGCAGCCCATGACTACATCTGACAGCTAAGCTGGCAAATTCCTCAGTCACAGCAACTAAATTTGACAGGGATCATCAGTCAGAGTTTTTAGCAAGTCCACTTTCCCCCTTCTCCAGAGAGGAACTCATGCCATCCCCCTGCTTGCTGCAGTTTGAACCTCTATCACATCACCTTCACTAGCTGAACTACTGAAGACTTCTAGTCAATTTTTTTTCCTTCCCTTGCTTCTCACTTCTGTCAAACCACCACAGCTTCTGTTTTACATTTGGAAGGACTTAAAAAAGTAGATAGTCCTACAGGGAAGCAAGAAAAGTTCTTACTTTGTTTTCATTTCCCCTTGATGGAAACATTGTCACAAAGATTAGCAGAGCCCAAGAGATTAAAAAAAATGATTAAAGCTTCCAACTGCTGGCTTAATTTAAGTGATATACTCTCCTGACTCTCACTAATTCAATCCTGTTGATTTGCACACAAAATTAAGTAAAACCCATCTAAAGCTGAACTCCCACGCTTGATTTGTGACAGAACAACCTGTGGATCTCCCATGAATATATGCCTTTTGTGAAAGCAGCTCCAAAATACAGGAATTTTGGAGTCCAATGGATTATTTCTTGGTTTTAATTTTTTAGGTTTTTACCCTATCATTTTCTGGTTATTAACTTCTGGTGCAGAGATGAGGCAGTGTGTTTGCTGCTCTGTGATGCCCTGTTCCACTTCGAGATTTGAGATCTTTCTTTGCTTTGCATTGTCCAAATTCAGTAAAATACTAGGAGGCCTCCTTCAAAATGGAAATTATTCAAAATCAAGCCCTGGTGTTGTTTTGGGATTTTGTTTGTTTGGTTTTTTGTTTGTTTGGGTTTTTTTTTGTTTCAGCTGGGGACAAGGAACATGACACTGTTAATTTCAATGACCTTCCAAGCATAGACCAGTTTGTGTTCTAAGTTTGCAAGAGGACTGCAAATAGAAAGAATAATTTAGCTCAAGCACTGACTTGCATCTTCCTTCCCAATTTTTTACATCACCATTTCTGTTACGTATTCTAACAGTTTTTAAAGACTGGCTTTGTTGATAGTGCTTGCAAATGCCAAAACTACGAGCCACCAAATTACCATCGCCATTGAAAAGCTCTGGCCAAACAGCAGTGTAACTTGGGGGGCATCAGGGACATCTCCTTATTAAACTTGGAATCAAGACCACAACTTCCATCTGCAATGCTCTAATAAAGTGCAGTTTCATTGCTCTTTGCAACCGGTTTCAAACCTACTTCTAATGATCTGATCTTAGATACTTTGTGCTCTGCAACGTTTATCCCAGGGAGCCAGACTGGATTTATGTTGGACCTCCATACTTAATGTATGCAACTCTGCTGCACGTGATACAGAAAAGTCACGTGCTGAGTGGAACATAAACTGAAAGTATCATGTTCTCTTCTTCACTTAGATTAAGGAGAATATATTAAATAGTGACAAGTTGCACACGCAGTACATCTCAGTGTACTTTTTGCAGCACACAAAGGCTAAGGTGAGCACATTGACACATAACGCACACAAAAGTCGAACAGCCTCAAAAGTCTAGAGCAAAGGCAGTGCTAGAGAGGGAAAAGAAAACTCTCTGAAAATCGAGATCTGACTGGGAGTGAAACTTAAAACAGATGAAGAACACTTCAGCGTGAAGTGCGGCTTTGACAGAAAATCTGCTGTGCAGGGAAGAAAAACAGAAAACTGTTTCTCAGTGTTGAGCAGAGCAGGAGTTAAAATGATGAATAATCCTAATGAATAAGCCCTGGAGGGAGGCTGTACGGTAGTAAACCAGATTTGTGTAATCGGTTCTCATTTAAGTTCTGCTGCTAGTTTAAAGAAATTGAATGAATTACTGAGATTCCTAATGAGACAAGTCTGTTTTTCTTGAGATAATTGATACAGTAGCTCACAGTAAATAATAGTGACTTTAAATATTGCCAGTGCTAAATGCTATAAAGTTTAAAGTGTTTTCATCAGCCAGGAAAGAAGGGAGCTGGGGAGGGCAGACCTCCTCTTCCATGCATAAACAAACATAAAAATTGATTGAATTCAGAACATTTGTTTTTTATGAAGAAAAAAAAAAAAAGAAGTACTAGCTAAAAATATTCTCCCCTGAAAGTTCTGTAGATCCTCCAGAATAAATGTTGTAAACAAACTTTGTTCCATGACTTTGAAGTCTTCCTAACCAGTTTCCCCCAACTTATAAAAATTAGACTATTTATAAAAGTGCATAAATTGTAATTTCAGTAAAAAGCCTTGAAATTTTTATCAAAAGCATTCAAATTAGTCTCTCCCCAGGTCAGCTAATGAGTTGTCATGAGCTGGCCTCTTACTGTAGTGCACCTCCTGCAGACTAAGACAGTGAACCATGTTTTCATCAAAGGAAATGCTCATTAGTAGAGCTTTCAGAAACTGATTTGATTATAGTTTCACTTGTTAAAGTGAAATATTTTCAGCTCATTAGGATGATTACGATTCAAGGTCATCTTTTGAAGCTAGTCCTGTCAATATAAGATAAATGGGCCCTCATCTTTTTCCCTTCTTTACGTCTGTGCTTTTTAAACTCTTCTGTGCAAAAGTTCCATAGCCATAATTAATTTTAGTTCTTCTTTTACAAAGCTGCTTAAAAAAAAAAAAAAAAGAACAAAGATTTTGGCTACCAAAAAGGCATTGAAGAACCATTAAGAGGAGGAGGAGGCTATCTTGTTTTAGAGAAATCAGAGAAAATCCTTGAAAAGTTCAGCTTTTGAAATCCAGCTATTTTCTCCTTGACCTCTTCCAAAGTTTCTAAAAGGTACTTTGTACATATTTTTGCATGTATCTTTTAATCTCAAAAGTGTAAAATGAAACTGAAAAACCACCCAAGAAGTACTGCTGGCTTATTAGATATCTTTTCTTTTATGGCACATGATAAATTTAACACCTTTTAAAGTTTTTTATTTTTGGTCTCCCCCTTTATATTCACCACTTAATCTCTGAGTGGTTAAAGAGCCATTTAAAGATAAAGGGAAATACTACTAACTTTTATCCACATATTGAGAAATATTACATTTACATAGGACTTGCAACTTAAACCTAATTGGTCAGATATTGCCTCATATATCAACTTGAAAGACGAGGTCAGGAGGCCAGTTTTTGTGCTGAATATATCAGACTTGAAAGCTGTATATTAAAATGGAAAATCAGGCCAAAAAAAAAAAAAAAAAGGCAAATTTAGTCTCTCCAGTACTAGGCAAGTGAGTTTAAAAGTGACATAGATTTCAATTCCCCATGGTGACTCTGAGAGTGGCCCATCAGTCCGGATTATTGGTACAGAGTGGAGTATGTATATGTGAGTGCTGGGGATAGAGGCTGGGGAGGAGTAAGAAGTGAATTAATAGACTTCCAGATTAACCGCCAAATGATAAATGATTAATCATTTTGTCAACAAATTATCTGCAATGAAGCCTTGCCTTTACACCAAAGTAGTACCAATTATACCAGTGTAATTGCATCAGGGCAACCTCCCTAGCCAGAGCACAGTAAATAGAATTATTTATCCAATATGGTTTACTCCCAAAAGCAGAATAGTCTTATGCAGCATCTTTATACCAGTATATATCTGCATTCATTCTTAGACTTGAACTATCATCCTTCTGATTAAAAGAAAGACATAAACTCCCCTGTAAATGTATTATATATGTGAACACAGGTTATTCTCTCTACTCATTCTCTTAAGATAACTTTTAGTAAAAGCTGGTTGCAGAATCAAAAAATTCCTTACACTTCTTGTTGTATACATGCTTTTCTCACTGCTGGTCCAGCCCTGAGGAGCTTCTTCTACATTGTGGTGCAGTAACAAGGAGTTACACAATTAGTGAACTAATGAAACTTAGCATCCTAGAGGTTTATGTCTCCAGGTTGATTTTTCAAGTTGAGTCTCTATTGAACTCACAGACCTGCCTAATCTAACAGATCAATAGATATTTTGTTTCTTTTCTTTTTTGGGGATATGTGTCTTTTTTTTTTTTTTTACCTGTGGACATTGACAAGCAGATAGATACCAACTCCCTAGTAAGATGGTTCATTCTACCTGGAGGCTTATCTGCACTGTAGCTCTAGCTATTTTCAAAATAGATTAAGTTGATCTGCGTTCTGTTTTTGCTATTTGCTTGTCCTGTGACTTTTGCTAAATCACTTCATGCTTCTGTGTTTCAGGTTTTTTTATCATTACTATTATTTCAAGCAAAACAAAACAGAAAAAGAATCAACACTTACAGTGAGTTTTATCTTGGCATTACCGTGTATGCTGACGTATCAAAGAAAATCTACTTTTCTGGGTTCCATTTCTAGCCCGTGGAGAAAGGTAGTCACTTTCAGAAATAATTATCAGTTCTTAAGAGAAGGAGTTATAGCAGGCAGGATGAATTACCTTTGGGATATGTCTGCCTGGGACTTTCTAAATTAAAAGTTTATTTAGCAATTCTGGTCTTAAATCTGCTAGCTTGTGTGCAATCAAAGCACTTTTCCACGAAAAGCTGATAGTTTTAACCTGAGGTCTCCAAGAAAGTGAAAAATGAATTATTTCCTCCTACGAAAGTTTGTCCCAGTGATGAGCAAGTGACATTATTTCAGATCTATGTCTTTATTTGTTTCACTAACTTCCATCCGCTGCTTTACATTTTGCTTTTCCCTTTTGGCTTACATGAACTTGCAGTTATTGACAACACAGGACACCAGGATACCTCTTTTCCACGGTTTTTATAACTTTGTGTCCTAGTTTCAGCTGGGATAGAGTTAATTTTCTTCTTAGTAGCTGGTAGAGTGCTGTGTTTTGGATTTAGGATGAGAATAATGTTGATAACACACTGATGTTTTAGTTGTTGCTAAGTAGCGCTTACACTAGTCAAGGACTTTTCAGCTTCCCATGCTCTGCCTGGTGCACAAGAAGCTGGGAGGGGGACAGCCAGGACAGCTGACCCAAACTGGCCAAAGTGCTGTTGCATACCATATGGTGTCATGCTCAGTATATAAACTGAGGGAAGAAGAAGGAAGAGGGGGACGTTCAGAGTGATGGCGTGTCTTCCCAAGTAACCGTTATGCGTGATGGAGCCCTGCTTTCCTGGAGATGGCTGAACACCTGCCTGCCAATGGGAAGTAGTGAATGAATTCCTTGTTTAGCTTTGCTTGCATGCATGGCTTTTGCTTTACCTATTAAATTGTCTTTATCTCAGCCCACGAGTTTTCTCACTTTTACTCTTCCGATCCTGTCCCCCATCCCACTGGTGGGGTGTGTGGTGCTTAGTTGTCGGCTGGGATTAAACCATGACCCTTTGATACCCAGAGAGTCATTTAAGACATTTAAACAGCTTTCAGAGATTTTAGATGGTTTAGATTGTTTATGCACTTCACCAAGGTTTATTCCAAGAAGAAGCCACCAGAGAAGAAGCACCAAGCTCTACCGATTGCTCTTGCCCCCTCCTGTGTTCCTAAACAGAAGGGAGGAACCTGGACTGGTTTGAAGGAAACAGAGCCAAAGTTTTCTTTGCAACATCCAAACTCTACCTTAGTAGCAGCAGACAGTGTAACAAAGGGCAAAAGTCTCAAATTGCAGCTTGGGAGATTCAGGTTGGACATGATCTTCATCAGGACAATGTGACACCAAAATGGGTACACAGAGAGCTGTGAAATCTTGCTTCTTGGAACTTTTCAAGGCTTAGCTAGAGAAAACCATAGCTGACCTGGTCTAGTGTTGGTAACAGTCCTGCTTCAGGTGGGAGGTTGGCCTAGACGACCTCCAGAGAGATCACTTTCAACCAGCATTTCTGTAACTGTGATGTCCCCCCTGCAACTGAGAGGATGGTATTGGCGAAGGGTGTATGGAAACAGAAATAAACTAGTTTCAAGCTGATTATTGGAGTGTCAGAGGGAATCAGGCAGCAGCTGTATGGACTCCAGTATGGTTTAGCTGTCCATAAAGGTGCCCAGAGCTCCTGGCAGGCGTAGCAATTTTGCATTGAAGGCTCTTAAGCTGCCATTCCTTTGCTATTGGACTATCAGTTTTGAGGATCTCAACACAAGTGGAAGCCACAGCTCCAGCTGAGATGCAGGCCCTCTTCAGGAGTAATAGAATAGTGACAGAAAGATGTCAGAGAAGCTCTGGTCCACTGTTATTTTGCTCATCTTCGGTACGAGGGTGTTTCTGTATGCATCAGTTAACTTGGAAAGCACTCATTATATCCTGATGTGCAGATTCATTTTTCCTTCTAAATAAAAAATAATAATAAAAAAAATGGATGGGAAAGAGGACAGGGATCCAAGGTAGATAAACCTACTCCTAAGTTCTTTGGGAGGGGGAAGATGATATCCACAGAAAGCTAAATTAAATTAAGACTTTGCAACAAGAAAGCATTTTGTCCGAAGTTTTCAAAATATTTCAAAACAATGAAGGAATTCAGACAAATATCTTCTTGCAGTGGGTAAAATGAGGTGCATAGAGACAAATGAAGCATTTGCAGTTATTCCACAGGAATGTGTCAGAGCCATGAATAGAACCAGAACTCGTCTGCTTTGCCTAATTTGCCACACAATCGGCTTTAATCTTTAATAAAACGGGCAACAGGGAAGAATTTATTATTTTTATTATGACAACAAAAATCCCTCATGTGGAATTATAAAATCATCAAGAAGGAAGTTGTTCTGATTTCTTTAACCAGACAGGTCGAAAGTTGCCAGCCTCCATAAAGTTGTTCCCTTATTTTAAGAGTCTGTGTGAAACTCTATTTGTGTGGAACCCTGCAGGCTAACTCCAGGGGAATTTGGTTCAGACCTGTCAAAGACCAAACAATGAGGATGCGGATGTGTATTTTTTTTTCTTGTGCTAATATGGTGATGCTGGTTTCCAAACATAGCATTCACAGAAAACCAAAGCTGGAATAAATATTCTTATAATTTTTCAAGCAGTACTGATGTGTTCTCTGTAATCTACCAAGAAACACTTTTACTTACAGCAAAATTAGGAAAACTTTAGCTGTAAATATAGAAACAATTAATTGATCACTCAGTTTCAGCAGCAGCAGAAATTTGAAGGATGAAGAACAGCTCAAGAAAATGAAGGAGAGAAAACAAATTGTAGCACTATAGATGCAAGATAGTCACTAAAAGTCAGGAACTAAAAAAAATCCCATACAAACCACAAAACCAGACACCTTATAATCATCAGTGACCACTAGAATTTACTATTCTTATAGTCTTACTATTATAGTCTTAAGTACTGGCTAAATCACATGGTTTTGCTTTCATTTATTTACTGCCTAAAAGGTTCCCTAAAAAAGATTAGTAGACAAGCCATTTAAGATGCAATTCATATCACAAGATATGTCTAAATATATTTAGTGTTAACATTCTCCAACAGGGTGCATGAGTTTTTATGTATCCAGAAGGAAACCATGCTGAAGAGAAAGCTTTCCAGGTGTTCTCTTTGACATGGGAATGTCTGTTTCTGCCAGGACTTAGGCTGTCTAGATTTCAACATCTGTATCATAAATTCTTGAGTATAATTCATGTTCCATTTCTCTCTTTTTCTAAGCCTTTTTAGACATATCGGAGAGAGACTGCCTTAAAAGATGTTTGCAAAGTGCATAAGCTGTGTCCTCAAACTTATCAGATACCAACGGATCACTCTTGTGTGGAGCCCTTCATGACCTTCCAGAATAAGCCTCTTCCTTATTTATCCAGAAATTCTGTGGGATTCATCCTACCTTACTGTAACCATCTAAGAGTTCACCTCTGATCTAAACCTGCCATCAAGTCTTGCCCTCTGGTCAGTAGAGAAAGATTCAATGCATCTCACCTTGAAAAGTTGTTTTGGGAAAGTGCTGTGAACACCCTTCCAAAGATGTTTGCTTCATGGGTAACCAAGGGAGCATGACAACTCTGTTAGAGTAAGCTTTAGGCACCTGAAAGACAGAAGTTAAGTGAGGTAAATCCCTTAATGAATAAGGCTGAAGCAAAAGCTGTCCAAAAACCCCACCATGGAGAAGTGAAATAGGTGAGAGACAATAAATGCTATTTTACCAGCATAGAAAGGAGGAGCTGGAGGGATCCGTTGTTTTAATTAAAGGCAGAGCATTTTCCTACCTTCTCAGTCACAGGGGGTAAATCCAGAACCTCCTGAGCTTACCAAAATTTGCCTGGAAACAGTTTTAGACATGAGGAATTTGGCGTATATTGTATGATCCTTCAGGATATGGGGACCTGCCCCAACCCGAGAGAGTACCTCAAATACCAGGAGCAACTTTAACAACTCTGGGACTTTTCCCAGAATGCCCTATTTTCCTCAGACTATCATTTCAGCCTAAGCATCATCAATGGAGGGCCCTGAACTTTGGAGTTTGTTTCCCCCACTTGGCCCGAAACAGCTTTTAATCTACCAACTTGCAGGGTACCGCATGAAGCTCATCTGTTCTCAGGTTTTTGCCTGAGGGGCTGGTGATAGGGAACATGACTATCTTATCCTAAGAGAGTCTATTTAAGGCAGACATTAGTCAGCATGTTTGCATTTTCTATTTAAATTATGTAAATGTGTTCAGAGACTGATGGGGGCCTAGCTGACAAACCTAAAAATGAGTAAATAAAAACAAGTGAAGCGTAGTGGCATGAAAATGGAAAACCCAAATGAAAATGACTTTTTAGGGCTTTTATACACACACAAAAAGACAAAAACCACAAACCCAACAAGTTGGGGCAAGACAAAGGTCACAAATGGATCCTGGGCAGGATGAAGAGGGAGATTTCTTTTCTCATCTGTTTCCTGATTTACTTATCCTGGAGCCTAAGGCACCCAGGAGTACCACAACCACAGGGAACATCCTCCCTCAAGGAAACAGCAAGAGGAGTAAATGCTTTAACTGGTACCAAGGGCTTTAATAAGTCTCGCTTCTCAGCAGAGATTTCTAGACATTGTTTTGTCTCCAGATCAGGAAACCACGAGGACACGTGTTATGGACCACGACGTGGGAGATGCAGTGGCAGCAAGGCAGCTGTAGCTGAGTTCAAATTTCAGGAAAGTTTGGGACGCTTCTCCCAGTTTTGGCTTTTGGTGTTATTTCACCTGCCTGTGGCCAAATACTGACTAATGTGTAAATCCTGATATACATGAAGGAAAACGTGATGGTTGGAATGACCCTGATTTCCAAGAGGAGTCATTTGCCTCAAGCTCCTAACATCAGATAACAATTTTTGAATTTGAGATGATCCAAGAATACTTGAAAGTGATACTTGGGGCTAAAATAAAGAGGGTTGATTATTTCCTCATCTCTCAAGTGTTAAATAACTTTTTGACGGAACTACAGCTATATCTGAAGATTCTCATTTGATCAAAATTTCCACAGAAATTCTAAAACAGAAAATAGTTCAGTTTTGGCAACTAAAAATTGGAAAATTTTTAAGTCAAGAAAATGCAAACCAAAATCCATTGTTTAGGGTTTTTTTTAAAGACAATTAGAATGAAAAGTCTTATTGAAAAAATTATCCCAGGAAAAGTGAATTGGAGCCTAACTAGCTAAGCAGATTCATTTTGCAATGATTGTTTCTTCAGAATTTTGCCAGAAGTTTTCAGATGTCTAATTGCTATGTATATTTTTGAAGCTCTTTGATATTCATTATTCTCTACTTTTATGTATTTATTGATTTCAGTCAGAAATTAAAAAAAACAAAACCCATAACAAACAAAATTGTCCTGGTGACTCATGTCTTACAACAAGAATGTTGAAGAATCCAAAGAAGAGTTCATGAAGAAGCCATATTTTGCTTTCTAATTTCATGATAGTTGTACTAAATGTATTTGGTCAATCTGAAAACATGGCAGCATGCAAAAAGAAATTAACTTATTTAGTGAGATAAAAATGGAAAAGAAATTAAATTCCCAATTTGTATCATATTATATTATTTTGCAATCTATAAATCACACATTAGAGAGCAGATTGAGGCAACCTGGTGTCTTTTAATTTTGAGGTTCATGGTTCATAATCATGAAAGGCTAGACTCCAGTGAGTGTTTTTTTTCCCTTTTTAATATTGCTCTGTCGGTATAATTATTTGCATATATTTGCATAAGAACATCCCAGGATCTGCTTGCATTAGCTCATTAATTATATACACTATATACCTAGCAGAACCACTCAACAACTGAATCACTCAACAACAACTGAATCACTCCCATGAGTAATCTTGCACCTAACTTTTCCCTCTCCAAGCAACTCCTATGAACTACAGACAGTGAAAAATACTTGTTAAAATAAACAAAATAATCAGCCAACGAAGTCTGTTACTGACTTTACCATTTTATAGTGTTCATCATATTTACTGCCTGAACATAAGGATAAGACAAGCACAAAAGTGTCTATATTTTATGACCTGGGTGTAAATAATCAGGTGTAATGCAACTGAAGCAGAGAAAGAGAAAGTTTGTAATTAAGCCCCCAACTTTTACAACTAGCAGGGTTTTCAGTCCACATAGCTGTCATCAATCAGTGTATTATTTTTGTGCATCGCATTTGTGCTATTTCACATTACAGGTTCAATACAGGGCAAGGAATCAATTTTTTTTTATTACATCTGGGATCACTTGCAAAAACAGTATTTCTGCACTAAGGGTGCTGCGCTTTTGCTCTTGTTGTAAAAGTTAAACAAGAGAAGAGAAATGCAGAACTGGGTCCTGAAGATCAGTGAAACAAAGTGAGCATCAATATAAAGATCACAAGTAATTCGCAGGGGTATTACCTCAAACTCAGTAGTATGTTTGCACAGGAATGTGAGTATGCTTGATAACTGAGAAAGTTCAAAAGTTGTGGTTAGATTTTCAAGAAAACTGTCCCATCATATTAATTATTAACTTTGACAAAAGCCAACAGTTATGCAGTTTGCATGCTTTAAATATTACAGTATCAGGCTGCCATAAAGTTATTATGTTACAGAACAGATCTCTGGATTTTGGGTTCAATGAGAAGGGAAAGTTGTTTTTTTCCATGTATTGCCCCTTCCTGCCTTTTTTAAAAGTGCATCTTAGGGACCTTGTGGTTTGGGGTTTTTTTTGCTTGTGTTGAAGTGGGATAAAAAGCCCAAATCTCATAAGTATTCATCTACTAAAACTTTTAATTAAAAATCAGTTTGTGTCATTTGAAAGATTACATTTAAGAAACTTGAAATTAAAAAGAAAAATTCCTGAATTAGTACTTTCAAATGAAAAGTAATTTTGAGATAAAAGTTCTGATAATATAAAAATATATTTCCACAATTTTAAGTCTTCTTTTTAAAATTTTATTAAAATGGGAAAGTCATTAAATCTACTTTCCCCAGCAATACTGTTTTTCATTACATTAATTAGGATCTCCCCGCAAAACATCATAAAATTTGTTAACAGTGTTATTTCTCGTGTAATGGAAGAATTATGCGTAGTTACCATCTAAAAAAATAACAGCTGAGGTTTTAAAGTTCCTTTTGTTGCCAGCGGCCAAGGCTTTAGAAGAAGAGTCTTACTGATGTGGGGGTCTGCTCTTTTGAAAAGAGGAGGTTTGCTTCAGATAACTATCAAAAAGTCAAGATAAGTATTAGAAGTTGTCTGGAGTGGAAGCAAACTATATTTACCTAATATTTTATAAATACTGTTTAACCAACTCTAAAACATTTTTTTCCTGGTTTCAGCAACCTATCTGGAAACTCCTCACTTTAATTTGACACAATTAGTGTGAATTAATTTAAAATCATGCTTTGGGGTGGGTGGGGCAGAGGGGTCAGCAGGAGTTCTTGGAGCATGAAATTCTTAAATATCAAAACCTAGGTCAGATATATTTAATTATAGTGTGTCTGATTAAATTTATGACACTTCTTTTTCTCTTGCTAAAATCTCAAATATCACAATACTTGCTTTTCATATTCTCTACATAATTTTTTCAGTATCTTTGCCTCGAGTTCCAGCTCATATATAAAATTGAAAGAGTAGCAAACAGAGAAGCAGAACAACTTAAGAAATATTTCTTTCAAATCTAACACTTTTTTAGAGGGAGAAAGGTGAAAAAATACTCCTTTTCTTACTTTGCCATCATTCTGCTTTAGTATTTTGTAATCTGAAAATGCTTAGACTTTTTTATCAAAACAGAATATTTTTATTGAGTCTTCTTTTGTTGTGCTTCTTTCCTGTTTCACCCCACACAAAGAATTTGCTGCTGCTGTCTTTCTGGGAGAAGCCAAGAACAGGAAGAATGTGTGGGAACAGGAATGTCAGACTATTATATAGACAAGGTTTTCTGCCTGGGGGCAAAAAAAAAAAAAAAAAAAGAAAAAAAAAGAAAAAAAAGAAAAAGCAGAAAACACTTGAAGAAAAATATGACATTTCTAAAAATCTTGAGTGGCAAGGAGAAAAAGAAGAAATGATTGTTCCTTGTCTCTCCCAACACAAGGGGGCATCAAATGTAATTGTCAGGTAGCATGGTCAAAACAAAGAAGAAAGGTATTTATTTACACAATACATAGTTAGGCTGTGCAGCTCTTTGCCACAGGATACCACAGATGCTAAAAGTGTATATGGGTTCCAAAACAACTACACTGGTTCAATTTGAAAAAAAAAAAAAAGGACAAAACCCTCAAGGACAAGAATAGAAAGACCCCACCAGTTTGTTGTAATTGGTTCAGAGCAGGGAGTTGAACCTTGATTGTTTGTGGATGGTTATAAGCTTTCCTTGATATTAAAGGGAAAAAAGGGATGATCCTTTTCCACCCATAATTTTAGAAAACTGACAGTGGCTCTTGAATTTCTTTTTGCTTTTATCTTTGATCTTCAGCAGGAGCTTTGATCTACGCTTTTTACCTTTTGATGTCACCGGTGTAAAGAGAGGAAAAAAAAAAAAGCAAGATATTCAATATGTACAAATGGGTGTATCTCCTAAAAGGAGTTACAGATTGGTTTGTACAACTAAGAATCTAGGTCAACACACAGAAATTTAGTTGAAAAGAGTAGAATTCAACTCTCTTAATTTTATCTTTTTATGAGAAATTAGATGTCTGCAACAAACGTTCTTAGTTGAACTAGTTACTGATTTATATTAGATGTCTACTTTAGAAGAAGATGAATCACAGCCTGATTCTAAATAGAAGTTCAGGATGTATATTTGGCAGAATTAATTCCCTTTAAGAGGACACAAAATAGGATTTCTAACCTTGAACTTTTATCAAATATGTAGCTAATAGTTGTTCAGTCTTTCTGTTTCCACTTTCTCTTTAAGTGTTCATTCTTCTTCCATAATGACTGCAAAGAATATCCTTTGTCTACCAAAATGAGTAGAGAGAATTTGCTACCACAGTGCTACACCATTCATCATTCAAAAAGAAATTCCTCCACCCATAACAAAAAAATAGTGGAAAATAATTGTTCTATAAAACAAAGTAACATTTCAATTCTGAGACAGAGAAAGAAGGAAAAAACAAACTGGACTGTAAATTTTCTTACAGGCTTGTAATTCAGCTGAGTTGAGTCAACAGATTGAATCTGTTTATTGCCTCTTGAAGTCAACTGGAGGTGCAAAGGAGCCTTTTGTGATGTGTTTTCATCACAGCCATGTGGAATGTACCTTTTCACTGAAAGCTGTCAACCTGAGACTAAGTGACAGGAAGAAACCAGATTTTTTTTTCCCCAAAATTATCTTAAAAATGTAACCTATCCTAAAAAATTTGTCTGTCTTATATCCTTGGGTGGTAACAATTCAACCTGTGCTCTTAGGTATTGCATAGACCTCCAAGAATCCTCATATAATTTGTGAAAAGTAACTAAAAGAAATGGGCCTTTTGTCAACACGCAAAGCCTCACTATTCAAAAGCTGATCCTCCAGTATAAAAACTGTAGGTGTCTACAAATAGAAAGATAGATCATCACGCTTATGCCATCATTACAATGTTAGGTCCTGCCTGTGAGTTTTCACTAAATCCTCTGCTAGGTTTTGGAGGAATTCAAATGCCACACTTGGTGACATGACTTGGTTGTACCTTCCATTTGAGTTGATCCAAAGAGATGGTAAACACAGATTAATTTGATTCCAGATGGCTCCACTACTGTAATAAAAACTACAGTGTGTTTGGGACTGCATTAGATGTTACCTAGGACAATCAGGCCGTGTTTATCCTGGCACACTGAACGATCTCATGGCTTTTTCCCTGAAGCCAATTGCAATGCTCTGCCTACATCCAAACTATTCAACTCTCTTACTCTCCAAAACAGGTGGGCACATCCTAGATGCTTGTTTGAAATGATCACAGCCTAAGCTAAATCCTGAATAGTGTGGACAAATTGGCTTGGGGAGTAGTTAGATTGAGCCAAAAGCACACCAGAGATTTTCTAGTAATGTAAGTGCACAGACAATCAAATTTCGGTGCTGATGCTATCTGGCACAACTTAATTTATACAACAAGAAGGATGTTTGAATGCTGAAGTTGGTGAATGATCAGATTTTGCTGTATGTTTGATTACATTGAGCCTTCAAGAGGACACAGGGCATATGGGAGTGTGTGGTAACATAAAGTATCACTAAATTATATGTACTGCACTTGAAAATTACTGTTTTAAAGTATCAGGGTTCTTCCTGCATAATTTATATGCAGCTGATACAAATAGTCACATTACATTTCCTACCAAACTCAACAGGAAAAAAAATAAAGGAAGGAAGGAAGATACCATCACCACCAAAAGCTTAACACTGCTATGATTTTTTGTAAATCACTCCTGAGTGAAAAAAGGTTCTTTGCTTTATGGGACAACTGTTTATAATGCCAACTTGGAGACATATTACAAATTCAGCCATTCAGAGGGCTTTTCTAATCCTCAATTGCAGTTTGTCAGTGCTTCAGGAATATTCCCTTGCTCCAATTGTTCATCCTCAGCAGGAGCTGGATTAGTAACATCAGAGTCTGCAGATGCGTATTGTTTCCCATTAGTCTCAGCTTGAGCCTGGTGTTATGTCCTTTTCATCAGGAACCTCCAACTCTAAGTCAGTGAACCAGGACTAATGATCCCAGCCTTCCTGGGAGACATCAGAGTCTGAGTACGTAATGTCCAGAGCTTTCACTTCTGCTGCTGTTAGCCATTTAATGTGCTGCTTAAGCCTCAGACTACTTATTCCTATTGCATAAGCCACAGCCTCCTCACAATGTTTCCAAGAAAATACACACTTGAATATCATTTTTGCTCCATCCCTTTGAATTTCTTCTATAGTTGCATCTGTCAGGAAACAAGGAGTGGGGAAAAAAAAAAGAACCAATTTGCAATCACTTAAATGCGGATGGCCAACATTTGCAATATTACTGGCAGACTACCTGCAAATAAGAATTATTTACAAATCATTATTTGGCAGAAATGGGGAAGAAAAATGCCAGCATTCACATAGATGAAAAATATCTGAAGAGGATTATTCAGCCAAGTCTACTCAACAGTAACAGATGGAGAAGTGCTTTATAAAGGTAACTTCTGTCCTTTTTCTCTGTGTTTTCTTCCTAACCCTGTTGGCCTTTCATAGATATCAAATTCGTGTTTCCATCTCAACACAGCGAATAAAGAGCTCCCTTTAGAAACAGACTTTTGATAGAGCCAGGGATGTTCCTGTAATGGAACCAGCAATCTGAACCTTCTGCTCTGGACTTTAATATGAACATATAAGACTTCCCCTGGCTGCCCTCCTTTTATAACCAGCTGCGTAAAAAAAATATTTTTCATGCTTTGTGATACTAGGTGTATTTTTTAATGAAGATTTAAAGAATTTCCTCCGAAGTTCCTCTGAAACCTGCACACCATAATATTTCAGTGAAGTCTGTTTCTTGATTTGCCAGTCTATTTACAAGGCTTGTAATACAGTGTTAGAGCAGGAGAATTTCACTTTAATTGGCATTGCTCCTAGCTATTTAAGCAATGTGCTGAACTGTCTGTCATCAAACCTAGGCAGCCAGAATCTTTTCTTACCACCAGCTTGATATTATCTAGAGTCAAATACTCCACTTACAGCCTAGGTAGTGATGTTTGTGCTATACTGGAGACTTTAGAAATCATTGTCTGTAAGTGCCCCAGGTATGTTTCTTATTCTAAATGTTTTGGCTCAATACAGACCATCAATATGACAAAAAAATCGTTTGGATAGTTAAGATCGTCACTTCTGGCATTTATTGCTATTGTTAGCTGTATTGTGATAAGACCCAGAGGTTTAAATAAGGATCAAGATTTTATTTTTAATTGAGTGCTATCAAATTCCCTAAAAGGAGACCGACGTCCTGCTGTGGAAAGACTGAGATGAAAGAGGAGGTAGATATGGACAACTGGATGGGCGAAAAAATTGCTTGGATGGTTGGACTCAGAGAGTAGTGGTTAATGGGTCATACTCAACCCAGAGGCCAGTGACAAGTGGGTAACTCAGAATCTCTCCTGGGACTTGTCCTGTTTAATTTCTCTATTGATGACCTGAAGGAGGAGATGGAGTGCACTCTCAGCAAGTTGTCAGATGATACCAAAGTGATGGTACCAGTTGATACAGTCCAAGGCTGAGCTACCACCAAAGGGATTCGGACAGGGTGGAGGAATGGGCTAACAGGAGCCTGATGAAATTCAACAAGGACAAACGCCCTGCACATAAGAAAGAAGAGGCATTTGCAGTGACACAGCCTTGGGACTGACTGCCTAGGGAGAAGCTCTGTGGCCAATGTCATTGGTCACCAGTCTGCAGTGAGCTCTGGCAGCAACAAGGGCCAACAGCATCCTGGGCTGTATGAACAGGAGCAGAACCAGCAGACCGAGGGAAGGGATTATCCCCTTTACTCAGCACTTAGTTTACATCTAGACTACTGCATCCAGTTTCGGGCCCCTAATACATAAAAGACTAATCAACTAAAGTAAGTTCAGTAGTGGGTCACCAAGAGTACTTTCTTGGTGCAGGAAGGTGATGGGATTGTTCAGCCCAGAGAATTGATTGTTTGGGGAAACCCAAGATCAACCTCTAGTACATACAAGAAGGTTATCAAGAAGATGTAGCCAGGCTCTTCAAATTGGTGCATGGTGAGAAGATGAGAGACAATGGGTGTAACCTGAAACAAGAGAGATTCCAACCAGAATAATGAAAGACAATTTCCCCATGACAGTCAGGTATTGGGGCAACTTGTCCTGAGAGGTTATGCTGTCTCCATCCTTGAGGTTTTTCAAAACACAGCTGCACACAGTAACCTGGTCTGACCCCCAACCTGACCCTGTTTTGAGCAGCTGGTTGGACTAGAGACCTCCTGGTGTCCCTTCCAAGTTGAATTATCCTGTCATCTTGTGATCTTGTGATTCTAGCCTAGAAGGAAGAAGAGAGCTTGACCTGGGATTTGTAGGCCATTGTTCTGATCTAAAAATCAAGGAATTCACTAGAAAAGATTCCTCTTAAATTTTAGTATGTTTTGGATTACACTCTGTGTGAGAATGTGTGGATTCTGTTTTGATCTAGTATCTCAAGGTGATGGCTCTTCAGATGAAAGGAGTCTGTGTTTGCTGTAAGGATGCAAAATTATATAGAAGATAGAATGAAAAGGTGTTGCCTGTAAAGGGAAAATATTGCCGTATTGATAGGTATCTTAAGAAATTACTTTAAAAATTATCACCCTCTCAGTTTCTGAAAGGTGTTTGACAGCACATACATATACAAGTTATTCCCTCCCCCCCAAAAAAATCAGATTTAAATAATTTTTAATTTTCTCTCTAATTATGTGGACAGAAATATACTTTCGGTTTTGTACACAGGCTGCTAAGCTTTGACACTGAGATTTTTAACCAGTATTTCAGAAGATACGATATTCACCAGGCTGTCAGGCAACTGAGGGTCAGGTCTTTTTGTTGCCTGAGTCTCACTATCAAACTATAGAGTTTAAGGATGGAATTGAAAGAAAGTGTATTTTTTCCTGAACAGTTTTGTGACTTTAACTGAAAATTTTGTCATCATCTACACACCTTCATCAAATTAGCCTTAATTCCCAAGAAGTTCTGTATCAAACAACATATAGTTTTTTTGTGTTGGAGAAATGATTTGCTGGAAGCAAAGCAGCTCATTTCCCACTACTGCATGTACCAGTTTAACCTACTATTCATAGACATATTCTTTACAGGGTTAGCGCACATACAGCCAGGGTAAGTTACACTTAGTGCAAAAGTGTAATATTTTAGGGACTGGATATCATTCTTAGCAAAGAATTATCATTATCTTTTTTTTTTTCCATTCATTAATCATGTCATTTCTTCCAATTGTAATGTTGATTACTTAGGTCAACCTTTTCTTACTTTTTTATCTCTGAGAGTTTCCCAAAACCTAAACACAACAGCATCATAGGCTTCCTGAATCTGTCTTTCATGACATGCTTCTTGGTCACCTCTGCCTTGGACAGGACCTCAACAGCAAGCCTGAGAAAGCTTTGTACTGGAACACATCTCTGCTAGTAAACAAAAAAATATCAGGGACTACTCTCTCTGATAAGCCAATCAGCATGTTCTGGCTATTGTCACGCTATCAAACCCCCTTACTCTCAAAAATACTTCCCTGCTACTTCAAAGCTGACATCTTTGTCTAAGTTAATTTTTGGGAATGCACTTTGACATATGCCAAGGATTACACAGGGTTTCACAGTATGGTAGGTATCCTGGATAAAAGCTGTGCTAGCAAGTATGCTGGCAGTGTCACAGGATTGATGGTCAAGCTTCAGTTTGTGAGGACAGACATAGCTCTTGTGCTAAGTCCTTACAGCTCTTCAGGGAAGCCTTGGCTGTTGGCTATGGGACTTCTTTTCTCTTAAGTTTTAAGGACCTGTGCTTTTAATTCTGGATGGCTGAATCCACTGTTGATGGTTCAGTGTGGCAAATTCAGGTGTATATAAAATCTAGGGATGACAGTGTGGGTTTACACCAGGACATTTTAGATCATAACACATGGTGATTCTTCAGTACTTTGTTTAATTTAATTTCATGTTTTTTGTCCCCAAAAAAGCAGTTTAAAATGCTGATGATTAAAGACGCTGTTGCTAGAAACCACTTACTGAGCCTCAAAAACATTTCAGTCAAGTGGGCCATGTTTTTTGCTGAGCTTTTACTACAGTGGAAAGACTGCAAAGTTCAACACCTCTGCACACAGTCTCTGTGAGTTCCTCCCCACTGCCTCCTTTCACCTCGTCTGTGCATAGTCCTTTTCCTCTTTAGAAAGCTTCTTTGATGCAAATGCTACGGGCTTTTCTGGGCTATTTGGCATTATGTGAGAAATCACCACTCCTGACATCATACAGTGAAGCATCAGTAGTTTAACAGATTGGCAGGGATGGGACAAAGTGCTCTAAAACCCTGTAGGATATAAGTGTCTGTTTAGCCAACTTGAAAGCATCTTGACATTCTTTTGACCAATGCCACTATTTATTTTTCTGTAATAGCTCTGTCGCAGGACTAACTATAGTAGACAGATTCACTATGAATTTCCCTTGGTAGTTTATCATAGCCAGAGAGAAAGTTAATTTCCATACCTTTTTCTTTGTACATGAGCTTGTGTAATATACAGTATCCAGCCACTTTTCTGAAAGAAGAGTAAAACACTTCTGCAATCCGAAACTTGACTGCATCTGTAGATTTTCCTAACCTCAGCCCTTATTTTGCTAGAGCCTCAATGACACCTCCAACAACTTCAAATCTTTCTGATCTCTCCCTTCAGGAGATAAATGGCTTGCAATCCCCACCTTACAAAACTCAAGCATTGATGAAAGGAAAAAGGTAATGGGAACACAGTGAGGAGTTATTTGTTATAGCAATTATTCCCAATAGTTAAAGAGCACTTAGAGTTTCAATGAGTGAGCCTTTGCTTTCATACTTGGATGTGTTAGTTCAGCATATTGCCTTACAATGTAATGATATTCTTATTTACTGCTGATTCTCAAGAAATTACAAAGCATTTTACAAAGGAGATTGGTAGCATTCCCTCCATTTTATAGATAAATTAATGGCCAGAAATAATTTGGTCTGTGTTATCTGGCTAGGCCAGGAATAGAATCCAAAAATCATAGGTCTTCATTCATTGTTTTTTTTTCCCCTACAAAATCATGTAAATGCTTGTACTAACATTCAGAAGTCCCAAGTGAGGGAAAAATACAGTCTGCTTAACTACATCAGCCTTAGCTCAAGATTAACTCTGTGTTTATATTTAAATTCAAACCTCTTCCACAGAATTTAAGCACGGACTTTGTATCAAGAGAACAGAAATAATATTTTTGTCAAAGGACAATATTCATGTCACATGAAAACCATAAGAGTGACAGACATAGCACATGAAGAAGTAATACAGGTGTCCACAAGCCCTTGATCTTATTTTCAGTGATCATCTTTTTTGTTATAATTGGGAGAGAGTTTTAAGGCACTTAAAAAAATAGCAATTAGGTTTCCAGTTCCCATTAAAGGTATGAAAGTGAGCAAACAAAGTCCCTCTTGGGCTTTTCAGAACCTACCCATTAGTTTTAGCATTTTTATTGATCTCTTCTGATTTAACAAAGGAGGCTAAGATGACCCTGACACAACACTCTGATGTCTTTCATACATTTTGAAAATATGAACCATAAAAGCCCCAAATTCAATCATTACTTGTTCTCATATAAGACTAAAAAAAAAATAATCGGTCAGCCCCACTGAAAAAAAGAAAAGGATTAAAAACCTCCCCATTCTCCCTAAGAATATTTACTCCAGTTTTACTTATAGCTAATTACTGACAAATGCGTAGCTCAAAACTTGATCCATTGAGGTCACTTCTGCTGTTTGCCTCTCCAAAGGACTGGGATAGTTCTGATATTTCCCAGGTGCTGTCAGTGCAATTAATAAAACATTCATGAGCTTTGGTTTCCAAAGAAAGACAATAACAAACAATATTAGCCTCTCCTGTAACCTACCATAAGGCAGCATTGTGTTTTTTTTTTCAAAGGAGTTGCATGGTCTGTCTGCCATTCCCTGGAGATTCACTGTGGCTTACCTCCCAAGTCACTCCTAAAAAAATTGCCGTCCTTTTCCCCTGCAGCCTTTTTTAACTAACACTTTTGGTGTAAGGTATGGCACCAAAGGTTGTTGCACTGCTCACCATCTCCCAGGTGCTGCCATCTTACCCCTGACTTTCCTCCTCTAATTATCCTCTGCAGCAGGCTATCATTTGGCCCAGCTTGTGGAGGAATCCTCTGAAAATGAACTATGGCTACCTTAGAAATGGCCATCCATCTGTGTTTAGCATGAAACAGCCTCAAGGAGAAAGGCTGTGGCACCACAGAGCAAGTATTTGATATACCTATAAAGGTACCACGGTAGAGAAGAAAAAGATGGGATTTAAAACATGAATCTGTCTGTCAGCACGTGCTGCTTAATAGATCTACTTGTGAGAATTTGTTTCTCACCACATATGCTGAAGATAGGCACAGTATTTGTGCCTATAGCTGCACATTACCTTGGATCTCTCATATGGCATAAAAGTGTGAACTTCTCCCAGGTGCCCAATATTTACCATTTTGATCCACAGTGACTAGACACAGTGTAACCCCAAGGGAGTTTTGTCACCTATCTTCTCTATGGTAGGATTTGAACATGCTTGTTAAAAAAGTACACTCTCCTAGCAAAGAAAAAGTGATGATACACTGAAATTTTAGTGGAGGCTGAAATATCCATCTTAGTAAGACCCTTCTGAGTATCTCCAGAAACCTTCTGTCCCAGCTGACTTATAACCTAGAGGCCCTACCAGCGAGAGCCTTCTGGTCACGTGAACCCAAGTACTTGTGGGCTGGGTCTGGAGGTTTTTGTTTCCCCTCCACCATAATGAAGAGGAAATGTACCCACGAAAGTTGTTAGTTTCTAGATGTGGATGTACTTTAGCAATAATTGACAACTGCTGCATGTGTATTTGATCTGTACTAGGGGCTCAAAACAAAGAACCTTTTTAGCTCCGCAGTGGGAGATAAAGAGAGAAATAAGAGGGTCCTCCTTGAATTCTTTCATCAATGTTTATAATGTCACGTCAGCATACCATGTTTCAGATATGTATCTGTACCTTTGACATCTCTCTCAGCCTTTCTGAGACTGACAGACTCCATGCCTGGACTTTTTTTCATAGCAGATCTCCATTTATCTAACATCTAGACTTTGCCTGCATGTCTCCATTCTCCTTCTCTCAGGTACAGTATGTATTTGAGACCTAAGGAAAAACAAGCCCACCTGGTTTTATCCCCTATTTTAGATTTTCCCTGGAATTTTTTTATGTCAGAAAATTGCAGTGCAGCTTGACACTTTCCTCAAAATAAATGATCTTTCATTTAGACATGCAATGGCATAATCCCAGAGGAAAGTTGAGAATAACAGATTTATTCGCATACTGATTCATGGTCTTCTGTAAAGTTCAGCCATTCCCCAGGATTTGCAGTTCAAAACAGGGTGAGATATTTGTAAATGTTTGATCTTTCCAATCAAATGAGTTGGAGAAGTCTTTTTTGTTCTGATTATATACATATTCTGTGTAGTTTGTACACAATCACTACCTGATTACAAACATTTGGGATGCTGTAGTCAACTTCTTGGGACAGGACAGACTTTCTGGGCAAGATTCATTTCACTCAATATTAGGCATCTAAAAAGTAAAACCTTATATTTGAGTAGAGGTAATTCAGTCACCCTGGGCTTTCTTGACCATTAGTTAAAAAAAGAAAAATAAGAGGCACTTTAGACGATAACTCATCTGACATGTCTCAAATATCTTCTGCAGGGTGATAAACATACCCTAGGAGTTCCTCTTTCTCACTGCTGATTGTAGAGAGTTTAGATGTCACTGGGTGGATGTCTCCTTATGACAATTTCTGCCTCTGTGTCTGTAGAAGTCCTGGTTCATGACTGAACATTCCGATGTTTTTAGCAATGACATTAAAGCAGCTCTTAACAGATGGGATCCATGTTCCTAACTTGACTTGTTTGAAAATTGAGCACTTAGGATCCCCCTCTTCAACAGGGAGAAAGAAACTTTCAGAAGGTAACTCTGTCCATGTAACCCAATATTTTTGTCTTAAAATTGATTCAATCGAGTTTTGGAGATTTTTCCCCTATTTTCCTCCACTGATCACAGAGGGCAAGCAGATGTCCGTACTAGACACAAAGCCTAACAATAAGCTTCTGACAGACGGGGATCAGGATATTTTGCCTCAGACAATCCCATCCTAAAACATCAATCTAAAAACAAGAGGAATGAACCCCACGTTGGAGATGTCTGTTCTCCTCCTTCACCATGGAGACAATCTTCAGTAGACTCTTAGGCTATGATTTATTGTATAAACAAGGTGAGGGCACCGGCTTCATGTCTGATCATCTGCACTGTGAGGTTATCAGCACAGCCAAGGCACAGGCCAGGGTTAGCACAGAGTAGGGACCATTCCCAAAAGGCAGGCTGGAGGCAGCTGACCTATTTTTGAGGCTGAGAGTTTGGTTGTACACAGGGATGTGAGCCAAACCTTCCCAGCAGGACCCAAGAGAGCAGTCCCTAGCCCACTTTATTTGCTAGTATAACTATAAACTTAAAGACCATGAGGTCAGAGGAGTACCATCCAAAGACACCCACTCTATTATTCATTGTGCAAACCTCGAGGAAAGGCCACTCCTAGCATGAAAAAAGAATCACCACGAGCCTGAAGCACAGTCAAGGTATAAAGGTACTGCCCCTAAATTTATTGTGCTTCCTCAGTGCTTTAGTGAGTGGGAAAGGGAGAGGGAGGCAGATGGGGCACAGAGACAGCTTCATATCAGAGCACTGCTGGGTCTCTTCCTCCTCACTGCCCACCCCTGAGTGCAGCAGCATCAGCAGAAGGACTGCTTTTCCACCAGGCACATAAATTAGCATCCCCAGATGGGTGTCTATACTCAGCTGCTAAACAAACCCAATGAAGGTACTGGCTTTTGAGCAATTACACTACCTGGAAGTTTAAAGAAGCTAGGTTAGGACTTGAAGAAGAAGGAAAGTTATGTTCAATGTATAAATGTTATGTTTTGAAAACATTTGGCTGGCAAATTTTCAGCTTTCATTTTCTCTCTTTTCTCTTCCTGCCCTTTTTCCCTTTTTGCAACTCAAAAAGGAAGCCTGAGGAAGGGAAAATAAAGAGGCCTGGGATATGAAACCTAAAAGAGCAACCTAAAATAAAAAAAACATGTTTGCTTTTCTGAGAAGAGCAACAGAAATGTTTCTGAGGAGCAGGGAATTGACTTATGAAATCATGATATTACAAAAAAAAAAAAAAGGTTTGACTTTGTTTTTTCCAGCCTCATTATTCACTTGTTAAACACAAGCAGCCTGACTGGTGAGATGTGAGGCAGAGATCAGAGATGGAGACAAAGTTTGCACCCTAAGGTTTATAATCAGAGTAAAAATTGTTTTCAGCATGATCCATAAATATTAACTGGTTATTATGAGCCAAGGAAAATGAAGTGTAGATCAGAGACATGTTTATTTAAAGGCATGGAGTGAGCCAGTGTCAGACCCCATTTCTGCAAAATGCTCAGGCACATACTTAAATTCCTGTGATCCACTGAGAGATAAATATCTTTTTTATTATGCGTACGTGCATTTCCTCTTCTTGTCTGGGCCAGCTCTTGAACTCAAATCCAGCACTTCTAGGTCCCAGGTTTATGTTCTAAATGTACATATATATTCCTGCCTTCCTCCTATCTTTTTCCCAGCTTTTGTATTAACAAAGGAATAAGCAAAGCAAAGGCAGTGGGGAGACAGCTGGTGCATAGTGTGAGCACAGATCTTGGTGACTGGACATCACTTAAAGTTCAGTTTGGCATCCCTGGGCTCTGTTTCTGCAAAGAGACTGAGAGCATTTTTCACAGCAAGGATAGTTTCTTAGTATTTGGGCAGTGTCTAGAAGAGTATCCCAATCGCTATTCCCCAACCACAACATGGAAACAAGTAACTTATAATAAAAGTACATTCCTTTCTAATGTAACAGTAGAAAGAAAATGAGAGATAACCATTGAAGAAGCAAACTTAAAGTTTCCTAGAGCAAAAATTCTAAACTTTGGTCCATATACAGCCATTGTGTAATTGTTCCTGATTGATCAAATACTGCAACAGTATATAGATTTTTTAAAATTTGTTACAGTTCCTTAGCTCCATACCTGGCGATAGTATGGCAATTAGTCTCTTCCCCTTTGAATGCAAGCTAAATTTACTGGAATTGTTCTTGATAATCTCTGCATTTTTAAGGTAGATGAAATACCGACTTAGAACAGCTCCCATCACATTCTTGCAATCACTTTTGATGCTTCTTTTACAGCCTTAGTTAAAAGCCCACAGAGGATGCTTTTCTTCATGATATGAGAACTCACCTCATTACCATCAGTCCTTTCTTCTCATGATGCTAAATATTCAGTTATGTTTTGCAGTATTTTATGGCGATCCCCCCTCTCTTAAAACCCCAAACCAAGACCCATCCCTTGAAAAAAACCCAACTCAACCCAAATAATAATAATAATAATAATAATAATAATAATAATAATAATAACAACAACAACAACAACAACAACAACAACAACAACAACAACAACAACAACAACAACAATAACACCAACATGAATGATAACTAATAATAATAAATAATAATAATAATACAGTCCTAAGATAACAAGCAACAGAAAAAACCTCGCCTCCTGTGGTTAGCTTGGCCAACATATGCAACTAATTCTCAGAGAGGTTTTCTGGAAAACCAGTAACAAGATAGGTACTGTGGGCTAGCCCCAGGCAGTCAGCAGTGGCAGAATGCTTCACACAGCCTCATGTGTAAAGTTTCTGAACTGACACAAAGCTTAATGGAAGTGAACCCTGATGACTGCGGCCAACCGACTGTAAGTGACATCCTGGGTGCCTTGCCACTATGCATCCATCCTCCTTCCCCTGCTCCCCCCCCTTCCCCTTCTGCCTCTCCCCCTTGAAGGTATAATGTCTCCTGTGGGAAACCTCGATGCTAAAACGTCACCGTACTCTTTGTCAGGTGATTTGCCAACTACCAACTTCTGTGTAATCAACGCAGAGTACTCAGGATGGGAGAGCGCTGCCGACTCGCTTTTGGAAGGAAGCAAACAAGCACAGTGATGTTCTGGCAAAGGGCAGGCTGAGACTGTGTCTGAAAGCACTGTCTGCTTGCTCTGAAATTATTAAAGCCAGAGAAGGCTGTTTGGGGAAGAAAATGACTATCTCAAAAGCTGACAGTGTCTAATAAGCCTTGCTCAAAACAAGTGGTTTTGCATTTTTTGCTTAAATCTAGATTTTCAAATTTGGGAGTTAACTTAAGCTCTCGCACTGCATCAATAAATGGCTTTGTGCTTAGTATTTTTGAGCAGGCTCACGACTCCCTTTTAAGACAATGAGATCAGCCTATTTGTATACAGAAAAGTATGGATCTCTCTAAAATGATAATGCCCTGTTTCACATCGATCACTTCTCTTCAGAGGGTTTTAAAGCACCTTGCAAACACTGGGAATAGCAGTAGATATGTAACAGAAATCTCATTTTGTTATGTCTTGCACAAATACGGTCTGAAAGCAAAGCCCTGCCCTCAAAAATGCACAATCTACTTGGATAAAATAGGCAAAATTGACAGGGGAAAGAAATATGGGAGGGTTAATGAAGGCTGTTATCATGCAGGTGGTGGAATTACGAATAAGCAGAACTCAGCTCTCATGAGTGAAGCCCGAAATCCTTGGTGCTAAATCAATGTTTGCCCTCACCTCACAATTCCTAGACAAATGAGTGGTATTATCTCCATTTTACAGACAGGAAAAATGAGGTCAAACAGGTAAAACTACTGTTTTCTGAGAGGGAAGAAAATGTAACCTGGATTCCAAGTCCTCTCCGCTAATTAATATTATTTATCTCCAGCTGCAGGATCACTTCACGATTTTATGAAATATTCCAGTATTTCACTGCAGTGTCATGATCTTAGAATATTTGGGAGTGGTTTTATCAGAGTAACTGTTCCTAGAGATATACAGTTTGTATGAAGAATCTCAGCTTTTTTTTTTTTTTAGTTTTTAAATGACTGACATTCACTAAGCTAGGCAAAAAAAAGCACGAAAATCTGAATCTATTGGGCTCTAAACTTTTGAGGGAAATATATGTAGACGTGGTGCTTACAGACATGGTTTAGCAGTGGACTTGGCAGTGTTACGTTTATGGTTGGACTCAATGATCTTAAGGGTCTTTTCCAACCTAAATGACCCTATGATTCTATGAGTAAGTTTGCAGACGACACCAAGTTGGGTGGAAGTATTAATCTGCTGGAGGGTAGGAAGGCCCTACAGAGGGACCTGGACAGGCTGGATCGATGGGCCGAGGACAACTGTATGAGATTCAACAAGGCTAACTGCCGGGTCCTGCACTTGGGTCACAACAATCCCATGCAATGCTACAGGCTTGGGGAAGGGTGGCTGGAGAGCTGCTTGGCAGAAAAGGACCTGGGGGTGTTGGTCGACAGCTGCCTGAACATGAGCCAGCAGTGTGCTCAGGTGGCCAAGAGGGCCAACAGCATCCTGGGTTGTATCAGGAATAGTGTGGCCAGCAGGATCAGGGAGGTGATAGTGCCCCCATACTGGGCACTGGTGAGGCCGCACCTCGAGTACTGTGTTCAGTTTTGGGCCCTTCACTACAAGAAGGACACTGAGGTGCTGGAGGGGTCTAGAGCACAAGTCTTATGAGGAGCGGCTGAGGGAGCTGGGGTTGTTTAGCCTGGAGAAAAGATGGCTCAAGGGAGACCTTATTGCTCTCTACAACTACCTGAAAGGAGGTTGTAGTGAGGTGGGGGTTGGTCTCTTCTCCCAAGTAACAAGTGATAGGATGAGAGGAAACAGCTTCAAGTTGTGCCAGGGGAGGTTTAGGTTGGATATTAGGGAAAACGTCTTCACTGAAAGGGTATTCAGGCGCTGGAACAGCCCACCCAGGGAAGTGGTTGAAGCTTCATCCTTGGAGGTATTTAAAAGACATGTAGATGTGTGCTTAGGAACATGGTTTAGTGGTGGACTTGGCAGTGTTAGGTTAGTGGTTGGACTTGATGATCTTAAAGGTCTTTTCCAACCTAAACGATTTTATGATTTTATGATTCTATGAAAAGTTATTATTTCTAATGATTTTTAAATGCTTAAGTTTGACAATGTTGGTAACCAGGTGACCTGCTTTAAAGGTGAGTGCAGGCCACAGCTCTGTGAAAGCTGCCACTGTAAGGGTAAACTGTGAAGGATTTTCTCCCTCCAGGTATGGGTTTGGGTGCAAATCTGACTTCACAATGTACTCAGTAGCAATGAGTTATATATTTCTATCCCTATTCAAAGACAGGCCGCTGCTCTCAGTCTGAAGAGCAGAGAATAATTAACAACAGGAATATAATTTTCCCTTGATAAATTATCCTCTTTTAAGTCACTGTAATCCTGGTTTTAATATATTGCTTCCTTCAGTTATTTGCAGAGACACTGTAAGCAGAAGTAATATTGCTTTACATGCTTGGGTTTGTTTTGGAAAAAAACTATGAAAGTTATGAAGATGAAAACACCCTGAGTTCAGTGAAATGATTGATAGTTTATTATACGAAAGAAACATTTAAACAATAAATTCTTAATGACCTTGGGCTAAACTTAACTAAAAGTTATATTGTGTCCCTCCTGTAAACAGTGTTCTTAGACAGCTATGAAATTACTAATGGAAATTATCTCCTTTGTACAACTATTTGGGGAGAAAAAAAGCTATAAGGGAGTGTGGACAAAAGGCAGCAGAGGAGGACATTGTAATGGATCTATCCAGACAAATAAACTATTTGTGCCTCAAGTATTGAAGCTCTTAGGGCCACTACTACCTGTTTGAATTTTGATGAATGCTAATAAAATAGTCCTGATTAGGCAAGAAGTAACACACAAAGATTCTCACTTCAGGTAAATCAGCAAAGTCTTAGTAAATTATGTTCTTCTGGCATGCACCCTTCCTTTCCACAGCAATAAATGTGTTGTTACTCCCAGTCATTTGTGATACTGCCATAATATTGAACCCATAGCAGAGTAAGGTTCCTCTTTTGGGTGGCCAAGAAGTAGGGGCTGGAAGGAGAATGTGGCATCTGGAGGGCAACTGCTGTGTAGCTAATACTTGGGATTATGAAAACACTTTCAAGAGCTTGTCTTCAGGGAAAAGAAGACAGATTCCTATTCCTATTCCTATTCCTATTGAACTAAGAATTTTCTTTCTTCCTTCATGAAAGAGGTCAGTCTAATGACTCAAGGGTTGCTATGCATCTGATGAACTTGTACTGCATTTTGAGGAAAGTATGCAAAGCAAGTGCCTTTTGGAGGTGTGCAAGGGAGCTCAGCAGAGGAAGATGACTCAGTTGGGATGAAGAAAAAAATAGAGAGGAAGGATCATTGGAGGGCTTGACCATGTGCTGTTTATGCATGCTTTCTTTCTTGCAGTTTTGTTTCTACAAGGAACAAAAAAATGATTGCAAAAGTTAGGGAAAAATTTAAAATTGCACAGCAGCACTGGAAGACTTGTCTCTTGGTTTGGAGGTAAACAATAGCTGTCTTGCACTATAACTTTCTCTTTGGTTTAAAAACATGTTTTCTATCAGACAATAATTTTTAAGTAAAAGCTCCTATACCCTCTAACAGTGCAGGATTTTGGATACCTTAGACACGGCTGGGTTTCATTTCTGTAAGTAGTAGAAAGCTACCAAGCTATCATTTCCTTCTTTCACAGGAAGGATACTGAGTGGCAAACATGAAAACTGTGTGAGCAACCATGTGAGCAAAACTATTTGTACTCAAAAAGCTTTGGAGATGCAACCTAAACGTTTTACCCAAGGTCACATAAAGAACCAGTAGCAGAGATCAAAATTCAACTTGAGTCTGCTGAGTCCCATTCAAGTGCCCAAACAATGAGCCCACCTTTCTAACTGATGTTTAATCTGTCATCTGAGACTTAAAATGTTTTGTGGTGACAGCAACTGACTCCAAAAAAACCAAGTTTTATATGAAAATATTTTCTAGTCTAAACAGTTATGTTAAATGAACCATTAAAAATTAAGCATTGAAATGAACTGACCTGAACACCAAACTAAAAGATGCCTGAGGCATCAAACAGGTTTCTATTTTTTTCCTTTTATTTATGATGGGTGATGTGACAAAAGAATTCACTAAATTCTGAATACTAAATAAATTAGTCATAGCTCAAATGCCACTTCAATAATTTTTGCAGGGAACAACCACCACAGTAGCTTTTCCTCATTTTTGCCCCTTTGGCTCACCTGGTCTGTAAGATGTCTCAAAAATGGAGAAAATTGGAACATAAAGAGTCCAAATGCCAAATCCACCAAACTACTTGGTCATCTAAGATACAATTGGGTTAAAAGCTGGGCACAAATCATAGAATCATAGAATGGTTTGGGTGGGAAAGGACTTTAAAGGTCATCTAGTTCCAAATCCCTGCCATGGGCAGGGACACCTTTCTCTAGACCAGGTTGCTCAAAGCCTCATCCAACCTGGCCTTCCACACTTCCAGGGAGGGGGCATCCACAACTTCTCTGGGCAACCTGGTCCAGTGCCTCACCACCCTCACAGTGAAGAACTTCTTCCTTCTATCTAATCTAAATCTACCCTCTTTCAGTTTAAAGCCACTATGCCTTGTCCTTCCACTACATGCCCTTGTGAAAAGTCCCTCTCTAGCTTTTTTGTAGGCCCCCTTCAGGTACTAGAAAGCTGCTATAAGGTCTTCCTGAAGCCTTTTCTTCTCCAGGCTGAACAACCCCAACTCTCTCAGCCTGTCCCCATAGGAGAGGTGCTCCAGCCCTCAAATCATCTTCATGGCCCTCCTCTGGACTCGTTCCAGCAGGTCCATGTCCTTCTTATGTTGAGGGGCCCAGACCTGAACGCAGGACTCCAGGTGAGGTCTTATGAGAGCAGCGTAGAGAGGCAGAGTCACTTCCCTTGACCTGCTGGCCACACTTCTTTTGATGCAGCCCAGGATACAGTTGGCTTTCTGGGCTGCAAGCACACATTGCTGGGTCATGTTGAGTTTCTCATCAACCAACACCCCTAAGTCCTTTTCCTCAGGGCTGCTCTCAACCCATTCTCCACCTAACCTATATTTGTGCTTGGCATTGCCCCAACATGTGTGCAGGACCTTGCACTTGGTCTTGTTGAACTTCATGAGGTTCGCACGGGCCTACCTCTCCAGCCTGTCAAGGTCCCTCTGGATGGCATCCTTTCCCTCCAATGTGTCAACCGCACCACACAGCTCTGTGTCATTGGCAAACTTGCTGAGGTTGCACTCAATCCCACTCTCCATGTCACTACAGAGGTGTTAAACAGCACTGGTCTCAATACTGCCCCCTGAGGAACGCCACTTGTCACTGATCTCCACTTGGACTTCAAGCTGTTGACTACAACTCTTTGAGTACAACCATCCAGCCAATTCCTTATCCACCGAGTGGTCCATCGTCAAATCCATGTCTCTCTAATTTAGAGACAAGGATGTCATGTGGGACAGTGTCAAATGTTTTGTGCAAGTCCATGTAAATGTTACTGAATCTTAGATGCACCTCAGTCCAGGAGCTACCCATGTGTGCATGTGGCCACCCTGTTTTGGAGAGTGAGAGAGCTGAATAGCATGAATAGTCAGATTGTGACAGTTGGATTTAGGACCAAATAACTGCCCAGATGTTATTTACTGCTAGAGATACAGTCTTATTGTATTATCTGTTGGGCAATGGTCCTAACTGCAAGGCACATTGTCTTTATGTAGCGTGGTATATGCCATAGTATGGTATGCAGGTCCTTGCATTTTTGCTTGGTTTTGTTTCTGCGATAAAAATATTAGCAGTTATGAGTTACTTTCTTCTGTGCCAGATTTCCAATTTTTTTTCACTTTGAAGTAAAACAAAAACAAAACAAAAAGATATTCAGAAGAAGTGTTCAAGTTTCTACATATACCCTAAATCTCTTCTGCTGATGGTCATTTCAGTAGAGGCACTAGGGTGAGTCTATGAGTTAGGAGTTGCTGTGGGGAAAGAAACACAGGTGGAAGACTAGAGAAATCACAGACAGAAAAATGGAAAATTAGAGGAGAAAGAAGAATGAGAAAAGAGAAAAAATAAAGAGTAAGATGGGAGCAGAATCTCCCTTCAGGGTACAGACTTTCTCACTGGTTATAACTGAAGTAGTGATTAAGTACAGATGCTGAAGAATTTTAATTCCTTTTAAAGGCCACATTTATCCCTTGATGTCCTTTCTAAGTACTCCAAACATGGATTTGTTGTAAAGCCATGTAGTCCCTGCTAGCTGATGGGGAGGCAGCTGTCAGATGTCCCTCTAGTTTGTGGGTAGCTCTGACCTTGGACCTCTTCATGCATCCACAGAAAGTAGCTGTGGATGAAAGCAAATAGGGTGTTCAAAATCTATGACCTGGCCTGCAAATCCTGGCTAAACAGGGATGCTAACTTGTAGATCTGAAGCTTTGAGAGACCCTTCTGATACTCCTCTTCTATATTTTAGAAAATTACATAGTTTCCTTGGCTATCTTCTCCCTGCTTCAGTCCATCCTTTCCTGTAGTAAAAGAAAAACCAATTTTCTCATGCAGCTTTAAAACAAAATAGAAGGTGAGTTACAGAAGAAAGATAAATGGGCAGTTTTATGCATAGATGAGTAATTTTGAATTATTTTGGTAATCCCTCTTTGTCAGGATTACCTTTTCCTTCATAACACTCAGAGCTCTTTCTGTCCTTATCAACCCTTTACTATGGTGCTGAGTAGCTGGAGATGAGTCTGCATCTCATTCAATTTGCAGCCGATTGGTGTGGAGCATTAACTACAGCAGCGTACACAGAGCCCTTTTGGAGCAATGTACATGGATGTTTCATCTCCAGCAGGCACTGATGTGAAGGTGAAAACCTCCCATCATGGCAAGACACAATGCTGTACCCCCAGCCTTACACCTTGAGGCTTCAGAATTAAAGCTGATGTTGCTTTTATCTAACTACTGCAGTGGAGAGAGCTTTAAAATGCTGTATCCTCACCTTTTATTTAATTACTTTTAAACTTGCATCAAAAGAAAGTGACTCATCACAAGGACTTGTCTGCTTTAGACAGATGAGTCATTCGTAGCCCTGGGATGGGCTTCTTTCTCTGTTGCTCATCAGCTGGGAATTGTTTGAAGAGCTTACAATATAAAAGGGTCGTGGTCCTGTTTGCTCTGCATGTGTGTGGTGGGAAGAGGATAAAAGAAGAGTTGCTCCATAAGAATCTCTTTGGTGGGGGAAAAAGTCTAGTGGAGAGGAGAATTCTATCTACCGTTTAAAAAGTTTTTCATAATTTTCAAGTTTTGATAAAATATTGTAATGCAGTTTCTTATTTTGTTTCCTCTTGTTGCAGATTATACCTGCCCTTCCTTCACCCCTTTTCCTCCACAGCCTAGGCAAAACAGACCTATTTTCCAGTACCTTCCTTAACTATAATGTCCATTTTATAAGGTGGTTTGTGTTGTGGAGTCTCCATCCTTGGAGATACTCAAAAGCCAACTGGACATCGTCCCATGTAACCGGCTTTAGGTGGTCCTGCTTGAGCAGGAGGGTTGGACGAGTTGATCTCCAGAGATGCCTGCCAACCTCAACCATCCTTCATTCTGGGACTCTGTGGTTCCCAGCTTCAGATTGCAGTATTCATATGAAATCTTCCCTTTTCCACCTGTCTCTCGGGCTGTGTTGCAGCAGGGACTTTCTGGAGAAGGAAAGATATGCTCTGGCATATGCCAGGTTAGAAAAGATCCCACATTGCTAGGACTCACCCTGCTGTGAGCTGAATATGCCTTGCTTAAGGAACTGTGCTGCTAGCTCCTTTCCCATGCTGCACAGAGGCAAAGGCAGAAGCAGCCTTGGTGAGGGATGTTTGGTGGGCTACAATTTGTGACAGCTGCCCCTGGTCCAGGGAGATAAAATGGCCTCAAAGAGAATGAGCAATGTTTGAGGTCTCCTTCCCAAAGCTGTAAATGTTCATGCTTACTCCATCCACCTCCCACCAAACAAGCTGAGTCTCTTGACAGAGAAATTTGAAATCTTGGCAACCTTCCGTGGAGGAAAATAGTCTTTAAGGAGCCTCAAAACTGCCCTTGGGCAAATCCTCTTTTCATAGGCAAAATAATAATAATTAATGAAACTCCACAGTATTCAGAAAAAAGCCAAAGCTTTTAGAAAATCTCTAGGCTGCCATTTCAAATTATAAATTGCCACATCCAGTAACATCACTCTCATAAAGAGGAATGCTGATCTGTACAGGCAAGTGAGAATGCGTCTAAAGTTGAGATAATATCAGCACCGCTCCCTTAAGATATAAAATAAACTGCATCATTTTATTACATTAACATATTAAAATAAAACCAACTGTCCCTGCCACCTCACCCAAACTAATGACAGGGAGCTCAATGTTTGGTTATTGGATACATTTTGCTGTTTGGGGAGGGAAGATTAACTCTTTTCATTAAGAAGGCACCTGATTTCTCAGTCTGTCTAACTGTCTGACAAATGCTTGCTAAAAGAAATATTTTACTGAAAACAGAGACAAAGAAAGAAAATAAACAGGTAAAGCATTGAAATGCAAAGTGTGACGTGAGTTTCTTATTTTAAAGGTGTGCTATTTAGACGTCTTAGAAGCAAACCACTCCTCCACTCTCTAATTGCTAATCTACAATGGCATCATTTCATAGGGTCAGATTATGCCATCTGTCAGGATTGCCATGACAAAAACTCAATTTCTATGTAATGTTTTTGGAGAATTGCATAAGATGTCCTCACCATCAAACTGTGGAATTAATTGATTTGTTCTTCTGATTTGACAAATTAAAAAAAAAAAAAAAAAAAGACCGAATTCAGCTAGATATAAAGTGTGTATGAATTAAGATATAGCTATAAAGTGTATATGAATTAAGACAGTTTGTTTTGTGGATAGAATAGAAGTATGTCTAAGGAGAGAAAAGATTCAGTTTGTAGAACTAAAAAGTTTAAGACGAAATCTAAAATGTTTCCATGAAACATTTAGAATATTTTAACCTTTGCTTTTGTGTTTGGCTTTTGCTGTAATCTCAAAATGACAACTTGTACCTGTAAACTGCCTTCTTGTCAGTCTATCTCTATTCTTTTGCAAAATGTTTACACCATAACATTTTGTCTAGGGAATGTGTCCACAATGACTACGTATGTACTCCTGTCATGATGAAGTTAAGAATCAGTGCTTCAATTTCAATACTGAAACTTGGAAATAAAAAAAAAATACTGATCCTTTCTGGATTTTCAGTGACAGTTATTCCAGTGTTCAGTGTGCTGATAATTTCATCAGTATATCCTGCACATTTTTCTGTACTTCCCAAATTGCAGGAAAAAAAAATACCAAGAAGTGGGTTTTGGTTTTTTTTTTGTTTAAGAACAAGTTTTTTCTTCAAAAATTGTTGTGGACATGAATGCCTGCTACACTTCAATTCTGTCTTTGTAGCACTGTGTCAAGACCAGCTGCTGTGTAATTCAGACGAGTTCTGTTTTTGCTGATGCCCTTGGTCCTAGATCATGTCTGCTGCTTCTAGCACTGACAAAGCACTAGACTGGGCAGCACTCATTGACCTTGACACCATTTCAGGGTGTCTCCTGTTCTGCCCTCTGCATCAGACCTGCAACTTAAAAGGTGAGCATTGCAACTAATAGTGTTTGGTTTTCTACTTAAATAAATTGCCCCAGAAAGACCACTGTTTGTAGTCATCCGGGGTTTGTCTTTAATCAATGCAGAGAGATAGGTATTATTTCCTGAGGGTAAATACTCTTGCTAGTGTCAGGGTGGGGTAATTTGCCCTCTGCAAGATAGGCAGTCTCTTAGAATCAACTCCAGAGGGAATCTACCCAAAAGTAAATGAGAAGAAACATGTTGCTTTTAGATACCTAAACTGTGTCAAGACAAATCCTACCCCACCAACATGAAATGGTCCCTCCTAATAAACTACTTTGTTATAAACAAATCCAGGTTGTGAACGTGCTTTTTTCTAAAAGAGCAAAAGTAGGTGGGTTTTTTCTTATTTTGCAAAGGAACTGAATTCATGTACAGTTCAAAATCAAGCAGAATAAAATGTTTGTTAGCAATTCTACCCTTTTGTCTCCTTTCTACTCAGTGGAAAAACAAAGAAGTAACACTCCATCATACCTTTGCACTCCAGGTACCGTTTTTGCCTGATATACAGGAAACCAGGGATAATCCATTTCACAAATACTTTTAAAAACAGTGGAAGGTCTCCATCAGTTGCAATATGGAATTTAAACATGTCCTTGTGTCCCAAAATTGAAATATACCACCCTCAGCCTCACAGAAATTTGCCTGTAGAGGGATGATTTATAAATCATTCAGCAACAGATGATGTTACAACTAAAGCAGTGGGAGTTTTGAAATATCTACATCAGATTAGGCTTGTGTTTATTTCAAAAAAAGCTCTGATCTACTTTGGATTTTTGGCAGGCACAACATAAGCCCAACATGAACTACTGTAAATCAAAGCCTTTTTTGAAAGTCAAACTTGGAATGCTTCCAATCTCAATTAAAAAACATTTGATGCTTTTTGGACTTCTATTTTTTAATATTTTTTTTCTCTTCACTTACCCTGTCCAGACCTGTCCATAGCAAATATTGCACCAGGAACTAATGAAATTGCAAATATTTTCATGTTTCCTTTATTTGTGGCTCTTTTTGAATGCGTTTTTTCTCTGTGATAATTTTTTTAATAAACAAATTCAGGGAATATATCATTCACAGTCAACCACTTAAATTAGTCAAGATTAACATTTCATGTGTGTTGAATAGTTTATCTCAGATATAAATGGCAACAGAAAAGACAGAAATCAGGCAGCATTTGAAATCATGAAAGTTATTCAGTGCAAGTTTTCATGCTTTTCCTCCCTCGTCCCTCCAAGATGATGATAAACAAATTACTTATGACTAACTCTGCTGCATTCATGTAGTCTAATACAAATTCAGTGGCAAAAGAGTTGCCATTTAAAGTTAAATAAACCCTGGTACACATATATTTTTTTGTTAGATAATAAATATAAATGTCAGCGGAAGATGCATGAATGTCATCAGTTTTGTGTACAACCACATTTACAAAGAGTAGTAGAGTTTTCCTACTGTGGTTAGTCAAATTTACTACAGAATCAACTTTTTTTTTTTACAAATCTCAGAGTACAACCTCTGTTAATACGATCAGCCAATGGGTTTATAACATTTTACACCAGGACAGGACTTCATGCCAGATGCCTCTCCCTCTCAGTCTGCCAAGGGTCAAAGAATAGGCCCTATAGGCAATAAAGAAGCAAATGGAGAGACTCTGAGCAATTTATTGTTCTCGAAATTTGAAATGTCATAGTGTTCATTACCTTCATATAAGTAACTTCATGAACTCAGAACCATGAGATCTCCTGCAGGTGAAAAATACAGCCACAGTTTGCAGGGCAAGATTGTGCCAAGACTGGTATTAAACCTTCCTATATAATGCTTAATATTACTTCTACTTGCACTCCTGATGAGATGGACTGGGCTTCCAGTTTATGCAAGTTTATCACTTTTTGCTTGAAATATAAAATGTATTGCAGGGGGCATGAATCCACCAGCTACTAGGAAATCTCAGACTGTAAAAAATACTACAGGATGATTCTTACTCTTCAGATCACTCCTGTGATCAGCCACAGCTGTCCTCTGCTGTTCCTGCTAGTTGTCCATGGAACAGTGAAGGTCTCAGCCTTCATTTCCGTGCACTGTTCCAGCATTTCTCAAAGCCCACAGAAACCTTGGGAGTTAGGACTGTGGGCAGCTACTCTGATCCTCCAAAAGGAGAGAATTTACTATGGAGATAATGCTTCTTTGTGAAGGAAGAAGTATGCTTCTGCATTGGACAAAAGATGCCTAATCTGTTCCCTCAATGAGAGGTATGGTTACATGTTCCTCCAAGTGCTTCAGCATAAACACAGGCCAGTGAACACCTCAGAAGGACCAATCTTATCCACAAAAATGACCCCACAGGGCAATTGGTTACCCTTTTAAAGAAAAGTGCATCATCTTTTACCATATCACTATTTCAATGCCCTGGTTATGATAGCATATCTGACTTAGATTACAGTGTCTTACAGGGAAAAGTACAATCTGTTCCAGTGCCTGAATACCCTTTTGGTGAAGAAGTTTTTCCTAATATCCAACCTAAACTTCTCCTGGTGCCACTTGAGGCCGTTTCCTCTCATCCTATCACTTGTTACTTGGGAGAAGAGACCAACCCCCACCTCACTACAACCTCCTTTCAGGTAGTTGTAGAGAGCAATAAGGTCTCCCCTCAGCCTCCTCTTCTCCAGGCTAAACAACCCCAGTTCCCTCAGCCACTCCTCATAAGACTTGTGCTCCAGACCCTTCACCAGCTTCGTTGCCCTTCTTTGGACACGCTCCAGCACCTCCATGTCCTTCTTGTAGTGAGGGGCCCAAAACTGAACACAGTACTTGAGGTGCAGCCTCACCAGTGCCCAGTACGGGGGCACTATCACCTCCCTGATCCTGCTGGCCACACTATTCCTGATACAACCCAGGATGCCGTTGGCCCTCTTGGCCACCTGGGCACACTGCTGGCTCATGTTCAGGCAGCTGTCGACCAACACCCCCAGGTCCTTTTCTGCCAGGCAGCTTTCCAGCCACTCTTCTCCAAGCCTGTAGCATTGCATGGGATTGTTGTGACCCAAGTGCAGGACCCGGCAGTTAGCCTTGTTGAACCTCATACACTTGGCCTCAGCCCATCGATCCAGCCTGTCCAGGTCCCTCTGTAGGGCCTTCCTACCCTCCAGCAGATCAACACTCCCACCCAACTTGGTGTCGTCTGCAAACTTACTGAGGGTGCACTCAATCCCCTCATCCAGATCATTGATAAAGATATTAAACAGAACTGGCCCCAGTACTGAGCCCTGGGGAACACCACTTGTGACTGTCCACCAACTGGATTTAACTCAATTTACCACAACTCTTTGGGCCCAGCCATCCAGCAAGTTTTTTACCCAGCGAAGAGTACGTCCATCCAAGCCATGAGCAGCCAGTTTCTCCAAAAGAATGCTGTGGAGAACGGTGTCAAAGGCCTTACCAAGTCCAGGTGGACAACATCCACAGCCTTCCCCTCATCCATAAGCAGGTCACCTTGTCATAGAAGGAGACCAGATTAGTGAAGCAGGACTTGCCTTTCATAAACCCATGCTGACTGGGTCTGATCCCCTGTTGTCCCAGACATGCTGTATGATGGCACTCAGGATGATCTGCTCCATAACCTTCCCTGCCACCGAGGTCAGGCTGACAGTCCTGTAGATCCCCAGATCCTCCTTCTGGCCCTTCTTGTAGATGGGTGTCACATTTGCTAACCTCCAGTCAACTGGGACATCCCTGGTTAGTCAGGACTGCTGATAGATGATGGAGAGTGGCTTGGTGAGCACTTCTGCTAGCTCCTTCAGTAGCTTTGGGTGGATCCCATCTGGCCCCATAGACTTGTGTGTGTCTATGTGGTGTAGCAGGTCACTAACCATTTCCTCTTGGATTATGGGGGCTTCATTCTGCTCCCCATCCCTGTCTTCCAGCTCAGGGGGCTGGATGCCCTGAGAACAACTGGTCTGACTATTAAAGACTGAAGCAAAGAAGGCATTAAGTACCTCAGCCTTTCCCTTGTCCTCTGCCACTGTGTTTCCCCCCACATCCAATAAAGGGTGGAGATTCTCCTTAGCTCTCCTTTTGTCGCTAATGTGTTTGTAGAAACATTTTTTGTTGTCTTTTACAGCGGTAGCCAGATTAATTTCCAGCTGGGCTTTGGCCCTTCTAATCCTCTCCCTGCATAAACTCACGACATCCCTGAGTCCTACTGAGTTGCCTGCCCCTTCTTCCAAAGGTCGTAAACTCCCCTTTTATTCCTGAGTTCCAGCCAAAGCTCTCTGTTTAGCCAGGCCGGTCTTCTCCCCTGCCAGGTCATCGTTCGGCACATGAGAATGGCCTGCTCCTGCGCCTTTGAGATTTCCTTCTTTGTGGTCTTTGCAAGCTACTGGCCTGCACAGAACTCTGTGAATATGTCTACATGGGATCTGTATGTCTCTGTACAAGAATCATCCTTATTAATATTTTTTGTTGCATGCACTGGTCTGCAGAAATAGCTGCTCTGCAGACCTCTACCCTGCACTGCATGCCCCAGCAGCACCAGCAGCCAGGTGCCTGCTTTCGCTGTGTGGGCAGCAGGCAGGGACCAGCTGCCGGGCCAGTGTGTCCTACTCAGTAGGAAAAAAAATGTGTCCTACATCAATAAGGAAAAAGTACTCCAAGACTTTGTCACTTACTAGGGCCAGCTACTATTTCTGGGTAACTGACTCCTTTGCTTTACCTAGAGCTGGCCTTGGCCACTTTTATTTATTTTCTTATGTATATATTTGATATGTTTATTCCTTTTTATTTTACTGATTTTTCTTTATGGTTAAAGGTTTTGCTGGCTTTCTGTTTTCTTTTTACTCAGAAGTGAGATATGGAGTGAAATGTTAACCATCGTTTAACCAAACTGAAATGTATTTACTTAAGTATTTGATCCATATCTATCTCAGCATTTTGTTATTTGCCTTGCCACATTCTGTGACATTCAGTAAACATCTCAGTGAACTGAATGTCACATAATTTCAGAATATGTTCTTGGCTTTGAGAGACCCAGAATACCTAAGCCTTGTCATATCTCTGTCAAATTTCAAAGCATGATACATTGCTGATAGGCCTTGCACAAAACCCTACAGTGGAAGAAACTTACTGAAACTTTTCCAGTATTTCTTTCTGATTATTTTCTGAGTTGGAGAAGAAAAAAAGAGAAGTTTTCAAAATGTAGAGAGGGAGTGAGATCTAGGAATGTGTAGTTTCATGACAAGCTATCTTAGATGGCTTTGAAAGCCTCAATCTAAATGCACCTGTGTCAGATGCATTTGTAACTTGTTGCCTAAGACACTATGTATTTTAAATCTCAGTGCTTGAGCTGTTATGAGAGAGGTGAGAAAATTTGTAGCAGTGTCATGAGAGTGGGAACCAGTTCAGTTCCTGACTCGGTTCTGAGTTTTGTGATTCTGGACATGATCTGTAGCATACAACTCATTTTATCCACTTTTTACCAGCTAAGCATTAATTGTTTACCCTGATAGAGGGGGATTCAGCTCCATATTGAAGCAGCTAAATTTTGATTTCTACAGTGTAGCAATGTAGGTGGCTGTATTTGAACAAGTTGTCTAAGCTCCCTTTATAGTCAATGGAGACCTGATCAACATAGTCAATAGGGAGGATTCTTTTGCCTTAACAGTGTGTTAAGGTGTCTTGCCTGACCTTTGGCTACCTCTTCAGAAAGATTTGGGTCTCACTTAGATCCTTGTATTGTTTCTGCCATCTATGTGGGGATGTCTTGTGTGTCTTAGGGCACTAAATTCCTATTATTAGGAAAAGGAGTTGTCTTCCTACAATTATTTAAGATTTTTCTGAACATTAGCTATTCTGTGTCTCATTTTTTCATCTCTGTCAATGATTTCCACAAATAAGATCTAAATTTAAACCTCATATGCTGATTGCTAGAAGATAAGAGACAGTATCTCCATATCAACAAATCTTTAGCTACTTACTCATGTGGACAGGCTCCTGGGGACAAGCTAGAGGAAGACAGTCATTGCAGATTCATGAAGGATGCAATGGATGAAGTCCTGTGGTTATACATTTGGTTTATATGATAACTCAACTGTGAGGCTGTCATTCACAGCTTTGTACTCTGTTTTCTCTCACCCTGTTTGGTACCTCCTCAGCCCCATCTCTGATCCACCGACCACATTTGTGCAATGCCACCAAGCAGGAAAATGTCCATGTTATTGGGTTGCCCCTAAAAGTGTTCAAACGAATGAAAGTTGAAGCTTGGACAAATTGGGGTTTATCACCACATTCCTTGTTTGCTCTTTTGTTGGAGCTTACATGTTAGGAGAATAAAAACTTTTATGGCAGTCATTAGGAGCTCAGTAGATCTCATTTGGAGGTCAGCTATTTTTATGGCCTTTATTTCTGAATTAGTTGTGATCTTTATTGCATGAATCTCCACTGTTCTACTAATGTAGGTAGGGAGATAGTGATACATTTTTATGAAGACAAGGTGTGAGGGATTAGTCTATATTATCCATAGCCTGGAGTAAAAGATGACCCAGTTGACTACCTCACGTTTCCTTTAAGTTTGAAGTAAAGGCTACCTGAAATATTGTCTTATGTTGCTGTATGTTGGCTCTTTTTTGTATTATCATCTAATGTGTTCTGAATCTCTTTGTGTCATGCTTCCTCCCAGCACCCCTTTCAATATCTCTTTGCAGCATTTCAGCTACATATTTGAATATTGCAAAAGCTGTGAGTAAAACATTAGAACAAGAGAACACCAGATAAAAATTCCCATTTGTGGATACAAACCTTCTTAAATTGCCATTATATATTTTGATGATTTTTTAGCCTGTGGGTACTATCACTATAATTTGCAGTGTATAAGTTTTAATAAGTCAATTATAAATGTAATGTATGCTGCAAATATCACCACAGTAACAGCTTAATAAACAGGGCCTTTTTTAATCTTATCCTCAAAACAGAGTTAATGTACCGTTCTTCTAATTTATAATCAAAATGCAAAACAAAATTCAGCTTAACAGTTATAGTGTAACTGAGGTGCTTCATATCATTAACTTGAAATACCTGAAGGCAAACCTGTTCTTTTCTAACTGTAAAAGATACTAGACAACTATATTTGTATATGTGGGTAATATACGTATTTATGTGTCTGTATATGCATGTATACACATTTACTTCTGCCTATATATATATATATACACACACACATATTCCTCTGGAGTATATGATTTCTCAGTATAGCACAAAGTTTATAGCAGAATGATTTTGTGATGTCCACATTACTCTGGTACAGGGAAGGCATTTTGCACACTGTATGTTGCAATCTTGCTCTTAATAAGGCACAGCAAAACCCCAAGGAAACTCGTTTAGAGAGTCTCAACCCTATACGAACGTTATTATTATTTTTCTAATCCCCACAGCAGTCAAGCCTATGTTCCTTAGGTGGAAGCAGTTAGACTTAGTGGATATTACAGTCATAACCCATCTTCCTAAAGTGTCCAAATTCTCTACATCATAGTTAACAAAGTCAGGTGGTTACCTCTGACAGCCTGCAAAGGGAGAAGAGAGAGGTCATGGCTGTTGTCCCTTAGGCTTCGTAGTCCTGCCCTGAAAGCATAAATCATTCCTTCAGTGGTAGGTTACGCTTCTACCTTGGGAAAGGCCAGGTGTGTGCCTGATAGCTAGGTAAATGGAATAACAATCTAATGGCAAACCTGAAGCCTCGCTGACATCTTTTCTTTTGGAAACTTAATCATCTAAAGATTAGACATATAGTCTATGTTACTCATCTAAGCTACATCACATTAGTGCAGAAAGATGAATATTTCTAGAAGAGAACTAATTTCTTTTGAGAAAGCTAAAAGATTAAGTTGCCTGCAGTGCTTATCTCTCTCCATTAATTATATAGGAGACTTTGGTGATTAATGTAACCTACATGCTGAAATTTGAGGTTGCTGAACTAAGAAGAAATATCCCTTTCATTCCTGCATCCAGTCCACAGTATTATGTGGAGGATCCGCCACTTAGCAAGTTTGGGATATTGCATGAATAACCCTTTGTATCAAATATATGTGAGCTTATGGGAAATTAGTTTTATTGTTGTTCTCTTAACACTAAATATACTTGATAAAGGTGGTTTTCACTGATATCTTCTGAAAAGAAAATGAGACAAAATAGCATGAGTGCATTGTTCACATTGGATTACTCAACCAGCTCCAATGCCTTCTTAATTGTTCTTTATAACATAGGCACATGCATATATGCAGTATTTACTGGGAGGCAGCAGAATGAAGTTGTGGCAGAAGATAAAATTGAAAGACACATCATGCATTCGCCACAGAATTTTATGGTTTTTTTCCTTTGCTTTGCCCCCTGATCCTATTCCCATCACTATCATTAACCAGCATCTGCCTTGAGTCCAATGACATTAGATTCTGTTTAAAGTTAATTAACATTAAAGGATTGTGTGGGAAAATTTGAATTTGCATTACGTAAGAAGTTAACACTCTCCATTCTGTGCCCTGATTACCTATTTATTATAAGATGGAGACAAGTAAAGTGATGGCACTGATTCAAGTGGTGACATGGATAAGCATTCCAAAGACATCTGGAAAAGCTTGCTTGCTTTCAGTTTCAACTTAATCACAGAGGAAGGGATATACCAGGAAAGAGAAGGCAACAAAACATTTCCAGCTACCATCACTGAGCTGGTGTCTCTTCCCTTCAGCCTGACATTTCCTAAAGCCTAAAGGTAGGATTCATGTGATCTCATATTAGACATGTATATGATAATCTTCAACTTCTAAGCAAATTATATTTTTATAAAGTCTTTCCCTTGCAAAGTTACAAGGAATAAGTACTTTTAAGACAGGATTCATATAATATATTTTGGATGTCTACTTTAGGACAAGATGAATAGCAACTTGAAAAAGCCAATTTCTCTATTTTATAGGAGAGAGAGTCTAGAAAACCCTCAAGACATTGGTGCCTATACCCAATCCCACCTTCGGTGTGTAATCTGTCATGTTTTCAGAATGCCTTTCTATGTAATATTTCTTCTTCAGTACAGTCCAGCTACCTACGCACACCTCTTTTAGATATATATCAGTGAAGTAAAAATAAAGGAGCGTAGCACGGCATGCTAGTATTCTGCTGGCAATCACTATGGAGCTGGAGGAATCATCCCCTGCCTTTGCTTTCTAGAAAGTTTCTGAAATACAGCTGAGGGACTACATCTACTTTTTGTTTGGAAGGTGGTTAGAAGATGACCAAGATTTGGATCTGTAGGTTATTTTCCTTATGCTTTACAACGGACAGGACAGTAGTCGGGGTTGCACAGAGTCAGAGCGAATAGTGTCCTCACTTCAGAAGGATGGCCTGAACACTACCAGCACTGCCTCCTTTCCATCAGCTTTCTCTGATAGCACCTGAGAGAGATTCAGGACATTGGGAAGCATTTACTTTATCAACATAATAGTAATATCTCTGTACCACAGTGAGTGTCTGAGCAATTTCATGGCTTCAAGGGTGACTAAAATGCACCATATTTCATGAGAGAGAGAGACATGTTTTCTGACCTATTCACATTTTTGATTGATGCTACATGAAGAAGGTGTGGTAGATATATGTTGACAGCACCTGGTAGTCTTCTCAAGCTGCATAGAGATAGATTGAATTGATAATAGCAAGAAATAGCTCTGAATGGAGAGTGGATTTGGGAATTGCAATGGCAGAATAGAAGGAGCTTTTTTTTTTACTTCTTCCATGGCTTCTAAAAAGATATTTTAATATTTGCCTAATTTTTCTGTTTACCTGCCTTTATTTTAGTTTTCCACCTGTACTGCTTGAATCTGATCCTTTATGTGTCATATGAACAAATTACATTTCAAATGCTGTCTGCACAGACAATAACTATAACCAAAATATCTTAGTCTATAACTGTCACTGAAGTCCTGTGCTAAGCCACAAAACACTTTGCAGAAAAGGTGGCCAGGAACGATGGCAGAAGAAAAAACCCAAACAACCCAAATGTGAAAACTTTGCTCTGACGGATCAAAGAAGTGGAGAAGTAAAAAGATGTCACCATTTGAAAAATTCAGAACCTATAAAAAATGGGGTTGGATTTTCAGCTGGGGTAAAGCACCACCATTCTGTTCCCAATTCCCAGTTGAAAAACCTTTGATAGTAACCCAGGACATTTCAAATACTGTCTTCAGGCAAGCCTCCTGTGAAGGCTCACTCAATGTATTCTGGTGAGTTTACTCTCACATGGATGAAACTCCTATGAAAGTCGAGGAAATTTGTCAAGGCAGTTTACTTATGTTGCCAAGACCAGAGGCAAAAAGTGGGACTCACCTATGAGAGGGTTAAACATAGGGCTCTCTTGATGGTTTCTATGTCTTGTCACTTTGCTTTTGCACTTGAAAGTCAAAGAGCTTGAATTGCCCAGTCTTTTCCTCTCATCCCTGCCCTTAACAGAGGCAGCAAGCCCAGCTCCTCAGTCCTCAGTCTAGATGAGTGATTTTGTCTTCAACTTTAGGACACCTTTCTGTGTTCCTTATGGAGCTGAGACAACTTTATCCCATGCTAGTGATGATTTCAACCTACTTCAACAAAAAAAAAAAACCTACTAAGAGATAAGTGAGCACATGTACGCTGAGACTCACCTGTCATTACTTTTTTTGTCCACTCCTCTCCTTCTCTCGGCTCACCTTAAGCTTACATGGAAACCTGGAGAACTTAATAAGAAATATCAGAGATAACGTTTTCTGACACCTGCAAAGCGTGCCTTGCCTTCCAGACAGGATTTGCTCAGTCTGCTCTGTTCTAGATATGAAACCATCCTTCGCTCTGCCACTACCACTCATGCACAACAAGGGAGAAAGGGGCATTACACAGTACATTTTCCACTGCTGTGCCGTATCTCATTTACTCTTGCTACTGAAATACACAACCTCTAATTAGCTCGTCCAGCTCTGCTCCTTTTTCTCTGAGATGGAAAAAAAAAAGTCATTTATTACTGGCTAACATTCATTAAAACTTGTAACTAGTTTGTTTATTGAAACCAGACGGCATTTCTTCCCCTTCCCAACCTGTCACTGTGTGGTATATTCACATATAAGACATCAATAATTATACAATGCATTACAAATGAGCTTTTAAAGCCAGGATGCAAATTAGGAATGTAAATGCGGCTTCTAAATTGGCTATGTTAATATGAAATATGATTCTTTCTAATAGAGTGGGAGTAAGCCCCAGCGGTATTGATCTTTTCCCTTTTCTGCTTGAAACCCCCCCAGTTAAGCAGCAGTGTCTTTTCACCTCCCCTTGCTGAGACTCATCTGGTCAAGTCGAACTCTTTCCTCTTATTTGCCTGTGCTGAGCCATGAGCACTAAATGAAGCGAGTAATTTGGTGCATTGTTGGGGGGGACAGGAGGAGGGGGACGGGGGAAGGGGGGCAGCTGACAGTGAATGGTGTCAGCTGCAGAGGCAGCAGAAAAAGCCGACATCTTAATAAAACAGCCTCAGGCAAAATCCCATTAAAGCCTTCAGAAGCTTGTTTCCCTGCAGTTGAGCAGGTAGGCGTCGTGCACTGCGTGGCAGCCCTGAGTGCTCTCTGGGAGCCCAGTTCAAAAAAAAAAAATAAAAAAAAAATTGAGTGCTTCCCCCCCCCCCCCCCCTTTTCTCCCCCCTGTTCTAAATCATCCACCAGCCTCTGCTCCTCAGAGTCATTTGCAAGGCAGAGAGAGAGGGAGGGAGGGCGAGGGAGCAGGGAGAGTGTGTGTGTGCCTTGATGTGTGGGGACTAAGTGCCTATGCAGTGGCAGGAATCGCTGGCGAGCGCTGCTTGCCCATTAACACTCCAGCGCAGACCTCGGGCTGACCTTTGGAGAGGAGAGGGAATGGGGGGACACGGGCAGAATGACAATGAGGAGATTGGGGCACCAGCGTTCCTCCCTGTGTGGCTGCCTCCGCTCGCTGCGGCCGTCAACGCAGTGCTGGGGATGTTGGCACCTTTCGCCCGGTGGTGATGAGCAAGGAGGGGAAGAGAGGGAAAACAGGACAGGATAGAGCTGGTGGCTGGACAGGGGGCTGTGGTTTGAGAACAAAGGAAGGTGACAAAACTATCCTCCACATCTCTGCTGTTATGATATTAATTCTTGCTAGATGTTTTTAGGGAAAAATCACCCCACGCATGTTTTGCTTAAATGAGCAGTGGCCGGACTTAATTCTGTTTGGAGGTTCTATGCACCATGGCACTAAGGGCCAGGACACCATGGTGTCAGGGGCTGTACACGTACAGAGCCCGGGAGATGGTCCACGTCCCTCAGCAGTCGTGGGTTCAATAAGCAAAAAGACCAAGATGCAATTAAAACTATTTTAGCTCCTTTGCAGCCTGGAGATGCCCCTCTCAGTCCCACACACATCCCTCTCTTTCTTGATAGTGCTCCTTCTTTGTACATGAGTTCTGTGTGCTAGGACTTCTGGAGCATTTCTACAGACTGTCTTTATACATGAGCTTATATTGCAGAGGTCTAGTGGATACTGACAGCATAAGGAGGAACAATTCTGACTGACTCACACCATCATGTAGCTGATCTGACTCTCTAATAAAGCACGGCAGCCTAAACAGATAGATGGTGCACTTTGTACATTTGGAAGACCAGTTAGGTCTCTTAAGAGAATACAGTCTGCTTTGGCTCAAGATCGCTGTCCCTATGCATTGTATTTTTAATGTTTGATGGATGTCTGGCTAGAAAAAAATGTGTCTTTCTTACGTTAAATCAATTTTACCTGTTCTTTCAAATCCATTTGGGCTTATGAATGGCCCTGTGCTGAAAGAACATCCTCAATGCATCTGGAACTTGGTACAGCAGCTTTTGTTCATCTATCAGTCATTTCTGTTGAGGGCAAGGAAACCAGAGGTCTGTTTGGCTCTTAGTTTAGCTAAAAACTACAGTTAAATCTGCACACACTCTGCCTTCATTTCCCTATCTGTAAAGCAGCAAGAGTAAGAGCCAAGCTTTTGCTTTACCCAGGGACTCCTGCCTCTGTGATGGGCTGTAATATTCAGGCAAGTACCAAAAGGAATAATCACATCTCTGACAATGAGAAGGCTCATTCCATTATAGCTAAATTGCTTTGGTTTTACCAGTGTCGTGAGACCAAGTCTGAGCCACCAGTAACTGGGTGCAACTATGTGGACTTCAGTAGAAGCTTCTCTACATTTGAGCTTTTCCCTGAAGCTCAGCTAGAAAAATCTCAAATAATTCCTGTACTCTGAATACCTATTTCTTTTTTTCCCCTGTTCTTTTCTATCTTTATTCACTCCTCATTAATTCCTCATTTTCCCTATTTCCTTGCCTTGCTCGCTTTTAATTTTAAACTCTGCTTTCTACTCTGGAAAGTCCCAAAGCATTTTCCAGCCTGAGTTTTTAAAGTTTGATTCCCCCATGAGTGCGCATCTACTGGCAGAAGTTGAACAAATGGGATTATTCCCTCACCTCTGAATTGCATCCACTTCTGAGGTAGAGGACTGCAGCCACTCCATCGTCAGCATGTGCCTTGGGTCTCTGGAGAGGGAATGAAGGATAACCTTTTCACCTGAAAGTACCTTTTTAGGTAAGCTGAATATAACTTGGAATTAAGCCAGAATACCACAGTTAACACTTCTTTACGAGCATAGCTTGGGATGGTGACCAGAAATGTCAGAACTTTACTTTGATGTCTGTCTATTGGACCTGTAAATGGAAAGTGCAAAAGTTTCATCTTTCTCTTATATATATGAGTGTATATTGTAACTATGTGTATGGATGTGTGTGTGTGTGTACTCCGAGGCTTTGGAAGCAGAGCCTCCTGGAAAGACAAATAGAAGTAAACAACTGGTGGGGAATGTTTTCGTAATGGTAATTCTTTTAACGCATTGGTGTTCCGGTGGATCTTATCATATCTGCAATGCTTTTTAGTATCTCTGGGTAAAATCAAATTAAACTGTATGGTAAAACCCCAGACGGGACTTCCTTTTCACAGTAACATCACAGTGAGATATTATTCTGATGATGTGACGGTAATGTTTGGTTACAGTTTGCACACAGTACCTCCATCTGCTCTTTTATGCTGTTTTGCTGGTCATGGATTGTGCATGCAATTCAGTTGGGCTAAAACACATTTAAATCTCAATAAATCTACCTATTCTCCATGACTGTTAAACCTTTGTTTATATACATCCAATTGCCTTGCCCTTATGTAAGCTTCTTGGGTCACTATCTTTAGCCACCTCCATGTGTTCAGAAGTTCAAGTTCAGAGACAAGTTTTCTGCCTCCCACTTGAAGTTTCACCATGATCAACCAGATGAGTTCTTTCATGTTCACAGAGGAACCCGAGAAAAGGTCAGGAATGCAGCTAACCCAGGGAAGATGCTACCTTAGGGATCAACATTGGGTGCCTCACTTGGAGTAAGAGATGCCATTTCTATGCCTTGTATGTGATTCTGGCTGAACCACATAAGAGTGATCAAGCACCAGCTCATGCATTATCTTGAGTGACTGTGGGGAAAAAAAAGGCAATTTTTGAGGTTCTACAAGTTTCTCTGCAATTTTATGGTTAAGAGTTTTTGCTGAACCAAAGCAGAACGTCTCATGACCTGGGTCTCTCAAATGCATATAAAGTTTACCCCAGCCAGCCATTGGATAGAAAGAAAAATCTTTTCTGCGATCAGCACCTAATTTTAAATGGGAAAACATCATCAGCAAGATTGTAACAATCAAAATGGAAGTTTTGCCTGTAAGTTAGAACAGTCCGGATTCTGGATTTATGTTTCAGTTGCAAGAATCAGGAAAGATCTTAGCATGATTCTCCAGGCTTTTTTCCAATATTGCACGAAAAGTGGAGAACTAAATCTATCTTGGATGCGCCCATTGGATGACCTTCAGATAAAACTCAGCCTTGTTTAGTTCTTCCGATCTCCCAAAAGTGCAGGAAAATGCAGTTAATTGGTTTATAACTCTTCTAAATCAGGTACCCTAACAGCGGACGTAGTGTAAAAAGGACAAGAAAAATTTGTTGCTTTTCTACTTTTATAAGTGTAGTAGTGTGTTTACTACTGAGAAAAGACCAGAAACAGCAAAAGGAAATCTGTCATCAACAGAGAGAGCGACCCTGGATGAGTCAACGATCCGAAGCATTATTCTTCCTTAGATCTGTCAAACACACACTTGCGTGCCTGTGTGCACATGCATAAATACATATATATGCAAAAATATGTAATGGCCTGTCTGTTATGTGTTTGTATACATTTGAATCAGGTGTAAACACCAAAGCAGACAAGGGTGCATTTGCATATTCAGGTACACCCATTTCTTTAAAAACAACCAAAAAAGACCTCCTCTGTGTCTATGTTCATTGACATGCATACAAACACATGTTCTCCTCCTGTTTTTCCTTGTCAGAACACTTTAAAGGAAAACATGGATTTTGGTACTCCAGTCTGGCAGAGAACTTAAATGTATAGTACTGTATTTTTTCCTTTTCAAAAGAATGATCAATGAAGAAGAACTGTTCCAATTTTCTTCAGCTGCTTATGGTTGTTCCTGTGATGAGTTATTTGAAGTGTACATTACTAGATGCCTCTCAAGCGTGTACTCCATCACAAAGCTACCTCCAGGGCTCTGTACACAATGGAGATGTGACTGACCCATTAGAAACATGAGAAGGAGCAGAACTTCCTTGTGAAATTTGTTTATAAATTAAACGACATCTTATGATGAACTACACTTCACATGATTAGATCCCTTCATGTTGGTAATACATGTAATGACCAAACTCCACATATAAATTCCAACACATCAGTTGCTTTAAAGGGACCACCAGGAATGTGCTCTCTCTTCTCCAAATCGCACAAGGAACAAACAAGAGGAATCTCTTCTAACCTTTCAGCAGACCAGTGAACACCTCTTACTATGCAACAGATATGAAAAATACAAACAAAATGACAGGTTGCATAACAAATGAGGTATCTCAAATAAAACTTTCTTACCTCACAAATACTAACTATTTAACTTACTGCATGAATTTTAAATACATTTTGCCATGGCCTATTTCCACTGAACTCAAAAGTAAAACTCTCACACACTTCTGTGTTTCCTATCATGTGAAAAATCTCATTGAATTCACAGGGTGTATATGAGCAAATATTTAAGCTTGTACATGCACTTTTTTGCAGGATCAAAGCCCAAGGTCAGATCTCATTTCCAAAAAGCTTCTTGCCTTGAAAATCAAAGCTGATTTAGTGCAAAAGAAATTCTCATTATTGCCTTCTCTTTCCATTCAGCCATGAAATAACCCATACCTCTTGGAAAAAATATTTATTGGGCAGAGAAAGTTTCCAGGAGAAAGAAGATGAGGAACAGAGACCTATATGAGATCCAGTTTGCCTCAAGAAAAGACAAAGAATCTGTGATTTCTCACTAATAATGTAAAAGACTATATTTTAACTCCATAAACACGCACACCTCCAACTTCTTATTCAAAGCAGTTTTTAGCTGTGCAGCCTTATTTGCTTTTCTGTCTTTAAAATATCCCTTTAACCTGGTGCTTAACAAACCAATTCTGTTACAGGGAGGAAATGAATCTATTCTGGAAACTTCTCAGTATTTTAGTCAGTTTTAACTTGTTGTTGTCCTCAGCTCCTGCTTTCCATATATTTTAAGAGTTTTTTCTTTTCCAAAGAAGCCGGTGAAAACCCCTTCCCACACTGAATTTCCTGATGCAAAGTGTGTGTTCTGGGTAACACAGCAAGGGACTGTTCATGCCATATCCTCATCACGTTGCATCAGCCTTGGGGCTAATACCTGCAGGTTGCTCCTTTGCTAGTAAATTGAACAGTGTCAGGGAGATGGACTCAGATGCCAAAATTAACTGTTTACAGGAATTAATAATTAGAGTAATCCCTGGCATCTTTTGGCATGGACCAGCTAGCACTCACCCCCTCCAAATACTGTGGTTGGTCTCAGCACTATTTCTGAATGGCAGAAGAATGAGACCACTCTATTTTGAAAGATAAAAGACGTTAATAAACATGGCCAGAGAGCAGGCTCTGGCGGCTTCACTTTTCTAACAGAGACTCTGCCTTAAATTCTAGGTGCTTTGAACTATCCTCAGACTGCCTGCCAGAGGGGTCTTTGCTTCCACTCCCCCCCAACTGCTGTTCAAAACCCCATGAGCAAATCAGATCACAGCTACCGCTTTCCTGAGTAAGCTCCAGGGTGGTTTTTGAAGACATACACACATGCATGAGTCTGTATACCCACATGGATGCAAAGAGGTTTACATAAATACATCCCTAACCAGAATGGGATCTTAAAGTGCAACAATGATGCAAACAAATACAAGAAAAAGAAAAACTTTGTGGCATTCACATTGGCATCCACATACAGGGGACATTAGAATGGGAAAAAACTGTAATTGCATTCATAAATTGAAACCATATTTTGTTGGAATGTTTTCCTGGTTGTAGGCAACCTAAGTGCAAGAATTCATATCCTCCACTGAGCAATATCTATACAGTTGTTATACAGCAATTTTGTCTTTGGATTAGTTAGGGGTAATTCTATTTTGGTTTATAAAGTCAATGGAGCAGAACATTGTCATAGGATAGTGGTCTCCCACTGCTACCTCGTTTAAGCAATCAAGCAAAAATAAAGCATATGTTACACCTTGTAATGTATTTCTCATTCTTGTATTCTTACACTATTTTCATTGTCATAATGATCCAGTATATCTTTATCTGCTTGGACTTTTTATATAAGTTAGCTTCTCTCTAAGGTTTACAAGTTAATAATTTAACCAACAGCCATGTACTATATATTATTTTTTCACCCAGAAGCACAGCCTTCCTGAGTTACAGTCCACAGAAGATAGTTCAGCTACAAGAGAAATGGCCTATATATGACAGCAAACTTTGACTATTATTCCATGTTGCATGCCTAATCTGTGCTGTGTTAGGTGAGCCTTAGTTGCTGTGCCCTTCTCAAACGAGTGACTTCCACAGGCTGGTTCTGACATATACAAGAGCATTAAGACACCTGAGGCTTATGTTCGTCAGGATTCTGGGGAAATAGCTTGTGACTCTCTTGTATGAAATGAGAAATAATATGAACTCCTCTCGCTATTGACTGAATAATGTGAGGACAGGTTTGTGGTTAAAATATTTGATGCAGATCAAAATAACTGTGCTAAATTCTTGGTTTAGCCATGTTTTCCCTGTAAGACTTTTGGCTAGTGACTTTGCTTCAAAAGCACTTAGGATGATACTGTCATGTCACAATCAATGGAAATTAGAAGTCTAAAAGCCATCGGGGTATGGTACTTATTAGTTCTCTTTTAGGAAAACAGCTCTATTACCATTAGAAAATAATTGTTAGGAAAATAGAATGACATTTTCCTCTGCCCACTTTTTCTATTTGGGTGGAAAACATTGTAGTTAAAACACTTAATCCTATTACATATTCATACTAATCTCTCTCGTAAGCAGCTTAGACGGGTGCTGCAGAGCCAGTATAACCAAGATAATAGGAATCTAAGTTCACAGTCTCAAAGCAAAGTCAAAGCTGTAAGGTCTCAGTTAAGTTCCTTAAAATTCATCACCTCTAATGGCATTTTAAATACCCCACAGTATCCTACCTCTCCTCCAGCTACCAGTGCAGAAGAGTAGAAAACTCATCTATGTCTTGCATCACACCTGCCACCCCATGTTGGTGTCTCAACTATCCTTGAGCTTCTCAAATGGCACTAAATGTCAGTGCACAGTCAGTTGTGTCAAGCCCTTGGTGTACTCTTAATTTGGTTGTCAGTAAATCCAGTTAGACTGGACATTTTCTGGAACTTCTAATATAATTTACCTTCGTTTCTATCTGCTGCTGGTGTCACTGGTGTGTTATTATTTCATAGATCACTTTTAAAGGGTTTAGTGCTATCTCTCATGACTTTGTCCTTGAAGTCTTAAGGAGAATAAAATTACAAAACTAGGTAAGAGAATATTTTAGCTAAAGATCAAGAGAAGTATCTATTCCAGACCCCAAGGTCTGTTTGACTGGAATTTTCTCCCAAGAGAAGTAGTGGAAGCCTCAATACTTGAATTATTTAAAATTCGAGTAGGAAAAGAGTTGGAGAATCTTGTAAGGATCAATTCTGTATTGACAAGGGGATGGACTAGCTGAACTGGCAAGGCTTTTTCATCTCTAAATTGGGCGATTCTAAAAAATGAAACTATGGCTTTAATGAGTACTTACCCTACTCTATGGGTACAGCGGCGATAGCAGTAGATATGCTGCTAGAATTAATTCTTTTAGCTTGGGTGGAAGCGGTGAACCTGAGAAGTCTGAAGTGTCATTTGAAGTTCTGTGGTATAAATGGGGTGAACTTTTTGTTTTGCTTTTTATACAACACATTGCACATCAGAACCTTGACCTGTGACCAGTACTCGTGGAGGGGAGGGAGAAGACCAATAAAAAAAATACTAACTTGTTGTAAGTTATATTTTTATTTCAGGATTTTGAGGGGAAGGGAGGAGGCAAATTCCAGTTCTCCAAGTCCAGTCTGGAAAGCACATGCATATATTGTTCCTTTAAGTTGCACCAGGGATGTAAGGCATGGTCCTTAACAATCTGATGTAACTTCAGAATTGTTCCTTCTTTGCAGAGGAGTCTGGTCCAGATTATTTCCTGAGATCCCTTGCAACCTAAATGATTCTATGACTGAATTATTTGGCTTGGTTCACATGGGAGGCCCAGAGAGTATTAGCATATACGTGGTATTGATGATCTAGAGCCTGAGTCTAGAAGCAAAACAAAGAGTGAGTCAAATTAACTGCAGTGTTCAGATGAAAAAAAAAAAATCCTCTGTCAAGTTCACTGTTTTCTTTGTACATCTACAACAGAACTGCCATAATTTGATCCTCTTTTCAGCTAAGGGCTCAATGGAGGTCAGTGAAACTCAGGGCTATATTGCAAGGGATTTAACTCAGTTTCCAAGGCTAACTATATATGCAAGTCACAGACCCTTGATTTTTTACTGAGAAACCCGAGATCTATTTTTTTTATTCTGTCAGAAACCAGGACATTAATCCTGCAAACACTTAGCAATTGTAGCTAATGACTCAGTGTCAGCCACATTATACCAAACAGAGGTTTTATCTTCATTCCTCTTTAAAAAGCCTTATTCTTCAGGCAGAGATCGCTGACTGAGCCTTACGATGCTATTACGGTAAAAACATTAATAATGAAACAAGGAAAACAATGATCGAAAGACCCCAAAATTCAAGTCTTCCATTACAAGCGAGGACAGAAGGATCAGCTTTGGTATCTTTAGGTTAGACAGCTGAGGTTTATTTGATGACCTCATCAGGTAACCCCAAACTACCTTCCCAGTGTTGCAAGCCTTTGTTTCAACATTCATGTGTTGATTCTGCAGCTTCTGTTGTATTTAAGTGAAATGGTCTCTGCATTGCCAATGATTGAGGATTTTAGTAAAATGATATTTTGGCTTTTACTGTAACTTGCTCTTGATGATATTAGTTGAAGCCAGAAGTTTTGACGTACTGGAATGAAAGCAAGTTCCCAAAGATGTCCATATAACATAAGCATTCAAAACTGCAAAAAGAAAAAAATATTGATGCCTTACCTATAATTTAAAAATAAGTGGTTTTGAACTCAAGCTCCCTTTGAGGATGCTGTAATGAATATGAGTCATGATTCAGCATACTTTACTCCTTTTGACAAATGCTCTTTTCCATAGGAACAGTGAAAGCAAAAAAACCCTTTTTTTGTGGTTGTCCTTTCTTATTTATATACACATGCTGAGTCAAATGACTTTCCTGTCACTGGAGGGACATCAAAAAGGAAAGCAGCTGCAAATTTCTCACAGAGATGAACTTCCTAGAATACTTTACTTAGCTTCCAGAAAATATTATTAAAAAAGTCATTTCTTATGTTCATTAGCTCCTTGAGGCAGGTGGAATTGACAAATAGCTAACAGGTGGTTCCATAACTAAAGAATTATCTAGAGTATTTTATCTTGATTTTTTTAGGTATTCAGATCTGATTTTTCAGACTAGCATATTATTAGCTGGATTTCCTTCTGATATTATTAATATACATACATACATACATATATATATATATATGATTCCCTACTTGAAACAATGTAAATGAGACTGATTTGCAAAAAGATATTAAAACCTCATTTTTTTGTGTTGAGCATTTTGAGACCACCATTTTGAGATCATCAGTAATTTTGGAAAATCTTAGGTTCTCAAAAGGTCTGACGAATTTATTTGTGAGTCTTTGGCTTCCTGCTCATTCATAAATGGTGTATGGGAGAGGGATTTTTGTTTGTTTCTATTTTCTCCCCTGAATATTAATATCAGACCTGATTCTGCATCCCTTGTATGGTAATTCAAGTGGTGAAAATTCATTCAATGTTGATGTGAGCTTTCTATTACAAGAGATCACCAGTAAGTCCTGGAAACTTTCAAGGTCAGGTTGGATGGGGCTCTGAGCAACCTGATCTAGTTGAAGATGTCCCTGCTCATTGCAGGAGAGTTGGACTAGATGACCTTTAAAGGTCCCTTCCAACCCAAACTATTATATGATTCTATGAATCTATGAAATAGGTTAAGATTTTTTTCCCCAAATGTCTTGTAAAGTTAAAACTGAGAAGAAAATGACAATATTAAATAGCATCAGTGAAAAATTACTACAGCAGACATAAACATTTAAGCTCATAGATACATACGTGATTTCAGAAAAAACGCTCTGCTCTGTTACTAAGCTTTATTGTTTAAAAAAAATTCTGATTAGAGCTAGTCAGTAATGGTCTCCAAATCTGTCTGAAGATTTGAAGAATTCAGCAGAAAGTAATAAAAAAGGACCCTTGCAAAATTTTACCCAGAAGTATGTTTCTTTCTGTTCTGGAAGATTATTGCATTGCCTTATGGGAGCTATGGGATGGGCACTTTAGGAGTCCCATTCACCTTTTGGAACAGATCACATTATCCATAAAGTATTAAAACTTTACTTCTTGGTAAGTGGTGATGGGATTTTTGTAGCATCCCACAATATGAAGTCCAACTCGTACCATATAGCTGAATAGGATAACACAGCCTACCAAAATCTTGACAGTAAGACAGGACTTTTTATCTGAACTAAGGATCATGTAATGGGGACTCTGTGCAGACCCCTGTGAAGTCTGGGGTTGTCTGTTTTCTGCTTTGAATATAATACCTTACCCTGGCTTATTCCACCAATAATTGCAACTTTGCCCTAAACTAGAGGACGATCTCCATATAGTTTTTGGCTTCACTGTCTAAATGAGGGAGAAGGAGAAGTTCTTTCCTACTGGTTATATTACTACTTTGCTAGAGTGCCTGCTCCATGTATTGCAGGGAAGTCTTTTATTGGCTATTGAAATTTGAATTTCCCTGCCTAACAAACAGTAGTCTTACCAAAAAACATTCCTATGGCTGGGAAGTTCAACTCTATTTGGACACCATCTGTTTCTGTGTGGCAGACAATATTTTCTCCAACAGACCCTAAACACACTGTGAATGATCAAAATGTTATTACATGAATCCAGTACGGTACTTCTGCCTCAGTGAAAGTCCCTCATAGAAGCTAAGAGCATCTGTCCAGAAGAAGAAAGTCAGGGTTAACACAGGGATTTTAGAATTAAGGCATGGTGATTTTAACAGCAATTATCCTTGACCAGGTGGTTGTGCTTCTGGGTACTTGAGTTAGTTTCACTGAGTGTTGCCACATTATTCCTAGCTACTAAAAACCTCCAAATGTTTAATTACACCTTTATTGCTCTAGCAGTAACTGTTACCATAACGCTAATGATATATACAAAATACACTATTTTAGTACACTTATATTTGGGTTAAGGACAAACTAATATTAATTATAACTTAACTAATCCATTTCTTTATAGGTATCATAGACCTCTGGTTTGACTAGAGCATTATAGTGTCCTTGCCCTCACCTTTTGCAAACCCCTCCCCTCGCTCTAATTTGGTAAAAATAACCATTTACTTCAAGCTCTCTAACAAATTTTACTGGAAGCTGTTGCTAGGGAGGGAAGGGGGGTTTCTCTCCAAGGGTGATAAGCTGCCAGACAACTGAACTTCAGTTTTGGTCCCTGAGATGCTGGAGCAATCGAGCCAGACTCGGAGCTCTCTAAGGCGTGCTGTAACTCTGCCTGGTCTCGGAGTGGTGTAAATATGAGAAGCCGCAAAGGTGACCTAGAGTTGCCTTCCTCCCCCCATCTCTGAGGTAGCAAGTTTTCTGCTCTCATTCCTAGATGTGGTTTCCACCAACCCTCCCTCTGTTTTTATCTTCGCCTACAGAAGTCTCCATGGAGGCTGGTAGAAAGGAACGGCTGGGCACTGAGAACTTGTCATATTTGTTACTTTATCCTCTACCAGTCTGCAGGGGGAAAAAAGTTGCTGTGAAAGGGGAATAGATGGAGCAGGAAAGTGTCTGACTTTGGAAAGGAACATTTAGTACAGAGACTTTTTTACTTTATAAAATTTCAGTTACAACTCTCTTCTCCTCCCCATACACAGACAAAATCCAGCCAGCATCTCAACCAACCTTTCAAAACCTTTTTCTGGCTTGAGGCTAATTGCAGCTTTGCATTCTGGGAGATACGGAGGGTGTCCAAGTCATTGAAACCAAGTCTTAATTTGGACCTGCATTTCCTCCTTATTAAACTGTTGGTAATTTGGTACATGAGAGGACTGCTCCTGCGAACAAGAGACATGGCCCCTCTCCATTCTCTTATACTACAAAGCTTGCATTTTTCACAGTGGATTAGCAAGTCTAGACATCCTATAAAATGTCAATGAATGTATGGATCTTCAGTGCATATTTCTCAGGAGAGCTATGCTTGTTTGCAATGCTGCTCTCTCAGCCCGATCAATACAGCCACAACAGCCTTTTGCATTTTCTGTCAGAAAACAAAACCCCACTCATTGAATTTTTTTTTTCTTTCTTTCCAAAGCAGTTAATCAAATAGTGGAGGCAGAAGAAAGTGGGGGTGGGTGGGGGGTGGGGAGTTAGATCATATGCTGAGCACCCAGGGAAGTTGTGAATAAAGTATCTTATTTTAATTATTATTACTAACCACGAAGGCACGATAAGAATTATCATGAGAAAAATCATACCTCAGGGGCAAGACAAGGACTGGGGAAGAGAAAGGAAAGGCGGCACAGCTGAGTGCAAGAACCCCCACGGGATGTGATTATCTCCTGATAACAACATCCCCAGACTTATTGCTATTATGAAATTTTGTTTTTCCATTTTTTTATATACACAGATACATATATAAATTATTTAGGTGAAGTATTTCAATTCCCTGCAAACTGCGAGTTTGCATTAAAATGCTTCAACTGTGAGATTCCCAGGTATATTAATATCCACCCTTTTAGGATGTTGAGCAGTCCATCAGAATAAGCTCCTCATCCTCGGTTGTTTTATGATATTATTACAACGTATTTTAGTTGGGGAATGGTGGGTAGAACAAGTTTTCAGAGAAATAGACTTGTTTGGGTTCCATTTGGTTGCTGGAGGGTAAGACTCCACATAAAACGACTCTGGCTGTTCAGTAAGGCATCCTGATTTCTCATTATTATTATTTTTTCCCCAGCACAGTTCTATTTCTTCTCTCCTTTTTAGAAGTCCCAAGTCCCCTTCCCATCTACTTTAATAACAGTGAGAGAGGATTGCAGCCACAAGACAGAGGGACCTCAAGGACTGCATTCAGATGCATGTTTTGTATTTTGAGTTTCTGGGCAATCATATATAAAAATGGGGACAGATTGATGCTGTTATTAAGAACAATTTCATCAAAGTACAATTGTGATTTAACAGTTTTTAAGGCTGAAGGTTACTTAAAAATATCCACCTCAATTTTTCTTAGGCTTCCCTAGCTTATGTTTACATCTTTTTAATTTCCTTTTAACATCCTTAATTTCTCCAGAAATTTTGATTCCAGTTTAAGGCCCTGATTGTAGCTCACTGATATCATTTTGGAATAAGGTTGTCAAGAAGCAGAAATGACAATGCCATCTCATGATACACCTGAATTTCTCAGGATTCACTGCAGATATCAGTGACCATTTTGGTCATAGGGTCAACTTTAAAGCCTTTTGGATGTAGTGAGAAACTCTGCAGCATCTTCAGCACTGGTGAGGCTGCACCTTGTATACTTTGGTCAGTTTTCCCTCACTACAAGAAGGACATTGAGCTGCTGGGGTGTGTCCAAAGAAGGGCAATGAAGGTGGTGAAGGGTCTAGAGAATGTCATAGGAGGAGTGGCTGAGAGAGCTGGGGTTGTTTATTCTGCAGAAGAGGAGGCTGAGGGGAGAGCTTATTGCTCTCTACAACTACCTGAAAGGAGGTTGTAGCAAGGTGGGGCTCGGTCTCTTCTCCCAAGTAACAAGTGATAGGACGAGAGGGAACGGCCTCAAGTTGCGCCAGGGCAAGTTTAGGTTGGATATTAGGAAAACCTTCTTCACTGAAAGAGTAGTCAGGACTGGAACAGGCTTCCCAGGGAAGTGGCTGAGTCCCCATCCCTGCAGGTATTTAAAAGATGGGTAGACGTGGTGCTTAGGGACACAGTTTAGTGTTGGACTTGGCATTGCTAGGTTAACTGTTGGACTTGATGATCGTAAAGGTTTTTTCCAACCTGAATGATTCTATGATTCTATAACTTTGACATAAGGGCTTGGTGTCAGTCACATAAGGAAGTCGAGAAACATTTCAAATCCAGACAAGTCCCATGCAAACAGGCAAAATCTGCTGAATTACATATATACTTCTTCCACAGTGAAGATGCACATGGACTTTGGTTTATTATACTAAACCAACATAGACCTTAAGGGAATGTTAAGCCAGGATAAAACCACATTAAATACTCTTATATCTGTGTTTCTGGTTTTGATATGCCTCTCCTTTCTGTTTCATATTGGAATAAGTGGGAGTCTGGCAGTTTTATGTTCTGTATGTTTGTTTTCAGTAAAAACATATCTCTGATGAGGCTCCAACAATTATATTTCCCTACCAAATGATTTGTAAAGGTAAAATTCAGGCTGGGAAAGAGGGATTCTACACACTAATGAAGACAATGCTGATTTTTCACTTCAGTTCCTGTATTTACAGTAGTTTCTTCCCTTGATTTGTATGTTGTTTCGATGCTGTTTTATCTCTATTGACAACACTGGAGCAATTCCTGATACATATTTGCTCAGACAAAATCACAATCAGTACTTCAGAATTTATCTAGTGCTTTTCTTCACTAATATAGCAAACAGGGATCAAAAATGAACTGAAGCATTTTTGTGAGAGAGGAGCCCTACCTTACTCCACTATACCAGTGAAAGGAATGCTTTCTGTCAGCTGTAGAGATAACAATACAATTGCAACCTCCAGACTCACTGGTCTTAGTTACCGTGACATCGGTAAGGAAATCTGTGGTTTTACACCACTAAAAAAAAAAACAAACCAACAACAAACTACAGATCCTCATTTTATGTAATCTTCTTTAGCTCACTTGAAATCAATAGAACCATATTTATTTAGTCCCAGATGATGGCCTAGCTCAGGATCAGTATCACAAGCCTGATGAGGTATATACAGAAAAAAAGAAACAAAAGGTAAAAAAATAAACATATATATATATACACACACACACAAGAATAAAGTTGCAGAAGATTAAAGATCTCAGCAAACACTACTATTTTGCATACTAAGAGAGAGGCCAAGCTTCTGAAACACATGAGCTCTGCCTGTCTGGATGGATACTCTCAGAGTGGTCCCCCCTCTGCCCTAGGGGCTAGGAGAATTTTGCAGCAGAAGGGTGTTACAGTGGATGCTCTGCAGTTTCCCAGTTCTAGATTACACGCTGTGATTTGTCCCACCTACTGCTGATCCACTGGGGGCATCTTGTTTAAAAGGCAGTAATAAGGTTTAGAAACAAAAGTTGAAAAACTCAAGGCTTCTATGGAAATACAGTCGTACCTGTTTTAAGCATATGATGTTGTTTTGACATTCAGCCTTTCTAAACAAATGGGGTTTGTAACAGCTCTTACCTGTATATCTAGCAAACCAGCTTCAGCAGACAGTGAAGTTAATAAATAACTTTTCTGGGCTGCAATGTAAGATACTGCAATCCTGGAAGAGCAAGGGCATCAGAAAGTAAGAATTTCTATTGCACATCCCATATGTTTTACAGAATGGCATCCAATCTTATTGCCGTCACCACAAGATGACTTGTGATGATGGTAGAAGTTACAAGCCCTAGCAGAGACAACAAATAGGTACATAGTCAAGTAAGTCACGGACACACAACTATTTTACATTATTATACAACATAAACACTCAGTGCAAACACCACAAAGAGAGCTGATCTAATTTTGCATCTATAAAAGGGGTACAATCAATAAGAAACTGGATGGTGGAACATTGTGACCATAAACTGCATTTCTTAAGAGGGCACAGCTATTTTTTCAGGAGGATATGGATGCACTATAGAGAGTTCAAAGGAGTGCCAGAAAACTGATCCATGGGTTGGAAAACAAGCTCTGCATTGTCAGGCTTAAGGAGCTCAACTTAGATTATCAAAGTGAAAGTGAAGAGATGGGTTGATCACTGTGTAAGGTACTTAGAAATGTTTGATAGCAGGGAGCTTGTCGTCCCTGCTAACAGGGGCATAACAAGATCCAATGGCTGGAAGCTGAAGTTTACATAAATACAACTTTAAAATAAGATGGAATTTCCTAGCACTGAGAGGGTATGGCTTAGTGGCACCTAACCAGTGCAGATGCACTTGGCTTTTGGATTTTGTTAAGTGTAATTGGACATCAGTTTATCTACATGTTTTGATTCAGCTGTTGGAATAATTATTTGGCCCGTGTCTGCAGCAGTGGGAGGAGGCATCCAAATGCCTTAATTCAAGTTTCTGGAAGGAACCAATGGTGGTATGTCCTTAGCATGCTCAGGAAGCACACAGTCTTATATTTAGGCAATGTTTACAATCACGTTTCATGTTTCTGAACTTTAGTCTGATATTTGTTGAGAGATCGTTTTCTTTGAGGGCATAACTTGGCTGTTGATGATTTGCCTTCTGCTGAAACATAAGAGGTTTTCTGCAACTGGAAATGGGATATAAAAGAAAGATGTGTTTTGATCCTCATTCTCTACATATTTGCCATCTACCTGAGCTAGAGGTTTCTACTGAGAGGGTAAAATTTGTTCAGCTCCTATCAGCACTTGAAGGGCCTGACCTCCCTGAAGTCTATGGGATTTTTAGCACTTAAACTCTTCTCCCAGTGCATTTTATCTTCCGCTTCTCTGTGTTGAATTTCATCTGCCATTGTGTTGCCCAATTACCTACAGTAGTTTAGTTAGGTCCATCTGGAGTTCCTACCAATCCTCTTGGGCCTGGAGTAACCTAAATAATTTTGTGTCTGTGTCATAATAACCATAAAATAATTCTGTGTCAAAACAATTTTGTAAATTGGTGTTTCAACATTTGTCCTGAGTGCAGCTGAACAAAACCCTTTGTGTATAGTTCCAGTCTTTGCGCCTCAAGGACTCCCCTATTATACACCTGTTCTTGACAGATTGAGGCCTAAAACAGGAGAGCTTAGTCACATATTAACCAGCAGGAAGAGAGTCTCTCCTTTTTATTAATGCCTGCCTACTAGTTCAGTGTTTGGAATTCAGTCCTACCTATAAATCAACATCAGAGACTACAACCCGGAGTGTTCAAGAGCTTTGTTTAGACATCAAAAGAAGAACACAGACAAGCACTATGATAGAAATATAACTAATCACTTGCAAATACATCTTTCCTGTCAGTAGGAGCTTAACCTTTTTGTTTAATGTTACTGGAGGAAAATGCACTTATTTCCATTCTATGTATTTTCTTTAAAGCAATATACAGCTTCGCTATGAAAAATGATCATATTTATTCCTAATATAACACAAACCTAGCAAAATGTATTTTAGAAGTATTCAGTTGAAGAAAGATTTATGGAATCTTGCAAATTTCAAGGCTACACAATGATTAATAAGAACAGGAACTACTGAGATTGCAAAACATGTTTGGCTAACCCATCACTTGATAAAACAACAATTTATTAAGGACGAGAAATTAGTCTAGGGCTTTAGCTTGTTTGTTGACTAGCAATGAACACAACATGATTGCATGTGGCACATCGATTGGATCAATTTAACTTCACACTCTGCTCCTGGCTTTCTTAGCTCATAGGGGACTCTGCTAGGATTTAGCCATAGTGTGCAGAAAATCCTAGAATCTATAGACCATTCCCTTTAATTTGAATGCTGCAGATTACGGATGAAAGATTGGTCACGTATAGGATTTAACACTTCAAAGGAAAGGAAAATAAAGAGAGACACAGAGGGGAAAAATACAAACAAAGAGCCCCTGTGAGAAAGAAGTGGAAATGCAACCTCCTACAAGACATGGGATTGGGTTCGATAGAGTTCCCGAATCTGATTTTCCACTTACTCAAACTCCACTGAACTCAGTGTCATTACTTCTCATTTACACATTGGGAAGGGAAAGCAGAATCAAGCCCGGTTTTTCTACTGTAGCATTGTTCATTGCCAGAAAACACAAAAAAGATCACTACATTCCTGGTTTGCTTTCATCTTTTGGGCTTGATGCTGTTTCAGTCAATACAAGATTGTCATTGATCAGCAGCACGTGCTTTGTCAGCAGGATCAGGACCTCTATATTCCTTGTAATATGTTTTGTAGATAATAAAAAGTGCTTCTCCCAAAGCTGCAGTTCATAATGCAAAAAATGCAAAAAAAAAAAAAAAAATTAGTAGGACATTGGATATAAGACCTTCCTTCAGATGATTCAAGTTGCCTTTGCTCTGTGCAGGTGCAAATCCTCAGGTGGCGTTGGCCGGCTCCAGAGTATTCAGCCCCAGTCGAAAATCTCTAGTTGAATTGCATATGTCCAGCACTGCCCAGCTGGGTCACCCATAGGTCTTACCATATGTCCCCCAGTAGGGACCTAAGCCCCACACAGCCACTCGCTCATTCCCCCTCAGTGAGGAGGGAAAGAGAACCAGAAGGGTAAAAGTGAGAAAACTCATGGGTTGAAGGAAAGACAGTTCAACAGGTAAAGCAAAAGCTGCAGACATGAGCAAAGCAAAACAAGGAATTCATGTACTATATCCCATCGGCAGGCAGGTGTTCAGCCATCTCCAGGAAAGCAGGGCTACATCACGCGTAACGGTTACTTGGGAAGACAAACGCCATCACGCCAAATGTCCCCACTTCCTCCATCTTCCCTCAGCTTTTATTGCTGAGCACAACATCACATGGTGTGGGATATCCCTTTGGCCAGTTGGGATCAGCTGTCCCAGCTGTGTCCCCTTCCAGCTTCTTGTGCACCCCCAGCCTACTTGCTGGTGGAGCAGTGTGAGAAGCAAAGAAAACCTTGATTCTGTGTAAGCACTGCTCAGCAATAGCTAAAACACCAGTGTGTTATCAACACTGTTTTCATCACAAATCCAGAACATAGCCCCACACTAGCTACTATGAATATAATTAACTCTGTCCCAGCCAAAACCAGTACACCATATCTATTATGCTCAGATGCAGATGTATGGCAAACGGCCATGCATTTCTATCATGGATGTCACAGTACATGATGGAGCTGCCTCTGTCCTCCTTCTGGCACATGCACTTATGTTTGTTCCTTTCCTCCATCTCACTTCTCTAAGGGCCTTGGTAGATCTTTCCTCCTGTCCCTCAGGGACCTTGTATCACTCAGTTTGGTTTTCTCACTTGAATCTCACTACAAGTCAAGAGCATTGTCTCATCTTTAGAGGCTTTTACACCACCTGGAGAGGAAATGTAGCCCGACTGCCTACAGCAGAAACCTCATCCTCCTTTTGAAGTCGAGAGAGGTGACTAGGTGACTTCAGGGAGTGATACACAAATAAATTAAGCAACAACCACATTCCTAAGTTGGGTGCTATGAATTAGTTTATGTTGTCCACCCTTCAAGCCTTTCTGTTTCAGATTTTGTTCTTTCTACCCTTTCCTATATTTTAATCTCCCTTAATACCACTGGGTAACAGAGACATCTCTTCTCTCTTTCAGTCACTAGTCAATGCCTTTTCACACCCTTCCACCTCCACTCCACTTTGCATCTCAAAAATGAACTGAAAACTAAAATTATGTCCTTTTCTAGGCCTATATTTCTGAATTTGATTTTTATAGTAGTTTGTTCTAGCAACTGTTTACTCGCCCTAATCCTATAGACCACTTCAGGCTCCAATTTAAATGAGATCTACCCTGCCATATAAGACTGCCTGAAATTGCCCCTGTTATAATGTAAGCTACAGTTCTTTCATTTCCTGGAGTGCTAATGGTAAAAGTACAGCACTAGTGAGCATCACAGGCTGTACAATACATTATAAATAAAGGTACATGCACTACAGTATTCAAGATAAAAGGTATTAAGGTTACTGTAGGGGTATTGTAAAATTTAGTGATCTGTAGAATATGCTAGTAGTTTCTAAAACAGCAGTCAGATACTCACTAGGCACAAAACCAAAGCAAATTCAGGAAAGAAACTGTCAATAGCACAAGCCCTAGAAATCTTCAAAGGGTTCAGGTCTGATCTATTTGCCCTTATTCAGTAATGCTTTTTTTTTTTTTTTTCATGAGCTGTTCCATTGAAATCATGATGTGGAAAAAAGTATTGTGCAATGCGGAACAAGTCAGTACCTGCAAACTCTTCGAAAAGAGCTCTTACCGAAACCATGCAGCTTGACACCCAGCCAGGTTAAATAATGCTCACATAAATATACACCCTTCTTGGACTGTAAGCTCTCTTCCATTTTTGGTTCTGGTTTGGTACAGTGCCTAATACTCTGGCATCCTAGAGAGGATGGATTTCCAAGCCACTACAGAAAATGACTGTTGAGATAGGGAAACCATTGATATGAGCAATAGCACAGGCTATAATATCATGTGCCTATTCCTTTTTGTGGCCTCACATCACCCTGTTCAATCTCAGCATGAAGATGTGTGCCTAAAGCAGCCAAGATGCTTATACAGTATCTCAGATAGTATCTCAGAGGAAAGCAAGAGGTTTGGGCACCACATAGTCATATAGCTGTGGTGGCTTTATATCGAAAAAGCTAATGTGAGATGTTCAAACTTATTCTGGCTCTACCTGCCATGTAGGTGTCTCAGTGCAGGCTCAGGACTAAAGTTAATGAAAGGATAGGACTTCAGGTGGGGCTAAAGCCCCACTGGCCCTGACTGTGGGAGGAAACAACTGGCAACCTGTTTGTCTGTATGTTTAAATGTCTCAACAACATTGCTTGAGCTCCACTTCCATCCCAGCTATTACTAAACACATTTTCACAGTAGCAGCATTTTGGCTCTGCTGAACTCTCCAGAGAATCCTCATCCAAGAAGTTCGTGGGCATATGGAAAAGGAGTAGATGGCAGATGATTTTGTATAATTTAAGTGATGATAGGCTCATCCTAATCCTCATGCCTTCCCCTATTGTAAATCTTCTCATTCCTCCCTTTTTTGAAACCTGCACTCACATGGTATCTTTATAGTAACCTTTGTGATTCCTTATCTGAAATACTATTGCTCAGGAAAATTTCTGATTATATGATTTATTTTTGATCTTCTACTGAGACTCAATGCAAGGGTTGGTTCAAAAATCACAAATAAAATAGGCATCTTAAAGTTTCTTACTTATTACATGGATTGTATTGAAAAGTCAGGGGCTCAGCAGCAGGGCTTCATATGAGAATTTGTGATTGTCCAAGATACCTTTACCCATGTCATACTTTCGCATCTGAAACTCATCCTGAAGTAAAGATGACTCAGTGTTTTCTTCCAGTAATGTTTATTTGGAGTTTGGTGTGTGTTATTATTACGACAATTGTAACAAACCACCCCTTTTGGGGAAACCAAGGAAAAACTAAGTTTATGGTTACATTGCAAAGTTAAGACCAGGCTCAGCTAAGACCTAAGCATGCTAATTTCTGCATTGCCAGAGATAGCTCAGTCGTAACTTGTGTTGAGAGGGGAAACTTGTGTGATAAAATGAAGAATTTCCATCTAAGGTGGTGACTCAAGACTTTCAATCAACATAGAGAAATGAGTATTCTCAGAGAGCAAGTCATCTTATGCTGCTGGAAGTGCCCAAAGTAGTCAGACAAATCACACACTAAAAAAACCCATTTCTTTCCACTAAGTTCTAAAGAAATCTTAGTGTGGAAGTCAAAAGCCAGGTGAAACAACCCCAATCAAAGGTTATACTAGTAAATTAAGTATACTTGCATGGTGTTTGGCAGGGAGGCCAACTGAAACAGAATAGTCCATGCCCACAGCAATAAATTCTCTTAAACTTCAGAACAGTGTGGCCTCATCCAAAATGTCTGTTAGGAAAAGTTTCTGGTCTGTGCTGGCTCCCAGACTATGCCTGGGAGAGAGTTTCTGAGAGGCTGCTGGTCTCCAGAGCCTGAAGCAACAGCTCTGACAGGCTGAGAATGGACAATAGCCATCCACTGCAAGGGAAAGCTCCCAAGCACCATTTAATTTAGGAAAGAAGACAAAGTGTTTCCATTGTGCTTAAAAAGAGATAACCCAGGACAATGTGGCAGAACAGGGTGAGTTGCTTTGGCTTGGTCACACTTGGTCAGTACAGATGTTACAGTCCATATTATGATACATATTATGTCCAGCATCTTCCTCTCCAAAAGCTGCTGCCATCTGGGCTAAGCCATCACAGAGCTTATCAAAGAGTGGCTATGCCTGTACAGATAGCCTGACATGACTTCAGTCTCCAAAAACCCCTTCATTTACTCCCTGGAGTCTAAACCTGTGGTAGTTAATTTTCCACAGCCAGAATTCTTGAATTTGTGTTCTGCAGAAGTGTTGCAGACTCTCTGCTTTTCTTTTTGTAAGGCCTATGTGTTTTAAAACACTCTGGATATATTTGATCTTGTCTATTTTTTAAATGACTTGTTAACAGTTTCCTATGGAGATATAAAGGGGCTGAGGGGAAGAATGTTTTTAATGCTAGAATACCGCCTGCCTTCTCTGCTGGGTTAAGGTACAATAAGATGTAAAAATTTAGAAGCCTGTTACAATGTCAAGAAAGATCTTAAGCTTATTTCCTTTAAGGCCTTTGTGCATCTAGACAGCCATTGTGGATACTAGAAAGTCTTGACTTAACCTGCAATGTAGGTATACTTGTTCAATAGGGACAGCTTATCTGCAGAGGCCTAGGAAAATCATTTAATCTATTGGCTCCCAGTATTCACAGTTGTCATGATAAACTCTTCATGAATGATAAATTATCTTATAAAACTGAATCCTGATTGGAAAAAGACTGGACGGATTTTTGGAACAAGCATTTAACAGGCATAGAAAGATAATACTCTTGGCTTTTAATAGTTTCTGTGAAAGTAAGAGTTGTTGAAGCATTCCCTGTGCAAAGGAGCCTATCCAGCTCCATCTCTCCATAGAGGTGCTGGGGATTGCAAACATCATGACAGCAGTGGGAAGGTCTCACTGAGGGGCACTATCTTCTGCACCACGCAGAAAAAAAAATCGCCTCTTACCACCCCTGCTCCCTCCTGGTTACAGTTACCCTTCCATGAGTGGTGCTAAGACATACTAAAAGCAACAAAATAAAAGATGTTTTAGACCAGGTTTTGGTGTCTAGGAGGAAAGGGAAAAAATCCCCTCCAGTGCTCAGTGGCCAAAATAACAGTGCAGAGTTCTGCGGAAAAAAATATCAAAATAGAAAACCTCGTTACATGTGCTGCTTTTTACAGCAGAAAACAAAGTCCAGTTTTGGAGAGCTTTCCTTCTAACCAACGTACTTTGTTATCAGTCTCTGATGTTGAGCTCCACAGCATTAGTTACATGAACAAATCATTAGCTTTTTGGATTGTCATTGATGTGGCTTCATAGAATTTGGTTCTGCTTAAATAGCAAGAATCGGTGATCACTATCTAGACCCTCATCTCTCATTGTTTAACTCTAAATTTCTTTTAAGTTACTGGAAATTTGCTGCATTCACACTGCCATGTTTCCTACATGCCATTAAATCTTCAGGCCTATAGATGTATTATTCATATGCTCATTGCTTTCAAATACATAAAATCAGATATTACTCAGCTGGGTCCCAATCCTGCAAAAATATGTGCATGTGTTATTCTCAGCACCTGAGCAGTGTGAAAATGGTGAAGACAGTCCTTCGTCTTAAATTGTGCATACCTGTTTGTAGGATCATGGTTCCTATCATCAGCAAGAACTGAAATAGCAAAGTACCTCGAGATAATTTATTGCTTCTTTATTATTCCCTTTAAAAATGTAAGTTGATTTTAAAATAAAACATCCCTATGAAATGGAAAGTTCAAACATTTAACTTGAAAAAGAAAAGTCTATACCAAGTCATTTAATGTTTCCTCTTTTCTAATGCTTTATTTCAATGAAACTATTAAAAAAATGTGGTTGAATTTGCATGCAGTTTTGTTCCTTGCAGGAGTATACAGAGTTGATCAGTTCCTGCCTCCAAACTGCTCAGCTACAAACTTGCATGAAACCCAGGGGTTTAATAATACAAAAATAAGCACAAGAGAAGGGCACAGATAGACTAAGTGGGCAGACCCCAATACAGTGGAGTCCAGTGTTATATAAGACCCCCAGGATATCCAGCTCATCTAGAAGGATGGCCAGGTCTGACACAGTTCCAGGTGACCCATTCCCTTCTGGAGTAGCAGGTCAGCAGTAGATATTTCAAGTGGCAGTGAACACCCATGAATTGTGTGTCCAGCATATCTACATGACCATATCTATATTAGATAAATAACTCACAATCCTCAGCTTGCAGAGCAAGATCTGGTCATGAGGTCATAGAATCACAGAATAGAATCACTTATGTTGGAAAAGACCTTTAAGATCATCAAGTCCCTGTAGATGGGGACATTAGGTCACCTTCTGGGAAGAGGACATGGTGCGTCATTTGGCAAAGGTGAAGGTTTCCTTTAAGATGTACACTCTGACTGCTTGACACCATTGTCTCTCTCCACCCTATACACCAGTTTCTACTGCTTGTTGGCTAAAAACAGAAGCCTACTGCCTGTAACAAGCAAAGGAGGTCACAGAGCAGAAGAAGGAAGCAGCTAAAATGAATGTGAACCTGCACAAAGGGTGCAAACTGAGGTATAATAACATATGACTGAAAAAATACAGAACATTCCTAAAGCATGGGACATGATAGATCTGAGCATGTGCTGATCCTCAAAGCTGGGGAGAAATATTGAGACTCCAGATCTCTGATAATCTTCAACACCAGTAAAGCAAAAAAGAAATATACATGTATACATATACTGTGCCTCAATTTTAACAATAAAAAGAGAAAATTCTACTCTTTTATTTATGTCCTTGCAGATTTCATAGAATCATAGAACGTCCTGAGTTGGAAGGAACCCACAAGGATCATTGAGTCCAACTCCTGTCCCTGCACAGGACAACCCCAAAATTCACACCAGATGTCTGAGGGTGTTGTCCAAATGCTTCTTGAATATTGTCAGGCTTGATGCCGTGCCTACCTCCCGGGGGAGCCTGTTCCAGTGCTCCACCACCCTCTGGCTGAAGAACCTTTTCCTAATATCCATCCTAAAGCTCCCCTGGCATATCTTCTTGCTGTTCCCTTGGGTCCTATCATTGGTTGCCAGGGAGAAGAGATCAGGTCCTGCCCCTCCTCTTCCCCTTGTGAGGAAGCTGTAGACCCTGATGAGGTCTCCCCTCAGTCTCCTGGACACTCTCTAGTAGCTTTGTATCCTTTTTATACTGTGGCACCCAAAACTGCACACAGTACTCAAGATGAGGCCGCACCAGTGCAGAGCAGAGTGGGACAATCACCTCCTTCGACCAGCTGGCAATACAGTGCTTGATGCACCCCAGGACACAGTTGGCCCTCCTGGCTGCCAGGGCACACTGTTTTCTCATGTTCAACTTGCTGTCAACCAGAACCCCCAGATCCCTCTGAGAGATCCTGCTCTCCAGCCTCTCGTTCCCCAGTCTGTAGGTACATCCAGGGCTGCCCTGTCCCGGGTGCAAAATCCGGCACTTGCCCTTGTTAAACTTCATATGGTTGGTGATTGCCCAGCTCTCTAATTTGTCTAGATCTCTCTGCAGGGCCTCACTGCCCTCGAGAGTGTCAACAGCTCCTCCCAATTTTGTGTCATCGGCAAACTTAGATAGCAATCCTTCAAGTCCTGCATCCAAGTCATTTATGAAGACAAGTTTTCTGATAAACAGTTCATGAGCTGTTAGCTAAATGCTCTTTCCAATGACCTGCAGTAAGCAAAGCTCCACCTGAAAACCCTGCGCTTAGACACTGATCAGATTAATAACCTGCAACATGAAACCTGGAGCCCTTCGAGTACAGACAGTATGTCTAGAGGCATGTACCACTTGAACAATATGTGCCTGTGCATAAATACACCATCCACTTCTGTCTCGCCATTGGGCAATTGCCCGTCCATTGAGAACAGGGCAGTCTCTGCCACTCCAATTACCTCTTTCCCCTGTAGTCGCTATAGTTGTGATAGACGCCTGAACTAAGGCAATGTTTTTATACGAATCTGAGCTGCTGGTACAGAGGCCTTTGGGAAATAATCAATTACCATATTAGAATAGTGTGTGGTGCTGATGGAGAGCTTTGCTGACAAAAGCCCTGCTCTCACAAGGTGCTCAGCACTGGTCCCTCACTTTGCCTTTCACATCTTTCAGGACAGGGCATCTTGATGCACATAGGCTGAGCAGACTCTTCAGCTGATCTGGCCTTCAGTGTAAATACCTTAATTTATAGCAGCAATAGCAGTATTTGGCATCAGGACCTTAAAGGATTTATTTCAGAAATTAACTGGGCCCAACATGCTTAGATGGGCTTTATTGTAAGGAAAACTATGTAATTGCTTATAAGCGATTTACTAAGTATCCTTTTACACAGATGTAGCCATTATTATTGTTTTGTTTTAATTGCCGATGATTCTCTAATTTGTGTTTCTTTAGCTGAACACACAGATTGGAATATAAGGGCACTCTTGTGAGGCTTTTGAAACAAAATCCACAGTGAAGCAACAACAGTTCAGCCCTAAGCCTTTTCCCATTAGTGATAATAAGCAGTAGCTAATCCTTAGCAACACTAAAGGACGCTTTAGTTTGCAGGCTGTCATATCCTTTAAACGTGTTCTCCACGAGAAAGAGAGGGGGATATTAATACAGTGCATCTCCTCCTAGTGGCAACACAAGGGAAATCACAAATTCATTGGATTGTGCCACTGTGACAGAATGTCATTTCGACTGCCTTATTAACCATATGAAAAAATATATCACAACAGTAAGAAAACTTCTCAGTTATCTATATCTTACCCCTAAGGCTATTGTCATGAGCCAGTGGCATACTAAGGAAAGAGTACTAATTCAGTTGTCAGCTGCCTTGCCTATTAAACAGGAAGAAAAATACCAGCAACAAAATTGAAACAAGTAATAAGGGTAAGAGAAAGGTCTGGATACCCTTGTCCACTTGATTTCTTAAATTAAATACAATTACTTGTCCTGTTTTCCCTGTCATATAAGATTGTACTGGGAGTATCCTGCTGTCTTCTAATTGAGTATTTACTCTGCTTAAAATGTTACATGGGTTGCACTTTAAAAACGTAAGTGCTGGAATATTATACTCCAAGTTCATGACCTGCATTGTAAACCATAAGAGGATGAGCAATGATCTGCTAAACCAAAACATGTTCAGGGGCTGGAAAGAGCAGGCTCACCGCTAAGGATTAAGGAAACCTATTGGTTTATCTACAGATAGTCTGGGTGGTTTGATTAACCATAGACAAATGCTTCATAGCAGGGGGTGGACTGTCTCCGGGTGTTTATTCCACAGAGATCAGAGAGTTTTATGAGACAAACACAGTGACATGATTCTCCATGTCTCTGCTCTTTGCATAGCCATTCAAAGCTGTGAGCACAGAAGACAGTATTGTTTCCATAATTCAGTGTCATTTGGGGGGACTCTGTTGCTTGATAAGTATGCAGATCTCCTGTAAGTCCTATGTCAAGGCAGCCCACCCTGTGCATATATCTCAGGATATCTCAAATGTCACTACATGCTTGTATTTAGCCAGCTGAAACCTACCATAAAAACCAAGTGTATAAACACATTTGTTAACATTTGTGACTAGTAGTGTTTTCCTCCAACTTTGGAGCACTGTGTTGGTGAAGCATATGTAAATCTCAGAAGTGTTCTCTTCAGAAGACATAATTTTTCTCCTCATAATTTTGGTGGCTGATATTAGTTACTGAGACATTTGGGAAGGGATCAGTTCAAGATTGAGACACAAAGTGTGCAATGCAACTGCCCAGCCAAGAGCACCTCCGGCTATCAGAAATGCCTTAGAATATCCCTCCTTGCCTTGAGTCACATCTCCAGGACTCAGGTATACTGTATGTCTCATGGTCCATATGCGTAGGCAGCTGAGTCACAAGCTGTTTCCTCATCTTCTTCTCTGAGTCCACTTTACCATTACCTTTACTGTATTTTGTCATTTGTACTTATGCAAAGTGTACGTGCAATTCCACACCTTTGTTTTGTTGTGATATTATAGGGGTAAGTGACTATACAAATTAAAGGGAAATAGGCCTTTCAGAAGACAGAAAATGGTCATTTCATGTCTAGAGGAAGAGTGGAAGTATTTCTAGTGGTGCGAGCAGGATTTCTATTTTTGCCCCTGTACTAACTGATTACAAAATGTGTAATGTAAGTAATAGAGGATGACAACTAGTGGAGGAAGATGTTCCAGTGCACGTTGATGAGTCTGCAACCGACAGACCACCGGTTTAATTAGAGTTCAGCTATGGAAAAAAGTTACTGTGGAGGGAATATTATTTTCAGATAAAAGCAAGGGACAGGATTTCATTCTTGGCCATATTCATATTAGCACAGCATTACTTCCAAATCTTCCACATTGCTCTTCAGTAGTGTTCATCACCTTCACTCCTGGTATATTTGTATTGCTTCCAGCACCACAGCTGATGACAAGGGACCCAGACTTTTAGTAGTACTGAGTGACAGGACAAGAGGAAATGGTCACAAATTAAAACACATGAAAATACTTCTTCTGTGAAGGCAGTCAAACACGGGCATGGGTTGTCCAGAGATGTTGTGGAGTATCCATCCTTGGAGATATTCAAAACCCATCTGGACATGGTCCTGGGTGACCTGCTCTAGGTGGCCCTGCTTGAGCAGAGGGGTTAGACAAGGTAACTTCCAGAGGTCCCTTCCAATCTTAACCATCTGTGATTCTGTGATGCAGCAACAGCTGGTTTTGAGGCCTCTGGCAGTAGCTCAGCTTTAGGGCTGTAGTACCTGCTTCAGTACCTGAGCCAGTAAGTGTCTCATTCTTGCTGAACACCCTCTGAGGCTGAATTTTCCCTCAGTAGGATCAGAATTTAGGCCCATGCAATCTTGTAACTTCTGTCATTCTTCCTGTTATTCTTGTCAGAATTGCTTACATTTGATGCTAAGGATTGGGTTCATGTCTCTTAACTTTAAATGCCTAGAAGTTAAGTTTGCCAAAGGAAAAGATAATTAGTCTTTTCTGCCTTTATACTCAGGTAAGGAAAATATGTACCTTTGGAGGTCATTAAGGCCCGCAGACACTATAAGGGACGTGAGCACACACCCCGTCCTGGAGGTCTGGCACCAGGGACTTGGGGCCAGGTTGGAGATGGCATAGGTGAGGGCCATTCACCTTCCCTTGATGACTTTAGACAGTACTATGAGTTTCTGCCAAGGGGTCAGCCAGGACTGATCCCTCTGCCTGGGGGAGCTGTTTTAAGCTGGGGGTCTTGTGCTGGGACCCCACATGAGCTACAGCCCCACCATGCCACAGCCCTGCCTGGGCCTGCCCCAGGGGCAGAGAAAAGGCCCTCACACTGTTTAGCCTACCAGTATGAATGTCACCTTTAGCCTGTGCTGTGTTGTCATCCTTAATATAATCATAACAAATAAAAATATGGCACACATCCCATCCACTGGATTGAAGCTATTGGGAGGTAAGATAATTGGTATTTCCAGAGAGCAGAAAGCCAGGCTGGATGGTTCTGTTAACACTATACCATGGTAATGTTGCTATCATTCATAGTACTGATATCCAGTAATATCAGCCTGAACAAACTCACAGCTGTGAAAATAAGTTTAAAAGCTCTCCATGGAGATATTTCACTGAATAGTTGTTCTCAGTATTCATGAGAATAAATATTTATTTGGGTGAAAATCTAGATCCAATTCATTTAAATAAATTAGTAACAGACAATGCAGAGTCAAAAGGGTAACTTTTTTTTTTTTCTCTTTTTTTTGTTTTATTTGTAGCAAGCCTTCAGCAATTTGTAATTAGATCTTTCATGCTGGGAGAAAAAAAGAGAAAGAGAGGGAGAGAGAGACCCATATTTCTGCAAAATCATTAGTACTTTTGGCAGCAGAAGGCTGGATCCTCAGTTGGTGTAAACTGGAGATAGCTGTACTAAAGGCAATAGGGTGATGCTGATTGACACCGTGGATATCATTCCCACTGGCCGTGGGAGCCAAGTCTGAAGCAGCAGCAAGCGTGTTGAGCCTATATTAGATCAGACATTAGCATGTTTGAGGAGGAGGAGATGTGGATAAAAGAAAAGATGTAAAAGGGACAGCAAAGCAGGGTGCAAACGTGTGGGGTCCTTGAGAAATCAGGCCTGTGGAAAGGCAAGAGGAAAGGCAGAGGACATGGAGTGAAGGACTGAGAAGTCTGATGGTCACAAAAGGTTGGCACAGATCTAAACGAAGGGGCAGGAGAGTCAGCAGGGTATTGAAAGGGGAAATGTCATTTAGCGAACTGCTCAGAACTTTATAACAGGGGTTTGATAGAGTATTGGGGAGATATTAATTATTTTAAGCCTTTCAATTTTGACAGCTAATAATCTATTACTGGATACGTCAGTCAATGGAACAAGCTACCAAAAGATTTGGCTAAATGACCCCTCTTATGTATCTTGAACCAATATAGTCCCTCTGGCAATTCTGATTTATACCCATAAAACTGAGTCAGACAAAGAGGTCTAACAGTTCCTGTGAACCTTCCAAGTGTGACAGAGAAGGAATACAACTCTAGATGTGGAAATCTTTGGTGAAAGGATAGTCTTTGACTATGTTGTACCTGGAGAATGTCTGGTGTATATATATCTACATAACAGTATGTGAAGCAGGGCCACTGGACTGGCCTGTTCACTGGAACTCGATGAAGTTGAAGGAATGAATCATGTCCTGGGCCTGTTCAAGTTCTCTGCATATTATTTCAACAATATTTGTCAATGACAAAGGCTCATCCACAGTCAGGTGTTGATAAAGTGCTCTAATTTCTGTACAACAGAATCATGCCTGTTTATTTTTGTTTCTTGAGGCCAGATGACCCACTTGGTACCATTCCCAGGAGAGTTAGCCTAATTTAAAATTGTCTCACATCTCTGACCCTGTGCTTTCCTCCACACTGTCGTAAGACTTCAGCGGCACAAGTGGTTTTCTTTCAAGGCAGGGCTATATCCCCTGCAGTAAACTGCAGGATCCCAAGATTGCTAAAGCTGTCCTCCACCAGTTGATTTGGTAGTGTTTTACTTGGATCTTGTAAACGATAATCCTTTATTCCAGTTAGTTATCTGGATTTTCTTCCATGGTCTGTGGAGGCAGATACCTCCAGAGGGTGCTTCATCCTTCTGTTGATGTTCCTGTTATTCAGTGTATCTCAATCTCATCTATATTTACATTCCAACTAAAATCCTTACTTTTCAGGGGGAAAAGGGAATTTTTTTGGCGAAAAAGAAACCTTCTAAGTGTCACACGTACATTTATTTTCCAGCCTACACAAGCCTGTCTTGGAATACCATGTTCACACTTTGAACTCTTCCCATTTACAAGCTATAATCGGTGTTCTCGGAACATCCTCCTGAATTCTCTCCAAGCAAACTATTTCTGCATATCAATCAGTCCGTCTGTCCATCTGGCTCACTAATCTTCTTCCCAGCTTATTTTTTTGGGTTTCTTTTGCTGTCATATCTATGTGTCTTCCTCAGGGAAAAATTTCTGCTTGCAGGTTAAATTGCCTGGAATACTTGGGTGAACAACAGGTCTGAGGACAAATGGAAGAGGGTTTGCTTAAAAATATCAAGAGAATGTCTGTGGGAAAATGCTGCTGTTGTGACCATCTGTGTATTGACATATGTTTGCCATAGAGGGCTGAATCTGACATTCAGTGCTTCAGTGGGAATCTTGAGTGTCCAAAGAATGAAGGGATTAGCCCTCTATGCCTCGCTCAGGTCTGGGTAAGCCTCATTACTGATTTATACATGATGACCTAAACTGGTACACAGGTGGGACAGAATCTCCAAAGGATGTCAAGTGAGTTCTGTTTGGAGCAATCAGTGATTCCTTTAAAAAAATAAGAGGAAAAAACCCAAGCAGACCAATCAATGAATCAAAGAAAAGGGTGATAATCCCATAATACCAGCAATAAAAAACTTGACAATTCAAATCGGAAGGGTGAAAAGTCTCATTTTGTCCATGAAAGCAGATTACAGTTTGCTTCAGAACATTACAAAACACTGAAATTTAGAGTCATCACTTTCTTTTGATTGAGCAACCACTTTAAATCAATGTGGCATGTAATCCTAGCAGAATTTATGGTTTTGAAAGGGGCAGGAAAGCTAAGGTTTTTTCTTTAATGAGTCTGGCAAAAGTCATGGACTGTGTAGCTGCTTATTTGAAAGAATGCACATCATCCTTTAAACAGTTACTTATTATTTCTTCATCTAATTACTGTTTCATGCTGCGCTGTGGCACAAAAATTTCCAAGTTATTGTGCCAGAATCAACATCTTTCTTACAGCCAATTTTTGCCTTAACAGTTATAACAAAGAGAAGTGGGTTTCGTGGAGGCCAAGGCCAGCCTAAAAAGACTGTCCTGGATGCAAGAAGCAGCAAGAACGGTGTCTTTCATAGTAATGTGTGCCTTTACCTGTCTGAGAACAGAGTTACAGTAAGTGCAACTACATATTGAAACTATACATTAATGAACCAGATAGTCAGTAATATATATGAAGCAATTTAATCTGCTTGCTTGAAAGATGTTTGCACTGGAGGCCAGAGCACTGACAACTCCTTTGCCTCACATTCGTTATGCAGTTTGTGTACAGGTATGAAACACTTCCAGTCTGGTGGGTATTAACACTCAACTAGCACTAACATAATTGTCTGCTTCAGGTGCAAGGCACTGCTGAAACAGCTTTCAGAGCAGGCATGTGAGAAAAAAAAATAACTTGTGGGAGGAAGTAATGAAAACACCTGTCTTCATTACACCACTTCAGCCGAAGATGTATAAGGACACCTCAACAACTTTTAGCATGCACTTTCATAGAATCATAGAATGGTTTGGGTTGGAAGGGACCTTAAAGATCATCTGGTTCCAACCCCTCTGCCATGGGCAGGGACACCTTCCTCTAGACTAGGTTGCTCAAAGCCTCATCCAACCTGGCCTTCCACACTTCCAGGGATGGGGCATCCACAGCTTCTCTGGGCAATCTGGTCCAGTGCCTCACCACCCTCACAGTGAAGAACTTCTTCCTCATATCTAATCTAAATCTATCCTCTTTCAGTTTAAAGCCATTACCCCTTGTCCTGTCACTGTGTGCCCTTGTAAAAAGTCCAACTCCAGCTTTCTTGTAGGCCCCCTTCAGGTACTAGAAAGCTGCTCTAAAGTCTCCCCAGAGCCTTTTCTTCTCCAGGCTGAACAACCCAAACTCTCTCAGCCTGTCCCCATAGGAGAGGTGCTCCAGCCCTCTGATCATCTTTGTGGCCCTCCTCTGGACTCGTTCCAGCAGGTCCATGTCCTTCTTATGTTGAGGGGCCCAGAGCTGGGCACAGTACTCCAGGTGGGGTCTCACGAGAGCAGAGTAGAAGGACAGAATCACCTCCCTTGACCTGCTGGCCACACTTCTTTTGATGCAGCCCAGGATACAGTTGGCTTTCTGGGCTGCAAGCACACATTGCTGGGTCATGTTGAGTTTCTCATCAACCAACACCCCTAAGTCCTTTTCCTCAGGGCTGCTCTCAACCCATTCTCCACCCAGCCTATATTTGTGCTTGGCATTGCCCCAACACATGTGCAGGACCTTGCACTTGGTCTTGTTGAACTTCATGAGGTTCGTGCAGGCCCACTTCTCCAGCCTGTCAAGGTCCCTCTGGATGACATCCCTTCTCTCCAGCGTGTTGACTGCACCACACAGCTTGGTGTCGTTCGCAAACTTGCTGAGGTTGCACTCGATCCCACTCTCCATGTCACCAACAAAGATGTTAAACAGCACTGGTCCCAATACTGACCCCTGAGGAACGCCACTCATCACTGGTCTCCACTTGGACATTGAGCCATTAACTGCAACTCCTTGAGTACAACCATCCAGCCAATTCCTTATCCACCGAGTGGTCCATCCGTCAAATCCATGTCTCTCCAATTTAGAGACAAGGATGTCGTGTGGGGCAGTGTCAAATGCTTTGTGCAAGTCCAGGTAGATGATGTCAGTTGCTCTTCCCTTATCCACCAGTGCTGTAATCCCATTGTAAAAGGCCACCAAATTTGTCAGGCACGATTTGCCCTTAGTGAAACCATGATGGCTGTCACCAATCACTTCTCTTCCATGGGATAATTGCAATCACCTTAATCTACATTGCTAGTTTTGCTCTTCCTCATCTCATTTTTCTTCTGCGATTGTAAGGGCTGAGGGGTGGGTTATTTTTCATTGCAAAGAGCCATATTTAGACCACCCTTCATTTTCTCCTTCCTACACAAGTTTAATTTAGGCATCATATCACATAGCAGAGTACCAAAGTTTAGTTCCCTTCATGTTCTTCCCACCAGGCAGTTCTGGGTACAACCTGAAGGTCCCCATGTCACTGTTCCAGTTCAGACACAACTGAGTTTAAAAGCTGTCATGAACTGGTTTTTCAACAAAAAGAGAAAATGTCATTAAAGAGAGAAGAAAGAGGGTTTGGGTTTTTTTCAACGCCAACATGTATTTTTAAGCATCCGTGTTGAAATGGTGATAGAGATATTCCTAATGGTATTTTTTAGTTTAAATAAATGAAAACATTTTTTTGGTCGTGGCTTTTAGTAAACACCACCGTCTACCAAAGCACTTCATTAAATATTTTGAAGAATAAATTATTAATGGGAAGGAGCTGCAAAGATGTGTGTGTGTGTAAGTCCTTTTTCAGAAAGTCAAAGAAAAATGAAAAAGTCTCTTTCACATTCCAGCTAGAGGCTTTCCAAAGAGGCTGGCATTTTTCAGGATTGTTCCAATTGCTCTAATGATCTGCTTGACTTAGCCAGCTTCAGGATTTCTGACGGGGCTCATGTGCCTTTTTTCAAACTTAAATTTCTCCACTGGGGTCCTTCCTAGGGAATTCAGTTAAGAATGTAGGAGGTAATGCACACAGGAATCACAAATGGACTATGTAAATGAAGCCCTCTGAGTTTTGAAATGCCTCTATTGAGTCATGGTGTCTTCCACAAGTAAGGAGAGAGGGCATTGCCTTTCCCCACTTTTTTCATCTGGGAGTTTGGAAGTCATGCATTTTGGAAATAATAAGGAATGTTTGGAGGTTGCTGTGATATTTATTGGGCTGTCGCTTCACTGTGATCCTTGGGACCAGATCAGAGACATTTTGGTGCCTAGAAGTGTAGGGAGGTTTCATAAAGGCTTGAATTTTCAGACACATGTTTCAGCATCCAACAACCTTTGGAAATTCACACTAGGGCATGTTCTGAGTAAAAGGGATCATCGAAATCCCAATGATTTCAGTACCTGTTGAATGAATTCATTCGTAAACTTTCTCACATCCCCATCCTGGGTGGGGGGACTTCTTTATTTCTAATTTATTGAGTGAACACAGAACCATGGAGAATCTAATGGCACAAATATGCTTTGAAAACGTGTCAATAAGTTGTCTTAAAGGGAATTATGGGAAGATAAACCTGTTTGGAAATGAGGATGGTGGACACATACTCTTAATTGTCATTTGTGATGCTTCTGAAAATGTTAAATCCTGTCTATTCTTTGGGCACCACTTTTTTCACTGACATTACAATTTTTTTCCCCAAATTTGCATTAAAAAAGAGTAAGAACAACTGGTTTTGCTCGTCTAGGCAATTTACTGTGCCAGAAGCTAATGAGACATGAATAACGCCAGAAACGCACATCTTTTCACTTCTTTAAACTTTCTGTCTTTTAATAGCTTCTGATTTTTCCTCAGATATCAGCACAACTTCACTGTGCTGTCAAAGTCTATGTATGATCACATGGCTAAACACCAGTGAGAATCCTCATTTCATCCCTCTCTTTATTTCAATCTAAATGGATGGCTTTGGGTGAGAAAAAGTATCTGCTGTTTTCTTCGCTCCCTCCCCACCCTATAAAGGCATATTAAGGAAAAAACAAGCAAAATCAAAACCCACAAAAATCCTCAGGACTGGTAACTACTCTTTAGCAGGTTGGGCTTTTTTTTTGTTTTTTTGGGTTTTTTTTGTAAGGCATATTGAAAAATTAAGAATTTGAACGAGCAAAGAGAATTTTCCAGTATAAGGGAAGCGGTTTCACTGCCTATTTGTCGTGGTTTAACCCCAGCCAGCAACTAGAGCACCACACAGCCACTCACTCACTCCTCCCCAGTGGGACGGGGGAGAGAATTGGAGAGTAAAAGTGAGAAAACTCATGGGTTGAGATAAAGACAGTTTAATAAGTAAAGCAAAAGCCGTGCACACAAGCAAAGCAAAACAAGGAATTCATTCCGTACTTTCCATTGGCAGGCAGGTGTTCAGCCGCCTCCAGGAAAGCAGGGCTCCATCACACATAACGGTTACAAAGGCCATCACTCTGAACATCCCCCAATTCCTTCTTCCCCTAGCTTTATATGCTGAGCATGTTGTCATATGGTATGGAATAGCCCTTTGGTCAGTTGGGATCAGCTGTCCCGGCTGTGTCCCCTCCCAACTTCTTGTGCACCCCCAGCCTACTCGCTGGTAGAGCAGCGTGAGAAGCAGAAAAGGCCTTGACTCTGTGTAAGCACTGCTCAGCAATAATGAAAACATCCCTGTATTATCAACACTGTTTTCAGTACAAATCCAGAACATAGCCCCATATTAGCTACTATGAAGAAAATTAACTCTATCCCAGCCAAAACCAGCATACTGCTCAAGCCAAACTAAATGCAGGCTGCTCAGCTCTGCACACCTCCAGTCACGCTATCTTTCCTGGTCACCAGACCATGGATTTATCCCAACAAACAAGAAAACTGTATTCAAACAGGTAATGTCCCTGCTCTGACTCACTGCAGAAGAGTGCAAGCATTAGGGAGGGGAAGGAAAAGGTGGTCAGAAAAGACAGGGAAAAAGCAGGAACCCTTTCAGGGCAGCTCACATCTTGAAAAGTCTATAACATTTGTGAAATCACCACCTATGAGCTGTTTCAAAAAGAAAACCAGTTCCACCCAAAGTAGCTAAATTTCCATCCTTGTAGAAAGATTCTAATAGTATTTTTATTTAAAAATATCTGTATAAATGAGACTTTTCCAAAGGAAAATATACTTGCCTTTTGGAGCAGCAGCCTTACTCATTTTTTCCCACTGAAAAATACCAAGAAAGTCTGCATTTAGCATTTCAAGTATAAGTACATGAAGCAACCTCACACATTTGAGTACACATACTCGTGCAAAACTCTTATAAGTCCATGGATGTGCATCCATTCATTGTATTATTTTTTTATACTTAGACCTATGTATAAACTACATAAGACTTCAAAGACATTTTAGGGCCAAAATAATGAAGACTAATCTCTTCCTCACCACCCCAAACAAATCCAGAGAGTAATTCTAATATCTCCTTAGTACAGACTGTGAGTAAGACCTGTAATTTTCTCCTGTTCTTCCAGTCAGATAAAATTGTACCTCACTCCTTTGCAATACTGCTGTGGTTTTGTGGTATAATTAATACTCTGAGGAAACGCACACTGTGAGAATCTCTTCTAGAAACTGACCTGGCAGGTGACCTCCCTGTAAGATATGGAGTAAAATAATATCCACTTAGCTGATAACTAAAGCTGACAGAATAAGTAACTCCGACATAATATTGGTCACAATCAGCAGCAAAGGCTCCAGACTGGGCAAATCAGTAGGCGTGTTTTTTACACCCTTGGCCCTACCACTGCTGTATCTTCGGATCCTCCTGAGCACTGTGACACACCATCACTGTGCATCACAGAGAAGCCACATAAGGGACTACACTGACCCCTCTGTAACTCTGGTGCAATCCAAGATGCTCACACCATGGCTTAGTTCAATACCCACTGTGTGATCCAACTGTTCACAGACTAGTAAAAATGCAGAGCTGGAAGGAGCCCTGAGAGATAGTGTAGCCCACTCCCCTTCCCTGGAGAGTGGGGAGGGTTTTTCTGTACTGTGAACATTTTTGCTTTTGGCCACAAAAGCTGCCATCAGCAGGATGCAGCATTTTCTTAAAAAAGAAATTAAAACCTGAGTCTTCATTATGGTTCTTGTAGTGATGGAGTAAACTCAGACCAGAACTGTCCCTTACCCTATTGGTGCACATAGATGCAATTCACACAGTTTATGATAGCCATAAATGATGTGTATTAAAGTGGATTAAAATAAATATTCAAGGTGTGCAGAGGACCCACAGACTCATGACCTGATAATACTGATTAAATGTCTGGAGTTGATTAAACACAGATTGAACTGCTAGCTGTAGCACACTTGTATCAGCTCTTTTCTCTTTAAAAGCACTGAAAAAAGCTGCCCACATCCTAGATTTTATACCCAGGTATTTTGTCTTTCATTTCACTGGAATTGGTACATAAGGAAAGGGGAAGATGCAAGTGAAGTCTTTTTATGATCCCACCCATATTATTAGGAAGAGGCTTGAGTTCTCACCTCCCCATGTCAGATGGTTGAACCCTGGTAGGACTGTCAGCTCATTCCCATGTGTCCTATTCAATATCCCCCAGACCCACTGGAAATTTTATGGGCAAGACCAAATTTGTGCTAAATGTCAGGTCATCATCTTCTTTTGCTTTTTAATGAAAAGGCAAACAAACCAACAAACACCTTTTAACTCAGAGCAAGCCTGGGCAACCAAAATGATGTCATGCAGCCACTGAAGAAGCGGTGACAGCTCTCTAAGCTTCTGCATTGCCTGTGAAGCATCGCTGGGATTTCTGGTGACACAGAGTAGCTGTGGCTTACAGAGCTGGTAGGAGTTTTCGTTGTAACAACATTGCCACCTAGTGCTCCAGTGGTACAGTTCAGACAGGACGTGGGAAATTATGCGTTTTAGCAGCCCAAACAAGTACAAACCAAGTTTGTTTCACAGGTTTTTAATATTTTAGAGGAGAGGATGGTCCGCAAGAAATGCAGTGGTTGTTTCAGGTGATCCAACTCTGTCAAAGTGTGTGTAAAGTGCTCCCAAGAGGTGAGGCATTGACATTGTAGTCACTGCACATGTTTAAAAAGAAAAGAAAAGTGGGATTCATCACATTGAAACCTGTTCACTCTAAAACTAGGAATAAAGCCTAAATTGGTCACCTAGGCTCCTTCTGTTGTAAAAAGAGATAGGCAGCACCCCCAGGACATAATACATCCCGCCTACATGAGAATGCATTTATTAATAAACACTGTGTTTATTAATAAACACTGTCTTTATTAATAAGCATGTTTTTATTAATATGCATAATAATAAACTTCTTAATAAACATCCTCTCTGTGGTTTTATTTTCTCTGCTCATCATCTAGGGAGCCACAGCGACTCAGCCTGGGCGCCTAACTTACAAGTGGGTAATTTTGGGTGAGGTGGGTCTGGGTGTAAGTCTATGGCAAAGCTAGGAAAAGAACTGGGATCTTTATAACCCCGCACTTTAGCCACTCTACCACTTCTCCTGCACAACTAACTTTTAGTGAGAGTGAAGGAATATGCTACTTCTGAAATAATTCAAAGCTTGCTTGCTTGCTTTTGCAATGATATGTGAGGTGTAGTTTCACACTACCTTTTGAGGAATTTGGGGGTTTGAACATTTTAAATTTGATCCCAGTGACTATGTAACTACAAAGAGAGAAAGGATACCTGCAGGGCAGAGGTAGGATTTTATTCCCAAAAGAAAACAGCATAAGAACATCTATTCTAGACAATCCTGGGGAGAAGGGTCGAAGTTTTGCTCACTGTAACTGTGTTGGTTTGAGATTTTGCCAAGTGAAATAGCTGCCTTTTCTGCATATTTCCAGGTACACTGCAGGAGGGAGATTTCTGGCAGGGAAGGTGTAGAGATGAGATTGAAACGGTCTGGCTGCAGACTGTGTTCTTTCATTGTTCCTACTCAGCATGATTTTGGAAGTCACTTAGGGTACCTGTACATTTTCATACGAGATCTAATTTCAGGTATCATGATGGCAGTTTTTATCTACCCATATGGGCTTAGACTGAAGAAGACATGGTGCTTCTGGCTTTAGCATAAGTCATCCGAGTCTACCAAAGGCTCTGAGAGTACATAGGTATCTGGTACTAAAGTCTATGTCATCACATCTTCTTATTGTTGCATTGGTACTAAGCTGGGGACTACATTTTAGGTACTAGATCTACTGCAAAATTTAAGCAAAATATAGTCATCTTCCCCTTGTGTACACTTTCTCACTGAACAATTATATTAATTGCAACACTAGCATGGATAACTCTCTAGGACTGGCTATCTTTACTGCTACCATTTACCCTAATAAAAATACACACAAAACTACGTTACTTGCTTCTCTGAGGTAAGATGTGTCAGTACACTGATAGCAAACACAAATGGTTAGCGCTTTGGGTTGAAGTCTCCTGTAAAAGATGTTTCACTGAAACCTCTAGGCAACTTGCATTTGGATGAATCCAAATGCAGCTCCATCTGTCAATACAAGATTTCAGGATTACTGTATTGGCAGTGTCCAAGTTACAGGGGAACTCTTCAGATATGAACTGCCTGGCTCAATAACCCATAGGGGCAAAAGTTCTGATATTTGTGATAGTTTACGGTAATGTGCTCAGTATCCTACAGCTGTATCTGGAAATGTAAAGGGTTTAGCAAATCAGCAAATTTTCCTTGTGGGCCTTCTTGTTCTTGAACTGGAGAAGTATTCCTCTGTGTCCTAGCTGTCATTACATGCTTGACAGATTTCAGAATGGGATGTAACAAGGTGTCCAAAACCATTGGAGACAGATTTTCTTCCCATACTAAAATATACAGTAGTAACTTGGTGTCTTTTGCAAGCATCATGCAAAAAGGGAAAGAGCAGCTTCTGCTCCTTTTAATTGTTTTATGAAGTGTTTTCCCTTCTTTTAAAAGTAATAGATGTGATTGCACAGAGACTAATCCCCTATGAGATGTGACTTCTTTGGAAACACATCTGGTGCTCTAAAATTTGTTGTTATAGACATGATACTCATCTGATATTTGTTATCTCTGTCATATGCAGGTTATCTTTGTCATTATGTCATAATTATGTCATTATGTCATTTGTGCAAATAACAGATGGACAAATCTTTGTTTTTCAGGTGAGCACTTGAAAATCTGTGTTTAAAGTAAAACCCAAGTACACAGGTACATTGCACTCATTTTTGCCATTAAATGACACACAGTAGGCCCTGATCTCCTCTTGACCCATCTTTGACTTTTAGATCCAAGTATTAAGTAAATCCAGAGAACATGTAAAGATATTCGTGGTGGGATTCATCACTGCTAACTGAAGGGGTCTATTTCTGAGACAGTCACAGCCTCTTTAAATGGGGACAAATATGCTCTTGTGGAGCACACATCTTCTGACCTCCTTTAGAAAAGAGTATCCACCTTGGCTGTGCTGATCTTTCTGAGATGGATTCAGACAGAGTTGAAAAGGTCTAGCTCAAATTTAGATATCTACAGTGCATAAGTGATAGCTATGTAGCCAGATCAATCCCAGTTGGAGTAGGTACTGCTGTAAATGACTTCCTGCAATGTAAGGTAAGGATGAGCTCATCCAACTAATTTCCCAGTGTCATCCTGTGACTCAAAAGCATTTTTTTCTGACCTCAATGTTATCACTACAAATTCCTTGACGTCAATAGGCTGATTGCCCATTAACTTCAGACACCTCAGTCCTGCTGGTGCAAAGATGTTCAGAGGGAAGATGTCAGGCACAATGACATTGACAACTGAGTCCTATTTGCACAGAAGCCCTCAAGCAGAGGTAACAGGCAAGGATGTTGCACCTCTCACTTAGCGGATTAATTAGAGCAAGATTAGGAATTTTTTTTTAAAGCACCCCAGTGCATAAATCCCATGGATTTTTTTGAGTTTGGGCATCTTAACACTACTGTGAATCTCATCAGGTGTTTGTGCACATCTATAGCCACTCAGGTACATGTGGAAATCTGGTTGGTGATTCTGGAGATTCCCTGTGGAGAGAGATCATAACTGAATTAAACTGTTACAGTTAGAGCCAAAAGTGGAAGGGCTAGAATACCATGTATACGGCAGGTCTTGCCAAACTAAGAAAGAAATTATGACAATCTTAATCAGTGCAATTAAATGCTTAATTGTTAATGCTTGAACTTCAAAATGTTATACTTTTATAGTAGATTCACAGGGAATGTTTTCATGTAGACACAAGTTTTGCAGAAATGCCCTAACTATTAGAAAGTTCAGCTTACATTATACCAAGGGCAGAAGCAAATTCCAAGCTGTCAAGCCCTTCATTTAAAATAATTTCTCTATCACTGTTCCCGAACAAGCACATCTCAGGACTGTCAGCAGTGATGTCTCATGTGCAGAAGTATGGTCTCTGGGGTACAAGAGATCTCAAACCAGAGATGATTTAGCTTTGAGAACTTTTAACCAAAGTTACATTCTGTCCAGTTTCTGAAGTCAAACAGGAAAATCTGCTTTTACCTGAATATCAGTGTCCTTGCTACATCTATGAAAACTAATCTCAGCTGTTATCCATCAGTTAGGGTGGCCAGTATAACTAGTTTACCACATAATATGAGGTGTACTTGACCACAGGGAAGAGAAAAAACAGAACTCATTGAAATGAATTTAAAATTGATATTTTACTGAAGCTGGTAAACAGTAGGGTTCCTCCAAGCTCCCTAATTCCCAAATTAAGAAGCACAACAGACTGTCATTATGCAAACCTACTTAAATTCAAGTCTAAATGATTTACTGACTAAACCAAGTAAAGCAAATCTTGGCTTTTACTGCAAATAACAGATTTTTCAATTTAATGTTGAAAAAGAAAATCAAAAGAAAAGTCAGTTTGAATCATTGAGAAAGAAAGAAGTTGTGTGATTTTTTTCCCTTCCTGTTTTTAAATTTTGTGAAAAAAAATCTTATTTGGGAGATTAGGAATGGGAAGACAAAATGTTGCACATTGCAATGCCAAGTGAAACACTTTGATATTTAAGAACAGAAAAACACAGTACCGGATCAGACCAGTATCCTGTCTCCAGTAGGAGCTAAAAATTAATGTCTATGGAAAGTATTTCTTCAGAATTGTCTCACAGCCTGCATACCTTACAGCTCAGGGATTTCCTGAGCCTGAAATCATGCTTTGTATCTGACGCAATGGACAATTTCTCTGCAAAATTGTATAGGCAGCACTTGAACTCGTCTAAAGTTTTAGCACTTGCAATATCTGATATCAGTGTCTGGAAACAGGGAATTCCATGGGCTGACCACATGTTCTATGATGAGAGACTTTCACTAATTTGTTTTAAATCTCTGACCTGTTGTTTCATTTGATTCACCTCACTGTTGCACCAAGACACTGAACAATCATTTCCCAATGTATCCATTTTTACTTTATTAAAAAAAATTCTCAAACATTTATAGTTTTCTGAATGAATGTGACTCCTCTTGTTTCTTGCCACAAAATGGGAAGGAGAAAATGCTTGTGTCAAAGCCACTCTTCCCTCCAGCCGCTGTCTGTAACCCCACTCTAAAACAAGATACTGAGCAGGGCTTTCAAATGCCTCTAAGAGCTTCCTGGAAGATGGCTAAAACTGGGCATCACCTATGGCCCCCACTGCTCTTGTGTGTATGGTGGAACCTTTTTGGACAGAAAGCCCTGCTGTGAGGTGAAAAATGGTTTGGCATCACAGCAGACAGAGAGCAGAATTCTGGTCATGGCTGCTGTTGTTGGATGGGCAAAAGAAGCAAAATTTTTTTAAAAAGCTCTCTCTGACATCTTTTTAAGGACAACAATGCCAAAGCTGGGAAATACTGCATCTAGGACTGCAGTCTTCCTGGATATTTCCTCTGGCTTTGCCTAACATCTGTGATTTACTTTCACATGTCTCCCTGTTTTTATTGTGGTTACAGTTTGTGTCATGATTCCTATCTGAACCTAATTAGGAAGAGTGATCTTATCTCTGTAACAAGAGCATTCATAGATATGCTTCACAGCTCAGATTTGGTAGATGATGACATGCAAAAATTATGGAAATTACTTATTAATAATTTTTTATCTCCCAACCATTAAAAAACCTGTGCGTCAGGCCACACGCATGCCCACATGCCCTAAGGATGTCTTAAATAAGAACTCTAAATCAAGAGTAAATACTGGGGTTTTTTCTTCTTAGTTCCCAAACCCTATTGTGTGCTTGCAGTACTTCCAAGTTTTTCTCTGATATCACAAAGTTTAAAATTTTCAGATTTTTTATCAAACAGATTTTCTGTAAACACAAAACCTAGTACAGGTGTAAAAGAGTGTGGGTAACCTAGGCATCACAATTCAACCAAAGTATTGAGTCTTTCCCAATTTAAACATTAATGCAAAAATGTCTCCAAATGTGCATACTAACATAGATATGTACTTGTCTGTGTGCATTTTCCACTATATATGAGGGAAAAGTTTGGCATCTCTTCTGGAGGTTAAATTGTCTCACCGACCTGCTGTCAGATGTCAATGAATAGATTAAGGCAGGGAAACAAGAAATAAGAGCTGAGAAATTGTAGTGGAGAAGCTGTTGGGAGCGTCAGTGTTAATCCTTGTCTAAGTTGAAGAGCAAGGAATTCCTCAGAAAGCAATGAGCTTCTTGGTTCACAGAAGATCTCTGCAAGACAGATATAAATTTCATTTAAAGGGTGCTAATTAAGGTCTGTTGAACACTCTGGATAAATTGACCAAGACACTAGTTCAAGACTTGCAGATTTTAGGAATGCTGAGCAAACTTTTTTTTTTGCCCGATTTCTAGCAGGTAACCCTTCTGTCTCCTAGGACGTAGAAGGCTTTGTGTGGGCATAGACTGCAGTGGTGCTACTTTACAACTAACAGCATGGTAATGGAGGAAGTACAGAAGAGCAAACTCCCACCTGGCAGTGGATCATCTCTCTGGTAGGCACAGGCAGTAACTAGGTTTCAGAACAACCTAATGACTTAGCCTCAGTGTTGACTAAAACCATCAGCAAGAAACTCTGTCATGCGAATTTACACAAAGCATATTTCTTGGGTCAGGCATGAAATCAAAATTCCTTTAAGGAAGATGAGACTTTAAACACTTGCTGTCGGGGAAAAAAAAAGTCTCCAAAGGCCTTCTCTCTCACATGATACAGTCACAAACATCTGCTTCCGTTTCAGTTTTTCCTTCTGTTAAAAACTAAAGAGAGTGTTTCCAGATCCCTGGAGCAGCTGTCCCTTTTAAGCCAGATACATAGCAATATGACTCACACTGTTGGACTGTGGATGGGAAAATGCTGTATTTATCAAAACAGACAATTTTTATCTCTTATTTTTGGACAATTGCTAGGCAAAGCAGTGTAAGTCTATTACCAGATTTTTCACACTGTATTTTGAATTCTGAGTTAGGAACTGGCAAGTATATGTGGCATATTTCAGGAGAGTCTCATCAATAGCAAATGTGAGATGCAAATTCAACTAAAGCCTACAGTTTAATCCTCATTAAGAGACTCATTGGTGTCCACTTTATCAGGATAATGAGACAGAAAACAAGAGTCCTAAGGGAGACCTTAATTAGGAGTTTTGGCAGGTCTGTTAAAATGAGTATATGATGACTGATTCGGGGGGTTTGCTGTCATTGCATTTTGTTGCTAAGATGCATTTGCAAATATATCTTGTTCTCCTAAGCTTTAAAATGCATTTGGGGTCTAGTTCAAGTAGCTCGTCTCATTCTATGATTTTTTTAAATCCTTCTTCCAAATTCCTACAGACCTTCAGTCCCTCTGCCCAGTCAGACATTAGGAGACAGGCTTTACTTGCAAGGCTCCTTACAAATTATTATGTGTCAGTGGTCAATATGTGAAGCAGTCTGAATCTTACAAATCTGATTAAGGATAATCTTAGGGCAAAAACAGAGGAGAGAAATTCCCGGTCAGGACACACCCACACTGTTCAAGCTGCGGCAAATCATTTAATCTCTCTGTGCCTCTGATCCCTGTATATAAAAAGAAAAAGAATATTATTTGCTTGCTTATGTTATTTTTCTTATTATTGTTACCTATTTTAAGCTTCCTCAGACAAAACCTGCTTTTTATTTTGTGTACATAGACCACACAATCTCCAGTGCTGATTGTGAATATTAGCTGCTCCTGCAAGACAAACATATCCTCATCACATCACTTTCCTGTTGGACTGAAGCACATCTTCCCCCTCTGCTTTCTCCACAGCTTAAGTACTGCTTGGCTATCATGTAGTACTTTGACTGCTAGTTCGGCCAATTAAATGTTATTTCATGGACAGGCGAATTTCCAGAAGCTGAATGACTCTGCAGTACTCTGACCCCAGAAGCAAGGAAGGATTTTCAATACATCAGCACAGCCAGTGGCTCAAGAATGCCCCAGGCCATCAGCTGGTGGTGTCTGGAGCATATACTGGAGAAATACTGGAGAAACACCAGCCCTGTTCTTGCTGTCTTTCTCACAACCCTTTTACTGGTCATTACTCAGAGACAGGCTTCCAAACTCTAGGGACATTTGGTCTGACTATAATAGTAATAAAATAAGTTTAACCTTTTATTATTATGCTAGTAATTTGATTTAATAACAATTTATTACTGTACTATAATTTTATTACTATAAAACAAGTCAGTAACTTCTCCCTGATCCAAGACAAGACAGTTCATATCTACACAGATCAGCTTTCTCATCCTCCATCACCAATGACTGCACATGAATTTCCTACTAGACATGATCCCTATGTGCAAATCATCAGAGGCTAAGCAGTTGTTGTTGGCTGGCCTGGGCCAAAACTGAGCTGTGAGTCCAGGAACCCTTCTAGCAATTAACAGTACAGTTTACATGACAGGGTTTGAATCAGGGCCTGGCTGTGCTTTGATAGCACAGCTGCAGCCAAAGGGACCCAAATACAGACACTTCCTTTATGGGAGAATGTATGTCCATAATACCAACAAAGAGAGATGTGCAAAACTCCAAAACATTTTGTCTGCAGAGACTTCTGCTACTGATGCCACATCTGTGGGTTGTTCAGGACCCACAGGGCTGGCACATCTAGAAGGGAGGACAGTGATCCCACAGGGCTGTTTGATTGGCAGCGTTGACTTGCCCGAGAAAGCACAGCTGTCCTTTTCCATTTAAAATCAAAGACAAGGGCAATGTTGGTAGAGGCTCATTTTTAAATGTTACCTAGAGGTTGGAGAGCTCCTGCAGGATAGACAAAACCTGAGTTCTGTGCTCCTCTCAACATGGAGAACAGGTTAAACCAACAGCTCTTCCAGCCACAGGCTACAATGGGGCCATTTACATCCACCTCCTGTCAAGGCTAGACCTTTGTGTAGAAAAGTTGCCACGCAATGACTCAGCTGTCCATTATGGAAATCTAGAAAAAGATTCCAGCAGTGAACTCCAGGTTCACAGTGATATTTATCCGAGATCTGCAAAAAAGTGATTAGGTAGGATACGTTGGTTTTGTTGGCTTTTCACATTAGTTGGCTAAAATAATTCAGGTCAAAGAATCCTTTTGTAAGGTACATAACTTGTCTTGCTCTCTGGACAGGAGACATGGGCTCTCAGTTCTGGCTGGGCAATAGCTACTGCACTGCTGGGAACAGCTAAATTCAGGTTCCTTTCTGGCTGTGAGAGGTAGTGTTTAAGGTGGCAGTCCTAAATGTATAAATTTGCAAAGCAGTTCCTTGGATGAGGATGGTGCATAAGGCCTCTGGAGGGACATCCTAACTGTTTTTTCTTGAAATAGAAAAGTTTAAGATACCAAAGACAACAAGGTTGTCCCACTTTTCTGGCAAGGCTCCAATTTGATAATTACTATTTCACCTATCCATACTCCCTGTGCAATTTTAATTGCAAAAGATTACATGTGTGTCCCCCTTGAATTCATGGGGCGTTGCTCAATTGTGTTTCATATTTGCCACACTGCCTCCCAAAATACAGTGGGTTTTGTCAAACCTGGCAGAGCAATGTGTACAGAGATTCTTTACCTCTGTAATTCCATACACAAGAGAAACATTATGTCCCCATATACCACTTTCAGAAAAGATCTTTGGTACAGAAATGATCTGAGATCACAGGAAGGCCTTATCTCTTCTAGACATCTATATCAGCTTAATCATATCAAGTGGAGATGTAATTTTTATACCAATACCCTAATATAGGTCTTGGTAAAATTCCATAAAAGATAATTTATAATTGTATAGGTTATTTTTCTTATTATTCATCACCCTGAATGAAAAAAAAATATGTTTTTTTCTAATATTGATTTGCCTGACTTTTAACTCCAAGCAGTATATCATGAGCTTTTCTCTATGAGACAGAAGGGTCTTATGGTTCCTGATGTTCTGTGTGTGTGAAGTATAAACTCAGGGTTGTCGCTGTTTGGTCTTGGAGATGCAGTAAAAGAGATGGAACTCCTTAAGTTTTCCAGTGTAAGATTTTCAGTGCTGACAGTAGCTTTCTGCATGTTTTTCAGTTTTCCAACATCCTTTTTAATGTCTAGAGATCTGAACTCAATAAAGTATTGATCTCTTCAGTGGTGTGCTTGGAGAAAAAATCACTGCTATTCACTACTAATCCTATGTTACACTCATAAGAACATTATTAATTCTTATCCCTTCTAAATTTTTTTGCCTGCAGATGATGAACCCAGTCTTCAAATAGAGCCTTTATGTTTAGAAGTATGACTTTACAATTGCTCATTTTAAACATGTTGTCATTGAACAGACATGTTTGACTAAATATTCCAAGTCACTATACATGGCAACAGCCAAATTTTTTTACCTCTAAACAATTTACACTGTTCCTTTTGGTGTGTCTTTTCTTCCCACCTAGGAACTCGCTGGAGTAGTGGCTTTGTTTGTTTACAGAATTGAGGATTCATTGGCCTATTTGGTACTTCTGGACATGCAGCAGGTAAGTAGTCAACTGTAACAGCTCCTGAATCCCAGCTGTGCCTACTAAGCACATTGAAACTGGAGAACACTGGATCCACTGCAGATGTTTATCCCAAAAATCCCTTATCAGAAATCCCCACGCTACACTGCTCCTCTGAAAACTCTGTAGCAGAAGAGTTTTATTCAGAGCAAACTAGTTTTCCTCTGCATTGCAAGCCATCCCTTGACATAAGCAGTTTCTCTCCGTCTTTAAACATCCCCATTTGAAGAACAGTATTGATAAGGTTATGAAAAATCAAGCGTGGAATCACCCAGACATTTCAGATTTCCTGGAGGTTTTTCCGGCAACGCTCTGCTTGTCTGTACCACATTTGACTCCATGGTACCTGAACACCAAGCTGAGTCAGAGGGACTGGAGTCGCTGATGTTTTTTATCTCTGAGAAAATACACTGTAGATGATTTCAGAATTGCCTCAGGGTCTTATTCTTGAGGTTTTAGTGTGCATCAGTTGCAAGGGGAAAACAGTATTAACTAGAAACCAAACAGAAAATAACTAAACTGGGTCATTCCACAGCCGGTTATTATAAGGGCTTTCTAACCTCTCAAAGGCTTTCCTATTTCCATCCAGACACTGGTTTTACAAAGTGCCCCTTTGGAGAGACAACTTGCATCTTCATTTTCCAGTCCTGTCTTTCACACTTGTGTGAAAACCTTCACAGTTATTAATCATCAGCTTGCAGTGAAATAACAGAACCTCTGAACCTGTTTCACACCAGAGTACCATTAAGAAAAACAATTTATCATTTAACTCAACATTGTTCGTATGTGAAATTTATCTCTCCTAATGAGATGTTGTTCTCCATGGGTATTTTTTCCCCTATTTCATTATTACTGCTCCCTTTAGGCAGGTTTCCCTTGAGTTTTAATTATGAAAACAACACCTGTTTTCAGTGCCACTGCTGGAGTTTTCATCTGCTCCAGAGAAAGCATTTGCTTCTCTGTCATCTTGAATGTCTTCCAGTCTCTGCATTGATTTCCCAGAAAATGCTGTATCGATTTTATCTTGACATTTCAGTGAATGCCTCATCTTCCTCATTCTTCCTTCTTCTGAATTTTAGAAAGCTACACTCACCCTTGTTCTCTCCGGTCTTCCAATTAGGGAATACTTGTGATTCTCCTTTTCTGTTTAAACCCCCGTGTGATCAGACTTTTTGCTGCTGTGCCCTATGCTTTTTGAACCTGCTCTCCAGGCCACTAGGGAAATGCAAGGATTTTTTCCTTCGACTTTAGTCAAACCTTAAGACCTGCTGCAATATTTCTACACAAAGATTGTTCTGCTTTTAAGCTCCACTTTAAGAGTTGTTTTTATCTGTCACGTTTGTATTGGTTTGGATTGAAGAGCCTGGTGTTTTGTCATGTTCAGTACATCCATTATATCATCTAATATTAAATTATTCTTGTGTTGGCTTCAAAACCGTGGACAAAATGTTTCTCCTAAAGTATTCTGGCTATGTTTGGAGTCTGTGTTATTGTTATGTAGTGTTTTATTGCACTAGAAACAATAAATAGTGGTGAATAATAAAGTAGTTCTTACCTTCAGTATCTTCTGCCTTTATCTCATATACAATTTTTCATCAATGCTGTGGGGAAAATAGGCCATCAAACAGCCAAGAATAATTTTCACTATATAATAATAAAGCAGCAGTTCACATCTACCAACTTATATTGAAAGATCAAAGAAAGGTAGGCTTAAAACACTGCCAGGCTTATAATATTACTCATCTAGGGAGCTGGACAGAATTGACTATTAGACAAAAGATCTGTAAGGAAATGTCTGGATTCTCTTTAAAGGAAGTGATTTATCATGCAAGCCACTGTGTCAGAGCCAAGCAATAGCCTGGCCTCCAGCCTTGGGTAAAGCCAAAGAACTGAGTAAGACCTATATCCCAAAGCACAGCCATGTATGAAGGGAGTTTGGGATCCATTTTGTCCAACACCAACCACCTAAAAAGTGTCTACTTTAAACTAGAGATAGTTCCTTCCTCCTATGGCTTATAAAGGTAAATAATTAAAGAGTTAAGGCACTTGGTGTTAGGGAAGGATGGATCATCCCCAGAGTGGTGCTCTCGACCTGACATCAGAAGAATCAAGCTTAGACTAAATGCCTAATTTTTAGGTAGGCAAAGGTAGATTAGATGTTTTTTACCCTAAATGTCCCTGGATCTTTCTAACAGGAGTAGTTTCAGGTTTCATAGTCATGTTCCAAATCTGATCACTACAGCCTGGCACACTGAAATCATCACTGAAGTTGTAATGGAACATACTTTATCACCCCTTCTTCCATCCCTCATGTAATGATTGTGTTAACAGTTAATTCCCTGTCCTTCCTTTCTCAGAAACCCAAATGTAACAAAACAAGTAGCTCAAGTAAACAACATGTGCAGTGTTTACTCTGTCTGGTCTTTTAGGGTGTTTCCAGATAAAAAAGTTAAAAAATATGCCATGACTGTTTATTTCTTTCTTCTCTAGAAGCAGTGAGTCAAATCAACTCAATTTTCACTGTGGTTTTTCTGGATCAGTGTTACATCAGTCTTAGATAACTTGAAATAAAATCCATAAGCATTCCTTGCGTTGTTTGCAAATAAAGAAGTGATTGAAATGAATGCATATTTTAGATTTTAAATAAATAAATAAATAAATAAATAAACACTGGAAGGACATTGTAGTGAAAATTTACATTAACTTCCCTTCTTCCCTCTTTCTCACCTCCTCATCTTCCTTCCAGACCTTGTCTCTCTTCAAATCCATATAATTTTCTGTGAGGACAGATCTTTAATTCTAGAGTTTATTTGCAGAAACCGCCTTTTGAATGTATGTGTGTGCATATTTGTGTGTGTGTGTGTATATATATATATATATATTTATAAAATAAATTGTGGTGATATCCTGCAGAAAGCGAAAATTTTCCGCTGAGCAAAACTATGAACCACCTGTGCTCTGGGAAAGGAATTTGGGAGGGAGCTAAAAGATATAAGAGTATGTGTTTAATTAAAGAGCAATGGAAAAGTAAGGGCTATACCCTTGAAGAAGAGCTACTGGACTGATAAAAGGGAACATCTTTGCACCAAAGACTGGATGGTGGCCAGAAAAACATGAAGTCTGATAAAACTGCAGTAACTGGGTGAAAGAGAAATGTGGCGAGTGGAGATTGCAACCACCGACTCAATTCAGGACCAAAAAGACTTGTCCCCCCACATCTGAAAGGAGTATGCATACTAATTTGCATAGCAAGTGAGGCTAATTTTAATATAGTAAACCAATAGTGTACGAAATGTTAATCACTAACCAATAAGTGTAAAATTAGCTGGGATTATACTAATCATGTAGTAAGATAAATATACTGTAGTTTTGTATGAAGGTGTGCTAGCTTTGTGGATTTACCACCTACCACCCATCCCTGCGCAGACATGAAATAAAATACCTCTGCTCTGTGTGTTAATTGGCATCTACACACCGGGTGAATGGCCCCGCTTTTGGGACAACAGGGGGACAAGCTAAAAATATATTTTAATTAGATGCCATTAAAATATTCTGCCCCTAAAAATGATATTTTCATTATTTCTCATTTTGTTACGAGTATTTTGAAGACCTATAGGAATAAGTTGAGCTTAAATAACAGGCATTTTCATGAAGAGCTACTAAACCAATTCACAGGTAATATTTAGAAAGAAGTAAATGTGGGCATAAATCTAATGCGAAAAAGTTTATTTAAATAATCTGGCAGATACAGGATTAGCAGACTTTTCAGTTTATTTGGAAATACTTTGTTCTCCTTGCCATCCCAATGGCAGATGATAATTTCAGTTTAGAGATGGACACGAACAGCATCTTTGTATCTTTGCCACTACTTGGGAGAAACATGGCAAGTTCCTGTCAAAGGTTATGAATATAAATTTAAGCCTACATTCTGATTTTTCTCATGGAGGTTCTCCCAAGGTTTTAAATTCAGGTCAGCAAAAGTAGCATGAGATTTTCCTAAGCCATACAGGACTTCCTGAGCACTACATCACAATTCCTACACTAATGCTTTTTCAGCACTGTACTAGTTTTCCAAGTCCCATCACAGATCAGCATGTTTCCCCTTCAAAGACTTTAGCTGGCAAAATTTATTCAGCACCATAGTTTTTATGCATTGTGTTGTACTTAGCCTTAAGTGCTTGCCAGCAATGATACTTCTGGGCTAAATCTATGGTACACTAGGATTATCACTAATATGGAGGTGGCTGAGTATTACTACTCAAAAAAAAAGTCTGAGATTAAGCTTTTTCGGGATAAAAGAGAAGTCTTAATTACAGTACAAAATTTCAGATACAGTGGAAAGGCGGTGAAGAGCCTTAAGGGCCATCTGTTGTGGTAGATGTAATAGTTGATTAAGTGGGAGAGGAGTTTGCATAGCTGGGTCATAAAAAAGAGATGAAGGACCTTGCAGTGGAGACTTGACTTTTGGGAAGATCTACAAGCTGTGGTATTAGAAGTCCAATTTTTTCCCCAGGAGGTTCACAACATGTCCTGCAGCCCATGGTTCAGATTTTGCCTACACTATGAAAAATGGGGATGTAGTGAAGAATGAATTGAAACAGAAGGCAAGACGGGAAGAAGATTTCTTAGTCTTCTAAAAGTTTTGCAAGGTCTGAGCAATTCACTATAGAATAAATTCACTTACTCTATTAATATGAATAGCCTATTTTGTTTCACCCACAGACTGCTATTTAACATGAATTAGTATAACCTGGCCTTTAACATGTTATGAATTTGCTTTATATTTTTGTCCTATTTTTTTATCTGGAAAAAAAAATCCTGGCCAGATTTGAACAAAGAGATTCCAATGGGTTTGTTTTGGTTTTGTTATATTGCAGCAGGAAAAAGGAAGGAGTAACATTTTCAGTTATCCATGCTCCCAAAAATTTGGATGACTCGCATCCACAAAGTCATATTCCTTGAAGCACTGGTTTATGGGAAACTTTGCTAAAACAAGCAACCATTCATCAAGAGATAATTGCCAGCATTGGATAAACTTGCAGACCCCAAAGAAAGCCGAGGGACTTTTTATGTTGGCGAAGACTATTACTCATCGGATGGCAGTTGCAGTTTTGGAACTGCAATTGCTGCCGCGCTTTGTTAAATTTGGTATTCATAAGGAAAAAAAATCCACAAACAACACAAAAGTGAAACAAAAGCCCTGCTAATGTTTCAATTTTATAGTGAGATACAGCCACAAGGCACTAGCACAGAAGAATATTTCTGATTGGCTACCAGCTGTTGGAGCTGAACAGATGAGCTGGAAAGTAGCAATTTACAAGCTATTTCATATTTAAAACTGTTAGGTCCTGTGCAAAACAATCTTTTCTCTCTGGGAAAAACAACAGAAAAAAAAATTAAAAAAAAGATCCCCAGAAGAAAGGAAACATCCACTGAGCACAGATTCTCCCAGCACAATGAGAAATTTCAGATTTCTCTTTATACTTTCAGACACTTTATTTCTTTCAAACAAATTATTCTTTCAAATGAATCAGTGTCATTTAATTATGTTAAAAATCAGACTTGTTTCTTACAAACATTAATTACTAACTGGCTTCACCTCTGCCATCTTGTAAAGTGTCACAGTTTAACTTATAGCTCACTTTTTAATCATTGCTGCATTGACAGAGCTATTTTAACACAAAGTCTTCCAGAATTTCTGAATGCAGTTATGTAAATTGTGATTAATTAAGAAAGATTATTGCGCTTAAACTAAAATGGAAATAATAAATGTTTATTTCAGGAAAATGTAAAAGATTTGTGCAAAACCATTACATTCTATATATAGTCCTTCATTTAACAGCTCTACAAACCTGCAAAAGTTGGTTCTTGTTGAAAACTGCTAGGCTACATACAATGAAATCTGGAGTAGTAATACCAGAGAGCTGTCAGTCAGCCATCCATCCATCTAATTGGCTTCTTACCATCTTTCCATCATGTTTTTTTTATAACCGGTCGCCTCTGGCTAAAATGCAAATCATGAGGAAGAGCCGTCTAGAAAAAGCTGCTGCTTTCTTAATTATCTGTCAGAGTATGGACCAGTGGACCCTGGGCCGCAGAGTAGAGTTATGCTAAGCAGCAAGGCATCATGGGAATTGGAGTGACAGCTCATTTTCCTCTTGTGTTTTTTCCGCGTTCGAATGACAATGCAGAAATACGGGTTTTTCCCACACTTTCTCTGAACACCTGGGCCAATGCTCAGGGGAACACAAAGCCAAAACTGTCACATTTCCAGACATGGTCTTATTGCTGTCACTGTGACAGGATTGTTGACAAATGCCAGCAGTCATCTCAGCATCTTGGGAAATGTCTGCCGTGGTTGTGTCAACAGCCTGACAGAAATTGTTAATGTTTAAACTTCTTCCACTGACAGAATCCTGTCTTGCTGACAGTATTTGTCATATGAAACTCAATCTTTGTCAAACTTGCTTAAAAATTAACACTTCCTCCATTTCTTTTGCAGCTAACTGCCTGTATGCTTTTTTTTTCCCCCTTAAGTAATAAGATTTCAACAAGGTAATATTCCACAGTCCACAATGAGTCCAAGAGCACAAGCACATTATGAACTTATGGCCAGCTTGTCCTTTTGACCTCTGCTACAATGATAATTATGCTTTTATTCCTTGCCCATTTTTTTTGCCTTAGGAATCAAAGTTCTGAATTATTCAAGAGCCATAAAAATCCTGTTTCTCAGTGTACAATGTGGAAAATCAATTAAACAGAGTTAGCTTAGCACTTATATAAAAATCAAGTTACAAGTTTGTAGACATACATTAACTGAGTCCTTCTCCAACTTTGGTTTTGAAGGTCAGTCCAGCTGCACAGAGAAACAGGGTCAGTAAGTCTTACATGGAAACCTTATTCCAGCTCTAAATCTGAAAAGTCCTAGGATGAGTATTGGTTTGTAAAAATGAAATGGCAAGCCACACAATCAATGTTGTATATCTTCAAAAAAATGGCATGGGATTATCACGGATCATTTAAATTTATCCTAGTGAACATGGTTGCAAACAAGATGACCTGAACAAATCATGAATATCTCATTGGGTGCTAAGAACAAAGTACTAGTATGGAAGACTTCTGCATATTTTTATGCTTAAGTAGGAAAACTTGAAGGACAAATGTGCAACCAGAGGTGTGGAGACCTTCAGAATGGTGCAAGACATGATCTTGGAGGTCCATTAGGAAGAGTTTTGACTGTGAATCCCTACTGATACCAAACGTATGTCCCCTGGTGGCATTATGCAATTGATAGTTATTAGGATGTCTCTAAGTCAGTGAAAAAATCAAACCTTGGCTCTTCACAGTGATTGAAGATTTAGCAAGAGTGATGCCTTGGATACATTTTAAATCTAGGTATTTATACTTTCTCACACTTATTGCCTTCACAGAAAATATTTAGTGGGCACTTCTCTAGCTTTTGGGAAAGTGAATCCATTTCCTTAGTAACCCTTGATAGGCCTGATAGAGTGTCCCAAATGTTTAATTTCAATCAAATATTATTCTTCATTTAACTTCCTAACCTGATTTTTGTGTATTAGAATCATAGAATCATAGAATTGTTTAGGTTAGAAAGGACCTTTAAGATCATCAAGTCCAACTGTTAACCCAGCACTGCCAAGTCCACCACAAAACCATGTCCCTAAGCACACATCTACGTGTCTTTTAAGTATCTCCAACCACTTCCCTGGGAAGCTTGTTCCAGTACCTGACTACCCTTTCAGTGAAGGAGTTTTTCCTAACATCCAACCTAAACCTGCCCTGGCGCAACTTGGGGCCGTTTCCTCTGGTCCTATCTCTTGCTACTTAGGAGAAGAGACGCCCACCTTGCTACAACCTCCTTTCAGGTAGTTGTAGAGAGCAATAAGCTCTCCCCTCAGCCTCCTTTTCTCCAGGCTAAACAACCCCAGATCCCTCAGCCACTCCTCATATGACTTCTGCTCCAGACCCTTCACCAGCTTCGTTGCCCTTCTTTGGACACGCTCCAGCACCTCAATGTCCTTCTTGTAGTGAGGGGCCCAAAACTGAACACAGTACTCGAGGTGCGGCCTTACCAGTGCCGAGTACAAGGGGACGATCACTTCCCTAGTCCTGCTGGCCACACTATTTCTGATACAACCCAGGATGCTACTGGCCCACTTGGCCACCTGAGCACACTGCTGGCTCATATTCAGCTGGCTGTCAACCAACACCCCCAGGTCCTTTTCCACCAGGCAGCTCTCCAGCCACTCCTTCCCAAGCCTGTAGCATTGCATGGGGTTGATGTCACCCAAGTGCAGGACCCAGCGCTTAGCCTTGATGAACCTCATACAGTTGGCCTCGGCCCATCGATCCAGCCTGTCCGGATCCCTCTGTAGAGCCTTTCTACGATCCAGCAGATCAACACTCCCACCCAACTTGGTGTCATCTGCAAACTTACTGAGGGTGCACTCAATCTCCTCATCCAGATCATTGATAAAGATATTGAACAGAACTGGCCCCAATACTGAGCCTTGGGGAACACCACTTGTGACCGATTGCCAACTGGATTTAACTCCATTCACCACCACTCTTTGGGCCTGGCCATCCAGCCAGTTTTTTACCCAGCAACAAGTCTGCCCGTCTAATCCATTAAGTTAAGTGTCTGTCATTTTCTGGCCAATGAAAAGGACAGAAGCAACCCCTAGGCAGGCAAAGAGTTACTCATATGTAGCACTGATGTAAAGAAGCAATATAATCCAAGACAGTCAATGTGAGCCAGAGATCTAAGCCTGCCTTTATCTTTACTTCAGTACTGACTCTGTTTTTCAGTGCGATTTTTTCCAGTTGCATAGGGCAAACTACTAAAACTTGGGTCCCGAAAATTAGTTATGAAGCACCATATATAAGCACTTAAATATGTGACCTGTTTCTAGAAGAGAAGACCATCTGACTCTTTCATTGTATACAATAACAGCTAAAGCTGCTCAGCATCTCTGTGAAATAGGACATTTCTTTAAGCACTAGGTTCTTTAACAAATTATGTCATTTGGTCTATAGGTTGAGTTTGGATTTGGTATTGTCACATATTACTCCTGCTGCTGGGTGGATACCCGCAGTTTGGTTTCCTATACAAAGCTTGAGAACAGCAAGGTACCTAAGGATGAGACCTGTAGAAGTCAGCAGATTGAGCAAGGGATTGCCTATAAGAGTAAGAAATGTGAGAGAGGGGAAGAATGAATCTGTGGTCACAGTCCTTAATCATATGAACATTTATATACTTTGTGTCATCCAGACCTGTTTCAGCTTCCTAGTGGATTGAGTCTGACTGACACGAGAGGTCAGGGAGTGCATTTGCTGTGCAATGCTGGGATTTTAGGTACTGAACTTTCCAGGATCATGATTTGAGTAGTTTATGCTCACTGAAAGAAAAGGAGGTGTTCCTGGAGAACAACCAAGGTGCCAAGGAAAAGTGAATTCTTCTTCCATTAGGAAGCAGCTGAGAAAATATTCTCCATAGTCCGTTTATGGATTTAACAATTCCTGCTTAAGCTTAAAAAATTATTTAAGAACAGGGCCTTATCTTGACTATATCTTCACTTTCCCACTTACCAAACTGAGATAATTATATTCAGCTACTCTGAAATGTCTAAGAAATTGAGAATTACATGATAATAGAAAGGCCTACTAATGTTATTTCTTGTTTTGATGTGATTTTGAAGTTTACCACCAAAACATCATAATGATGTAGGTTTGCTCTCTTTTACATCTTGGACAGTGAAATCAGCCTGAATGTGTTTGAAATTTTGAAATTTTATAAAATTTCTAGCAGAAATTGGACATATTGAATACATAACCATGATCTCCTTCCAAGAATGAAATTTAAACACTATTAAATTAGGACATATAAAATATTGCCAGAGGAATCCAATCTTTCCTGAATTTTGCATCATTTAACCTCACAGAGGTTTGCTTATGCTACTATATTTGAAGCTGACTATCAAGCAGAATCAATTATCTTTTTCCAGTGTACAGGAATGATGTCAGATGAATGTCGCAGATGGTAAAATTTGATATTGTCGATATGATCTGTAATTCTAAGAAAGTTTTAGTTCAGAGATTTTAAAATTCTTTATAAAGCAATGTCACCTCTATTTTACAGGTAAAGAAACTCAATAGACCAGACAGAGCTACAAAGGTAAGTACATAGACGACTTGTACTGGTGCATAAACACATTTATGTGACTTGGTCAGAGCCATAAGGCGAACTGATTGCAGACCCAAGTTCAAAATCTCATGTGCCCAGAATCTTACCCTTTGCATAACAGAAACAATCCCATATGTGTCTGTCAAAAAGCATGCTAGAGAGTTTGAATCAAATCCATGCTGCCATTCCTGAATTAGCTCAGGGTGAAAGTTATGTGTATCTGTATAAAACAAAATTCTGGTGATAAATTTGTTTGTTTTTTTAAGTTATCTCTGCCAAAAAGAAAAGTTTGAAAGTTTAAACTTGATTTCCAATTATTCATTTATGAAATATTAAATTTGACTGGAATAAGAAAGGATTTTGACTGAAAAAAAGTAGGCAGTGCTCAGCAATTCCATACCAGACACGAGCAACAAAAAAAACTTGAGCTACGCAGATGGGGTCCTATCAGATGTAAGATGCAAAATTCAGCCCTGCAATGAAAGATTTTGGATACACACAGGGTTTATCTGGAGGCTGCTTGGAAGTTGGCGGACTGAGAGAGAGATATTGAAAACTTAAACTGGCTCTTTGTGTTCCCTGGCCAGCCTTGCAGCAACCTATTCTTCCCCAATCCATGGCACGTCTGTGCACAGCTTCTCTGAGTGATCACCTGCACTGAGTGAAACTGAAAATCCTTCATTCTCCTTGACACAACTAAGATGATGTAAAGAAGAGAACAGACTCGAAAAGCCTATGAGAGCAGAGCATAGACTATGCAGCCTGAGTCCTAGGCTAAATAATTATCTCCGGGTATTGTATTATTTGCATAATTAAAAAGTTTGGCTGAATTTCCGACACTCTGTCTCCTACATCAGGGAGGTGGTGGGGCCGAGTTAATCAGCAGGAGGAAAGTGAAGGTTAATGAATTGTTATTCAGATGGTGCAGGCCCTATGAGATTTGTGGATAATTGATACCATTTGGGAGCTAAGGCAGAGTGGAAGACGAGAGAAGAGCTGCCGCAGTAGCTAGACTGGAAAAGAGCAAGCAAATGATAACTTAGCAATTATCATTTTGATGGGTTTGTTTGTCTTTTTTTTTTTTAGCTTCTTTCTCTGTCTCCCTCTCTCTTTTTTTTTTTCTTTTCTGTTCCCCCATGAGTTGAGTAGAATTAAGATGGATGCAAAAGAATCATTCAAAAAAAATTAACTATTTGGCAAAGGCAATGGCCTTTGAAATCTCATCTGGGAAATTGTCATATGGAGGGTGGAAAAGATATTTTAGTGTGAGCTGGAAGTGTGGTAGCAGCTTCAGGTTGCAGAGGTTCCTTTGACTTCGACATGGGGTTTTTCCAGCAGGTGAAATTCCCCTTTTGCAGAAGTCCAGGGTAAGCCTTGTACACCATTAGCCTGCTATCACTTATTATTCATGCTATAAAAACATCTAGAGGACATGAACTCAAGCCCCTCTATAATCATCATTGTCCAAAAAGCTTATATTCCAAGGGCCCTACTGTTTTAATCAATAAATCAGCATGAGAAGAAACCCATGAAGTGACGTGAAGTACCTAAAGCTGCAAACGGTGAGTAAAAGAAGCCGCATCTCCTGAACTGGGCCATTGTAAATCACAAACTTTAAACCATCCTTCTGAACCACGTTGCAGGGGTTCACCAAGCTGACTGCATTTGACATCATAAGGAAGATATGAAAAACACCACTGAAAGATTTCTGTCCATGCACAGCTTTCAGATGACTTGGATTAAAGATTGGCAAGATGGAGGTCTTATCCATCTTGGACAGGTCTCCTGTCCAAGAAAATTATTCATAATTTAATTCAGAGAAAATTATGTCTAAGTTATTTCTAGAAAAATAAACCTTATAATTTAAGTCAGGTGGTATTCTATTACTGGAATTCTTTAGGGACCCAAAACAAACCTCAAGAAGCTCCTTGACACTGGTTGCCTACCAACATCAGTTTGAGACATTTCGCAAACACATTTCAAATGTTTACTTTTGACCCACAATCAAAAACATATCAACTAATATGTTGATTTTTTTATGAGTCTAGAGACAGAACAAAAGGTATTTAAGGAGCAGTGCTGTTCTTGGATAAAACTGGAAATTTTAATGTATGGGACATTCTGATATTGCAAAAAATCATTGCTGTGGATCCCAGATTACCTGAATAGGAACCTGTCTGTTCTCTGCTGCTCCCTCACAATAATCAAAAGGTTTGTGGTGGAATATTTGGCCTTCAATAAACGAGCACTTTATGAAGAAAACTGAGGTCTGTGCTGCAGACAGAAAGTTGGAGAGGAAAGGCTGCTCAAAGCAGAGTAGGGATAAATTGGTTTTGTTTGTTGCCTCTTATTTAGATGGAGCCTGAAGCTTAATGGTAGAAATTATTTGGTGAAAATAATCTAAAAAATATTTTTCTTTACCTCTAAGACACTTAAACGGCTGCTGTGATAGAAACACGAGAGTTGTAGATACAAACAGATTAGTACTATGTTTGAGATAGAGTCCAAAAAATTTTAATATGATATCCAATGTAATAAGGAGGTTATGCAATGGTTCCAGCACATGCGATTAGGCAAAAGATGGGGAAAGCACTTCAGAAAACTCGGAGATTTAGTCTGATTTTAGGAAAATCTAATGTTAATCTATATATTATGCCTAACAGATTAGTAAAGCCTAGTCTATATATCACCTAAGAGGAAGAAGAGTCCAATACAACTGCATCTTACTGGGAGGGAAGTGGTTAATTACAGCATCATTAATTATTGCTATCCTGGAAAATCTGTATTTCGCTACCATTGAAAGTTTTCTGCATCCTGTAAAAATTTTGGTGCTCATTCTAGGTTCTGCAGCAAACCCACATGACTTTGGCCCAAATGTGTAAGATAAGATGTATAAGATATTTCCTGGAGAAAATGGCGGCTCATGGCTTGAACAGGCATACTCTTCACTGGGTAAAAAAATGGCTGGATGGCTGGGGCCAGTTTGGGTTAATATCTTTATCGATTATCTGGATGAGGAGATTGAGTGCACCCTCAGTAAGTTTGCAGACGACACCAAGTTGGGTGGGAGTGTTGATCTGCTGGATCGTAGAAAGGCTCTACAGAGGGATCTGGACAGACTGGATCGATGGGCCGAGGCCAACTGTATGAGGTTCATCAAGGCTAAGCGCTGGGTCCTGCACTTGGGTGACATCAACCCCATGCAATGCTACAGGCTTGGGAAGGAGTGGCTGGAGAGCTGCCTGGTGGAAAAGGACCTGGGGGTGTTGGTTGACAGCCAGCTGAATATGAGCCAGCAGTGTGCTCAGGTGGCCAAGTGGGCCAGTAGCATCCTGGGTTGTATCAGAAATAGTGTGGCCAGCAGGACTAGGGAAGTGATCGTCCCCTTGTACTCGGCACTGGTAAGGCCGCACCTCGAGTACTGTGTTCAGTTTTGGGCCCCTCACTACAAGAAGGACATTGAGGTGCTGGAGCGTGTCCAAAGAAGGGCAACGAAGCTGGTGAAGGGTCTGGAGCAGAAGTCATATGAGGAGTGGCTGAGGGATCTGGGGTTGTTTAGCCTGGAGAAAAGGAGGCTGAGGGGAGAGCTTATTGCTCTCTACAACTACCTGAAAGGAGGTTGTAGCAAGGTGGGCGTCTCTTCTCCTAAGTAGCAAGAGATAGGACCAGAGGAAACGGCCCCAAGTTGCGCCAGGGCAGGTTTAGGTTGGATGTTAGGAAAAACTCCTTCACTGAAAGGGTAGTCAGGTACTGGAACAAGCTTCCCAGGGAAGTGGTTGAGTCCCCATCCCTGGAGATACTTAAAAGACACGTAGATGTGTGCTTAGGGACATGGTTTTGTGGTGGACTTGGCAGTGCTGGGTTAACAGTTGGACTTGATGGTCTTAAAGATCATTTCCAACCTAAACAATTCTATGATTCTATTCTATGATTATATGATAAATATGATATTTATTTGGACCTTGTTAATATTTCCCGTCCCTTCCACTGATATTAGTCTAGAACAACTCCGTTTTCCAGTTATGTCCCACTGAACTGATCTTTTCCTTTCTACCTTGCCTGGCTGTCTTTGAACTTTTTTTTTTTTTTCTTTTCTTTTCTTTTTTATTTTCTTCTTTTTTTTCATATTACAAGTTCCTGCACCTTTGAGACCTTAGAAACTTCAGGAAAATTTTATTTATTTATCGAATAAAAAATTCAGTGGGAAAAGAACATACACTCACACATACCTGTATGCTGAGAAGGGGAGGGGGTACAGAATCTAGGGCACAGCTTGCCGTGATGAAAAAGATGACAGGTGCCCCCCACTGCAAGCGTGGGACTGAGAGACCGTGGATTGAATTTAAGGAGGATGCTAGTGACTTCAGGGAGAACTCTTCTACCTGCAATATTTCCTTGTAGTTAAAATATACACCACACTGCTGAAGCTAGTTATAGAGACAGGCAAGTGTGAAAATTAATCTAAGAGGCAGCTACACAGATTTTGGGTGAAGGTCTGAATAATGAAAATAGCACTGCTAGGGACATATTTTTGGCTGATTCCAGTGCTGAAATACACTGTAATGTTGGCTGATCTCAATTTAATACAATCCTGCTAGCAGGTGTCCTTGATGGTGCTTCAAGACTTCTTGCAAATAACTCCTTATGTTGCCACTTTTAAAATATGTGGGCAGTATTGTTGGACACAACTCGCAAACACAAAATGAATGAAAAAAATAAAAAAGAAGACATGGCATTTTTGCATTGAGGAGTGAAGCATATAAAGTAACTGGGTTATGCTTTAACAATAAGAATGGTGGAAAATATAGCTCTGCAAATGTATCAGGAGGACTGAAATAAGAGTTAAATTAAAACTTCCTAGACTGATAAATATGCTCTGGGTCACACAGATGGCAGCAGTGGTCATAGTGAAAGACTGGATGTAGAGAGAGGGAGTTGACAACTCCTTGATATCTCCCTGCAGTCCATCATATATAAAGTATTGCTACTTTCCCTCTGTGTCTTGTGTCCCCATTTTTTCTGGCAATCTTTTGGTGGTACTGCCTTTGACCCAGGGACTACCTCCATCCTGACAGCAGTTTTGGACGCAGTTTAATTTAATAGACAAAGGCATATCAAATCCCTGTGCTTAGAAGCTGAAACCTGAAAAACATAAATTTAAAGACAAGGAAGCTTTCTGAAAACCAGAGATATTTAAACACCATTACCAAAAGACTGGAAGCATCATAGTCACTTCAGCTCAGTAAATCCAGCCAGGCTTGAATTTTCACATCCATGCTTAGCCCTCTAAAACTTGTGTGTTCAGTTTAAGCTAATCATCGATATTTCCTCACCTTTAATAAAATGGGGCAGTGCCAGGGGAATATTCTACATTAGAGATTAGGTATTATGGTATGATGAACAACTCTTTCAAGATGGCTTTTTTATTCCCATTGACTAAAGAAATGGCCTACATATTCAGCTTAACTTTTAGACCTCCAACATTAAGTGCTTTGAATTAGGTAATACATTCCTGTATATCTGATTTTTAGTCACTTAAAAATATGTAGATTAAGCCTACCATTCTACCATCTTCAGTAACAAATTTATCATTTCTGTTCACTTCTTTATCACTCTCTATTATTGTTCATGATAGCAAATGCCTGGTTCTGAAACGAAGCAGAATTTAATGTGATCCTAAGCCTTGATTTCTCCCAGAAAGAATACATTGAGTTTTGCTGCAGCAGATGCCATCACTGACCATTGAGCTAGAAACTTTCTACTTTATGGGTCTAGTGCAAAATTTAATCCAATCTGTTTGATTAGCAAAATCCAAGCAGTTGCAAAGCATACTCATCTGTTCTTGGAGTTATTAAAATAGAAAGTATTTTAGTGTCTGGGGGAGCTGAGCTTTCCAGAAGCCACCAGGGATATCTGTCCTTCTGACTACAGGAGGGTAGATAATCTTATACCATGACAATATCTTCTGTCCCCATTGGTGGAAAAGCAGGAGTGGAAGATCTGGAAGTCTTCACAGACTTTTTTGCCTAGCCTAGTGCTTTACCCCAAAGAATATTTCTTCTGCATCGACAGCTGCACAGTAAAAGCAGCTCCGTCTGTTAAAATATGCAAATGACCAGCACGCATCTTTCCTCCCTCACCTACTGGGCAGGGAATTCTGAATCTAAATTTATGGTGGAAAAAAACAGAGAATCAGAGTGAAGTGAATCTCAAACCGAGGGACTGCAGTGCATTTGGTTGGATATTGATTTCAGCAAAGCAAAAAAAAACAAACAGGGAGATACATACTGGTTCTAGTAAAGAAATGTTTCAGCTTAGATTGTCAGAATCAGTGGACAGGACAGAAGGTCACTGAATTAGGGGAAAATTAACAGCTAAGTCATAACACTGGGAGATCTTGAAATAATATTTGATTTACAGTTATGGATAAAAGTACACTGAAAGAGAACAAAAGTAAACTGGTGAAATGGACTGAGCTGAACAAGAAAATTCAATTTGCCCTAGAAAACAAACAGATTTTATTTATTTATTTATTTATTTATTAACTCGAAGAAGAGAGCAACGTTCTCTTCACTTTCCGCTTGTTGTGTGTTCATTAGTTTTGCCTTTTGGTCTATTTTATTACGCTTAATGTAGGCAATGATTTAGGCAAGGTAAGGGTACCTGGTCACAAAAATTCAGGGCACCCAGTGCTGGCCTATCTTTACAGCCACTAAGGATGGGATCTGACCTCGGCATTTATTCAAAACAAGACTATTCAAAGTCTTAGCAATAAATTTTAATATTTTCTGAAAGAAATGAAGATTAAAGATCTGTCTTTGAGATGGATTAGTACAGAAAAGGGGAGGATTTCTTAAGAAAATGGGCTGGGAAGCGTGTCATGGACTGTGAGCACAAGATCACTGAGGAGCTGAACTGTGTTTTTAGAGATTGGGGTAGCTGAGATGCCCTTTTCTTATACTGTATTTTCTAGGTTGTGTTCCCTCTTAATTCAAGTGTCTTATGTTTTCACACATGACTGGTTCCACTGCTTTCTGAACTTAGCAGGTGAACAAAAGATAAAGCTAATAAACAGATTTGATTTTTTTTGAAGGTTGATATGTGTCTCTTAGAAAAATCCTAAACTTACTCTGCCAAATTACAACTACGGGGAAGGTTTGGTCTCTCTCTAATTCAGATTGCTGGGGTACCTGGCATTCCAAATTCAGATCTTTATTCAAAGCATAATAAATGAGCAAACTGGAACATGTTATTAATACATCTGACCACTCAGTGTAAAGTTATATCACACTTGGTTTCATAATAAAGAAGTTAATTTTCTACTGTTCCGTATTGGACCTTTCAGAACTGTCTCCTAAACCATCCACTAAATTAATTTGGCTCTTGATATTACCCTCTTTAGTCATATCTCAGAACCAGCTTCCCAGAGTCATCTTTCTTCTGCCAGTCTCTTTCTGTAAAGTTGACCAAGAAAATCCAAGATGGTTTTCTTGAAACCATGTTACACCCTCCTTATTTTCTGTAATTACCTTTTTCCAGTTTCCTCCAATCCCTCTCAACTTTCCTTCAGCATGATTTTTAGAGGATTTTTATCTTCAGACTCTAGGTCTCAGTGGGTGTAGGGGAAGATGCCAGAAGATTCTGTCTTTCTGTCCATGGTCATCTAGACACCTTCTCTAGTTAGCATGAATAGAGAGAAAAAGAATATTTCTACAGAAATATTTGATGCTTTCCTAAAATAGTTATCAAAGGCATATATTGCTCCCTGGATATATCACTCCCAGAGAGTACTTTGTCTCAGCTCCTTAGATGATTGAACACAGTCTAGCTGATTCTCTGTCTTTGGGGCATTTTCTATCCATGTCTCAGTAGAGTTCAGGATCAGAATGGGGGTTTCTGATCCCTTTAGTAATAAATAAACTAATGCCAGTAGTTTGCACTTTAGTGGATTTGTATATATGAAGAGGAAAAGGAATGAAGATAATCTGACAAAAAGAATACTAAAGTTCTTGTTCCGAGATACAAGTCATTCCTTTCTTTTTTTTTTCTTCCTAATGAATTCCCTTTCAACCTCAGTCCAGTCATGAAGTACTGGATTTGTGGGCCTGTTTTACAAATGGAATAGCAATGGCACATAATCTATACAGCTGTGCATGCAGTATCTGGCAGACGTCTGGCTAGTTTTCCATTTGCCAGCAAGCCACATTTTTGGCTGGAAGAACTGGAGTCGTTCCAACTTTATTGGCCCTAATCACACCAATACTTCCACATTGTAGTGACGGGTGCCAAAGTCATTCATGTTCATTTCACTTCCTAGCAATGACTATGTGATCTAATTTCATTGTCCTTTGAAATTATTATGTACATAATGCTGATGAAAAAACTTTTCTGACATATAACATTTTTCATCAGCAGATCTCAAGGATCTTTGCAAAGGAGATCAGTACTTTTATGCCCATTAACAAATAGGGAAGCAGACATAAGCAGGTGAAATGTGTTTACTAAGGTTTTATTTCTTTCTAAAATACAAAAAACTGAGAAAAGAACAGAACCCAATTTCCCAGACTGCATCTATACAAATAAACAAACCAGCTCCAAGGCATAGACTTGAGCTGGGTCCCACAGTCTTCCCACCATTTGTTAGCCGGTACCTCAACACAGCTTTGGCTGGTGCCAACTAGCACTCCATAATTCCATCTCCCTCCAGTGAAAGGTCCATGGCCCATTTTATTTGCTAGTATAGATTCATCCCTTAATGTAAATCCGTGCCCCTCCTTATGAGGATGCCTCATTTCTGTACATAATCAATGCAATCTTTTGCTTGTTGTGAAATATGCACTAGAAGTTTACTAGCTCTCTAATTGATAAATATGTTTGACTTTGATAAACATGGTTGTCTTTGCCAATGCTCTCCTACCTTTTTTTAACACAGATTTTAATCCAGAGTAATGACTTTGAGCATAGGTACACTAAAAGGAAAGAAAACATGTAAACTATTGTTCTTGTCCAATGTGGAAAGCAAGAATAAAAGACATCAGATCTATAAGGTGAGATCCCATAAGAACTCAGCTCCCTGTTTTGCTGAGAAAACAAGAAGCGTGTGTGACTATATCTTCCATGTGGGAGGTAGGCAGTGGGCAGTTTTAGAAATGAAGATGGAATATCTGAAAACAAGTGCTAAATTAACTCCTGAAAAAGCAAAGTGTCCTCTCACTGACAGTGGCAAAACCAAAATTAGGTACAAGCAACATAAAAGATATACCCTGGGATCCATATCTTTTCCCCTACCTTTCCTAATAGCTATATATTTTTAGTGATGCTGTTCAGGAATTTTACAAACGAAGCTTTTTATTTTTTTACCCTCAGCAGAATATTAGAATATGCCAATTTTTCAGAAACAAATCTTTCAGTGTGTGAGAAAGTATCATTTTCAAGGATTCTTCTATCTCAAGAGCCTTCCAAACTGTGAGTTAATTTGCCACTTAAGAATGTGTAAAACAAATGTGGTTCTGAAACAAAATGTTTTAAAATTATGAAAACAAACATTGTTTTTGACCTGATCCAAAATAGATACTATTTTGTTTTATCTTGCCTCGTGAAGATGTTTGCTATTTCACTCTCTCATCTTGTACCAGAATTGGGAAAAAAAGTGTGAAAATTTTAAATTATCATGATTTAGAGGCTCTTTTCTGCCAGTTCTGATTTTGAGTCATTCACCTCTGTCTCACTGCCATCAGAGAGAGTATAAAGAAACCCCATGAAGTCTTGAATATTCAATACATTTTATATGGACTTAGGATAGTGCAGGCCAATTCCACCTGCTGGGGACAATTGCTCCTGGGTTTCCACGGAGTTGTCACATAGGGGCAAAGTTCACTGCTGAAGCTCCATTCGTGTCATCATCAAAATATACTCAGAATTAGGGAGACAAGTAAACTTGAATTGCTTTGTCAAGATGTTGGGGTATCTAAAAAGACCAACAGACTGCTTTGAATTTCTACTTTTTTTTTTTTTCTCCTACAGAACTACCTGGGATGTAAAATTCATTCTCCACATCTAAAGTATGCCTGCCAACCTGTAATTCTTCTATGCCTTAATTTTGTATATATAAAATACCAGGGTTGATAGTACATCGGTCTTACCTAGTGTTGATCTTTTCTACTTTAAGAAAAAGATTATCATGGCAAGAGCTGACTTTTGATAATTGCCCAGTCTCAAGGACACCGATATAAATACAGTCACAGGAGTGTTTAATTATGATAAAGCCAATAATACAGCCTCATAATGTTAACAGTATGATATTTCAACAGTTTATCATTAGGCCAAGATTACCAAGTTTGGTTGACTAAAGTGACATGTTTAAATCTACAGAAAAATTTCTTTTGAGTAACCATATTGAAAATGCACACACCTTTAACCATCACAAAACATGTGTCAGTAAGTGGAGGCATTGTCTACTAGCTCTTTCAAAACATCACACAATTTACCAGCACTTTTCAGGACTGCATGCAAGGAAAATAGTTTTCCTGGCAACATTTTCATTTTGGTTTAAATCTTAGCTTGGTTTTGAGATATGATAGCTGTATACGGTAAACTGTAAGCACTGTAAATTGTTTGTCTAGCATATAACTTCAAATGTTTGAGGTTAAAGATCCAAATGCCAGTAGAAATAAATCCTGACATTATCTCTAGCTTTTTACAAAACTTCAACATTTTACTAACTTTCTTCATAATTACAGGAATAAATAAGAGGCAGTTTTAGAGGCTTTAAAAAAAGATTACTTCATTTCAATAATACAAAAAGGATTTTTACTGTTTTCTACATTAATGAATATTGATTTGCATAAATCAGGCAGAGATTTGTACCTTAAATCTTATGGCTGGCACACACTCCTGTTCCTCATCAGAAACATCACTGTATGTTTTATTTTAGATATGTGCAAAATGCATGTCTAATGTAGAATCACATCATTTCCACTTTCAAAATTATATCAAGGTTCACATTTTTAGGAACACAATACACTGTAGGTTTTTTATTATTATTGTTTTTGGTTTAATCTCAGTTCTTCACAATCAATAGTCATTTTGTCATTGACTTCCTTGTGCATAGGATCAAACCCTCAAGCAACCATAGTATCTGGAGCCTTTTCTGAGGTTAACCCAAAACTTCCATTTCAATGGCCTATTAGCCACAAGAGAAATAAACAAAAATACAGGTCCATCTCACAGTTCAAAGAAGTGCTTAAATAGGGGTGATTTTACAGAATCTGTTCCAGTTAAATGCACCATGGGATTAAAAGAAGGCTTTGCCAGAGCAATTGCTTTGCAGGTACTTCATCAGACTGTGACTTTGCGAACTTTGCTGTAGGTTTACACACTCCATGGCTTTAAGTATTTCTGAAGTACTGTACGGTAATAATTAGCAGCCAGAGGCAAAATAATCATTGCTAGTTTCATTTAATGTTAAAGCCAAAACTAATATATTTTCTGTTGGTTGAAATGTCAGAGCTTATCTGCATTATTCTAAGATCAGATGGAAAAAATGCACTTTTAAACATGGTTCTGAATAAGACTCCGCTGTTTGTAAATACATTAATCTGAATGTAAGGTATGCCTTCTAGTGGATAGAGAGGTACATTTGAAATAAGCAGGTTGAGCTAATATATCAGCATAACTAATTTATGAGGAAATGCTAGTAAGTAAATCAGAATTAAAATTAACAAATTGAATCAATGTTGAATTAATTTAGGTAAATATTAATATTTTAGGTCAATTACATTCATAGGAATTCTTTAGCGGAAAGAGGTTGATAATGTTTCTGAGCAAAATTTTTAAAAGAGCAAAAACAAATCAGAGAAGGTGTTTTCATAAGGCACACACCATCATGTGAACCACTTAACTTTCCAAAACTTAAGCCCTCTTTTTGCATCCTGAGATTCTTAAAAAGTTGTTCTTAACTGTTTTATGAACACTTGAAATCTCATCCTTGCACATTAGAAAAGCTGCACAGAAGTGCAAATCTTCCCCCAAGTGTTTTCAAAGATGTGTATGATTTGTTTTCATCCCCATCACAACGCAGGAGCCATTTGCCATCTTCTGCTTACCCAGAAAGGTCTCATCTAAGTTATGGTAAATGGACAGTGAAGGATGTCAAACAGCCAACTTCTGCTTTGTTGTTTTTGTTGTTTGCAGAGCTAGAACATTAGAAATGGATGAACAGATCAGATTTTTTCTTTAAATTTTGAAAAAAGAAAAAGTTGTTCATCTCAGACCTTGTATGC